>NC_045698.1:22731583-23034613 GCF_009834535.1 Camelus ferus | reverse complement strand
TTGGGTTATATTAGACTTTCATGATAAAGTACCATCATTTTATAAAATACTGATTGCCAGCCAGTACTAGGAAGGAATTATAAAACTACAAATCAAAATACTTAGGAAACTCTAACTATATTTTAGTAAAATTAATTAAAGACTCCTATAAGACAGAGAATTCCAATTTGCAAACATACATTCATAATTGATGAGAAGTATAAGTATGATTTTCAGTGATAAATCATCTTATAGTGTGTTCCACTTAGGGAATATTAGCCAAAATTGCTTTTAGCTAATGTAAATAGCATGCGTTTTATTTTTAGACACAAGAAGATATACGTTCAGATTCTAAGTCTGCCACTTTCTAAATGTAACCTTGAGCAATTTATTTGGCTTGTCTGAGACCAGGTTCCTCACCAAAATGGAATAATAATAATAATAATAGTAATAATAATAATAATAATAATACTCCACCATTTGTAAAACTTAAATGACTTATCTCACTTGCAGTGAAGGCAATCTAAGAAATTCAGACCAACCTTCCCAAATAAACAACTAGAAAATAGTTTTTTTTAAATTATTCCACTTAAAACTCTGAAGAGCCAATAAGACAGTGAAGAAATAAAGAGACAAAAATCTGAGAAAAGAAAGAAATCTACAGAAGTAAGCTCAATTTGGGGACTCTATCCCCACCAGTATCTGCTGGTTCTAGAAGAGGACACTGAGGAGCCTAGAAGTAAGCAGAACTTTCAACTGACTCACATGAGAAAATAGTTGTTGTTCAGAGTGTTTTCAGTAGAGAGCCTGATAGGCAGCTCCTTAGGAACAATCGTGAATCAGAAATAGACCAGTCCTCACAGGGACTGAAGCCTAGCTTCAAGTCATCTTAATCCAAAGGTAAGAAAGGAGAGGTTCCATGCAGGTGGAACCAAGAGAATCAAGTAACAGTACAGTAGATTTAAACTCAAGTGTATCAATAATTACCTTAAATAAAAATGAACTAAATGCTCCAATTAAAGGACAAAAAATTATAGAGTGGCATAGAGTATATGTACCCTCTGCTTACCATGGGTCAAACCCAAAATATAAAGAAACATAAAGTCTGGAAGTAAAAATAGGAAAAAAAATACCATGCAAATACTAATTGTGGTAGTTTTAAAATAGGCCCATGAATTCTTTGATACTTCTCCCTTCAAAGGCAGAGCCTAATTCCTCTCTTCTTGAGAATGGGTTTCACTTAGTGGCTCACTTCTAATGCATAGAATGTAGCAGAAGTAAAAATGTGTAACTTCTGAGTGTAGGTCATAAAATACTTGTGGGTTCCTCCTTAATCTCTCTCCCTCAGATTTCTTGCTCTGTGGGAAGCTAACTTGCATATCATGAAGACACTCAAGCAGCCTTATGGAGAGGTCCATGTGATGAGGAACCAAGGCTTCCTGTCAACAACCAATAAGAAACTGAGGCCTCCAGCCAACAAGCTTGTGAGTGAGCCATCTTGGAAGTAGATTGTCCAATCCCATTCAAACTTCTCATGAAGTTATAACCCCACTTGACATCTTGACTGCAACCTCATGAAAGACTGGGCTGATCCTATATTCCTGACTCCCTTAAACTATTAGAAACAATGAATTTTGTTGTTTTAAACTACTGAGTTTTGGGGGTACTGAAAGCTGGTATAGCTACATTAATATGAGAAAAATATATGTATACTCTAAGGCCAAAAAAAAAGAGGCATTATGGAAAAATGGTTTAGTTTAACAGACAGATATAGGAAGTATAAATCTGTATCATCTAATAATATAGCCTGAAAACACTTAAAAACTCGTGGAATTATAAGAAATATTAAACAAATTCACAGTAGCACATTTATGCTGGGATATTCTAAAAACAGCTCTATATAACTAATAGAACAAGCAGAACAAAAAATGATATAAAATATTTGAACAACATGGTTAAAATGTATGTAACTGAATACTCAACAGCTACAAAGCACACATTGTTTTCAAATACATGTGGAAATTTTTCAAAACTGCTGGACTGTAAAACAACTCAACAAATTTCACATAGACTATATTAAAAAGATAATGAGAAAATTCCCATATGTTTGGAAAATACAAAATATACTTCTAAATAACCTCTGAAGAGATTACAAAGGAAATTAGAAAATATTTTGAACTTAATGAAAATATATGTGGAGTTCAACTAAAGTCATGTGTTAGAGGGAAATATATAGTCTTAAATGCATATATTAGGAAAGAATAAAGGGTAAGAATCAGTGATCTAAGAATTCATCTCAAGAAGCTCATTAAAGAATGCCAAACTAAACCCCCCAAAACAGAAGAACTAATGAAGAAAGGAGCAGAAATTGATGGAACAGAAAACTAACATATATTAGAACTAAAAAGTAAAAACTGATTCTTTGAAAAGACTAATAAAACTAATAAACTCTGGGAAAAACTTATCAAGAGCAAATAAGGCACAAATTAGTAATATTAGGGTTGAAAAAGCTGTTATTTCTATAGATCCTATACACATTTAAAATATAACAAGAGGATATTATATATAAGTTCATAGACTGGAATTCTATAATCTCTCCACAATGACAGTTATCTTCTTTCTTATTTATCAAGTTCATATTAACCTTCTTCACTTTTAGAATAGTTATCTAAACTTTCCTACAAATTACTGGTTCCATTATCTTCAATTGCAAGTCTTCTTATGGCTGTCATTGAAAAATGTTATCTCATTGGCTTTTTATTCTGTTGGCCTCCCATTTTATTTTGGCTTAATCTTATTTAATAGAAATAATATCCTATTTCATCCCATTGAGGAGAAAAAGGCTACTTGATTTTTTAAAATTTATTTTTCTTTGATGTAAATCAATTTTAGGACTTTTCACATGTTGTTAATTTCTGTTCCTTTCTACTGCAGAATATTTTTTCAGTTCTCAGGTTCTCAAACTATTTTTGCTGTTTTTTGTAATTTGACCATCTTTGAGATTTTAAGATTTTAAATTCATCAACAGCATCAAATATAAATGAAGAGAATCTTGTTGGAACCAAACCAAGGACAGGCGTTACATAAACAAAAGCCCCCACATCTCTCCCTCCCTCCTTGCTTCCCCATACACATACACATTGTGGTGCTCCTACTTCTCTCTACTCACATCTGAAGCTGGAAGGCAACTTGGAAGGCAGAAGAGGCAATGGTTAAGAGAACTAACTGACTTTGAAATCCGTAATATCCAGCTCCAACGTCTACTGACTTTTGAATAACTTTGGGCAAATTAGTTAACCTTCTCAAGCCTCTAACCAGTTAAATTGAGATGAATAACAGTAGCCTTCTCACAAGTTTGTTGTAATGAATAAATAAAATTATGTGTGAACGTAGTTATAATAGCGCCTGGCCCATATTTAATACTCAATGAACAGAAGCTAAGAATAATAGCCAACCCAGCTCCCCACTCCAGTCTGACTGCACAGAGGGCCAGAGGCAAGCAGGAGTAGCTAGAAGGCTAGCTACGCAGACCTAAAAGCCATAACTGAGACCTTCTCATCCACATGGAAGTATAATGCCAAAATTTAAGGTAAAAAACATGTCCCTCAAGTTTGCATGTTAAATGCCAATACCAGTATCTCAAAGGAAGCATTTAAGTCAATAGTCAACTGAAAACCCGTCTCTGTCCTTAAGCAGACTTCATGAGGGTGAAACACCAGACACTAGCTAACAGCACAGTTCACAGTGACGTGATTAAGTTCATATAGCTTCTTTGGGTGCATGTTGCGCTTCACACTCATTAGCTTTCTTCCAGGTTCACTCCAAAGATCCTCAGCCATCACACAGACCGGCTTGCCCTTTTCCATGAAAAGAATCTATTTGACTTTTTAAAGTTTTTTCAGATCGAAAGAGTAAAGCCTTCAGATCAAGAAGTAAAAATAAAGGGAGCTAGCTGAAATTGCTGATTATTCAGGACAAGTGGAATGTGTGTATAGATTGCTGAAAGGATCTATTATTCAATTAGTAATTTAACGAATACTTATTTCCTGCTCTATACAGTCATGGCTATAGCCCTGGGGCTATAGAAACAAAATAGACAAACACTGACCTCAGACAGATCAAAGTCTAGCAGGAAAACTAACAAGTAAGCAGATGACTAAAAGACAGTGTGACAACAGTGGCAAAAACAGGGTGCTGTGGGAATGCATGGAAGAGCAGAGCTTTGAAGGATGAGTGGGATGTAGCTAGATAAAACATTAAAGAAAAGATGGTCCAGGGGGGAAACAGGAACAAAGTAAGACAAAGCTGACATACACTGAGACCTGCAAAGTTTACATAGCTACAGTATGAGATATGATGAGCGATTTTTACCTCCGAAATGCTTCCAATTTTTCCACTCCGCCCATCTCCAGTACCAAACCCTTTTTTTGGTAAGTGATTATCATCTGTTCCCTGCATTACTGCAGATGCATCCCAATCCGTTGTCCTACATTCCTTTTTCCCTACTTTGCAATCCACTCTTCCCATGGAAGCTGAAATAATTTTTAAAACTCAAATTAAATCCCCAGTTATATGTTCTTGTAGCACTTGTGCACTTTTCCTTTGTAGCATTTATCATAGTTTGTAATTAAGTTTAATTTTATAATTAATTATTATTTAATTATATCTGATCCTTCCACTGGAATGTAAGAGAATGGAAAATTATAAGCCCTATATCTTTTGCAAAACTTTGGTTAAAATTGTAACTAAAATCTTTAGTTGTAAGTCAAAACACTACTTAATGAGAAACTCTGATGAAGAATAAGGCCATTAAGACAGGTCTCATGAAAATGTAACTAAACTAGTTATTATTTTTCATTATTATACAAGTTAATGAAATAAAGGCCGGAGGATATTTACATTCTTGTGACCATGAAACACAAACACCAGGGAACCAGCCAGGTGGGATGAAGTTCTTGTCTAAGTTAAATATGTATACATTGTCATATTTTGTCATCGTGAAAGTTTATTTTTTTTTCTGACAATGATAAGATGTCTCTTGATATTCTTCTAGTAACATTTTTCCACAGCACTTACAAAGCTGTGATGATTGCAAAATCAATAATTTCACATTTTTATATATTAGACTATTAGCTTATGTTTAGTATCAAATTGAATTTAGTCTCTTAAGTGGTCACGAACACACCAGCATCTTGACAGTTAACTTATTACCTGTGGGATAACTTATTTTATTCTCTAACTTCATTAACTAAGTCATATACATGAGCGATATACAATTACTTGCTTGTTGGAAAACATTAAGGCCCTCTTGTCTTAGCTTCATGCAAGTTTGTTTTAGAAAAATAAGTTGTTCAGAAAATTGTTTTAGAAAAAAATGATTTTTAAGGAAAATTTTAGTTGAAGTAAAACACATAGAAATTTTTCCAAATTGTAAATCTATCACTAGATGAAATTTTACAAATTGAACACATTCCATGTAATAAGCATCCAGGTGAAGAAACAGAACATTATCAGCGTCCTAAGAGCTTCCCTTTGTCCCTTTCTAGTCTCTGCCTCCCTAAAAGGAGCCACTACCCTGACTTCCAACAGCACAGATTAGTTTTTCCTGTTTTGAACTTTATATAAATGAAATTGTACAGGTTTAAACTATTTAGGTCTTACATTTTTGTGCTGCACTATATTTGTGAGATTCAGCCACATTGTTGCACACAGCTGTGGCTCATTTATCCTCATTTTCTTTACAGTGTTCCACTGTATGGTAGCAAATAAAAACAAAGCTGGACGTAAATAAGGAAAGACTTTATCCAAAAAGACTGTCGTTCTAGGGACAATGCTCTGATCTCAGAAATCTACAAGTGTCCCAAAGTCAAACAGAAAAAGGCTTTCCTTTATATAAAATATATAAACAACAAGGACCTACTGTAGAGCACAGGGAACTATATTTAATTTCTTGTAATAACATATAGTGGAAAAGATTCTGAAAAGAAAATATATATATATATATATGTATGTATGTATATATATATATAACTGAATCACTTTGCTGTAGCTGTGTACCTGAAACTAACATTGTAAATCAACTACACTTTAATATAAAATTTAAAAAACAACAAAAAAAGGCTTTTCTTTTATATGGAAGAAGAAGGATTAAAAGGAACTTTGTGACAGAGGCAGGCATAAGGTGGGGGTGAACAGTTGGCAAAATCAGGGTGCTTCAACAGGAAATGTTTTTCTCTGTGGTCGGCCAATTTTCAGAATGAGCTGTTAAGGAGGGATGTTCTGCACCTTAATGTTTTGGCACTTGTTTAAACCTGGGGGGAAGCCAAAGTTTAGGAGCCTGCAGGGAGGAGAGAAGCCTAACTAAAGTTTGGTCCAGCTGAAGCAGAGAACAAGAAACGGGCACTCGTGAACACTTGGCCAATGACTGTACCACAAGTTTGAGTGGATAGAGCCAAACGGTTTGCCAACGTAGTTATAACAAGTCAGACTTCCACCACCAGTGTGCTAGAATTCAAATTGCTCCTTATCTTCTCCAACATTGGATATTATCCTGTTTTTCATTTTAGATATTCTAGTGAGAATGAAGTATATCTCACCATGGTTTTATATTTCATCTGCCTGATACCTGATGAAGTTGAGCATCTTTTCTTTTCTAACATATGTATTTTAAAGCAGTAAATTTTCCTTTAAGCATGACTTTAGCTGTATCTCCCAAGTTTTGATCTTCATTATCAATGAGCTCTAAATATTTTCTGATTTTCATTGTGGTCGCTTCTTTGACCCATGAGTCAGATTCATTTTCAAACACAGTAAAAGTCTAATTTCTTCAATAGTGTTGTAATGAGCAGTGAGAGAACTACATGCTTTTGCTTGCCATTATTTTCCTAGTGTCTAAAAAAGTGCTGGAACATAGTAAGCACTTAATAAGTATTTGTTGAGTGAATGACTTAGCTAGTTAATTAATTGAGTGAGTAGGCTGAAAAGTCAAGCAAGGGACAAATCATGAAAGACTTTAGGTGGCAAGCTAAAGAGTTTGGGTTTTCACCTGAAAATGGTGAAGAGCCTTTGAAGGGGTCAATCAGAGTAATGATATGATCTGATTTGTGTTCTAGACAGATTAGTTTGACAGTAGTGTAGAGGATGAGTTAGAAGTAATAAATTAAAATGAGAAAGATTTATGTATCCACCATTAAATATTTATTGTCTACTGTGTGCCAGGCACTGTTCAAACCATGAGAAAAAAAGCAGTGAACAAGACATAGCAAAATTCCTGCCTTATAAAGTTTACATTATAATGAGAGATGCTAAATAAAATTTGTTTTAATACATTCAGGGGCTAACAGTTCACAATAGTAAAATATACTGTATTTAGGAAATAGTGTTTAAAATAAAAACTTATTAAAGAAAATAGAACTGATCCTATCTTCTCTACTCAAGTTTTTCTTTTAATAAAATGAAATGACTGAACCTCTTAGAAGAAAACATAGGCAAAACATTATCTGACATAAATCTTAACAATGTTTTCCTAGGGCTGTCTATCCAGGCAATAGAAATAAAAGCAAAAATCAACAAATGAGACCTAATTAAACCTATAAGCTTTTGCACAGCAAAGGAAACCATAAGCAAAACAAAAAGACAACCTACAGAATGGGAGAAAATATTTGCAAAAGATGAGACTAACAAGGGCTTAATTTCCAGAATATATAAACAGCTCATACAACTCCATGGTGAAAAAACAAAGAACTCAGTCCAAAAATGGGCAGAAGACCTAAACAAGCAATTCTTCATTGAAGACATACAAATGGCCAATAGGCATATGAAAAAATGCTCAGTATCACTAATTATCAGAGAAATGCAGACCAAAACTACAGTGAGGTACCACCTCACAGCAGTCAGAATGGCCATCATTAAAAAGTCCACAAACGGTAAATGCTGGAGAGGCTGTGGAAAAAAAGGGAGCCCTCCTACACTGCTGGGGAGAATGTAGTTTGGTGCAGCCGTTATGGAAAACAGTATGGAGATTCCTCAAAAGACTAGAAATAGACTTACCATATGATCCAGCAATCCCACTCCTGGGCATGTATACAGAGGGAACTTTAACTGAAAAAGATACATGCACCACAGTGCTCATAGCAGCACTGTTTACAATAACCAAGACATTGAAACAACCTAAATATCCATCGACAGATGACTGGATAAAGAAGATGTGGTATATTTATACAATGGAATACTACTCAGACATAAAAGAGAATACAATAATGCTATTTGCAGCAACATGGATGTTCCCGGAGAAGGTCATTCTAAGTGAAGTAAGCCAGAAAGAGAAAGAAAAACACTGTATGGCATCACTTATTTGTGGAATCTTAAAAAAAAAAAAAAAAGACAGATGAACTTATTTACAAAACAGAAACAGACTAACAGACATAGAAGACAAACTTACGGTTACCAAGGGGTAAAGGGGGTGGGAAGGGATAAATTGACAGTTCGAGATTTGCAGATACTAACTACTATATATAAAATAGTTAAACAACAAGTTTATACTGTACAGCACAGGGAACTATATTCAATATCTTGTAGTAACCTATAATGAAAAAGAATATGAAAACATATGTATGTTTATGTATGACTGAACTATTATACTGTACACCAGAAATTGATACAACATTGTAAACTGACAATACTCCAATAGAAATGATAGAAAAGAAAAAAAGAGTATTGTGGTGATAATGGATAGAATGGTGTTCATACCCTGAGCCAGAGTTAGAGACAGCACAGTGGTAAGTGAATCACATGTTTATCTTTTGGGGAAAGTATGGATTCTATGTTTTCCACTTATAAAAAAAGGGGCAGAAAAAGAAAGAAGTGCTGTTACCTAGAAAGCCTTCTGCTGAATAAAGCCTCTTGATGATGTTAGCGTTGTGATGCCATTTGACAGGTGGCTTGACGAAACCCTAATATTGCAGCTGGCATTGTAGGAGACCAGTATAATAATCTGCAGTTGATTCTAGGTGATTATCTAGCTTTGGGTTGTCCTGGTTCCTGGCTTTTCTTCTCTCTCTTTCCTAATTCCTGCTTGGGGACCACTTTATTGTTCATCAGCATCTCTCTAGTAGAGCCAACAGGAAACAATGGAGATGAAACTTATAATTTATACAAGATTTTTGAAGGAAAGAGCTGCAGAATAATTGTAACATGAGATTTGAAGACCTTTGATGTCTTTAATAACATACCCTAATTTTATCCCATAGCAATTATAAGTGCACTGATTTGATTGCCTTTATTGTAAGCACCTTTATTAGACCCTCCAAGCAAATTGTATCATCCTACAACGTATATTAGAGCTTCTGAAATAAAAGCTTTTTATCTAAGTGCTGAGGACTGACCAGTTATGAACAGTTATCACTGCTCCAGCCCTTATTTGCTCCTAACTGATGTCATCTCTGTAGGACTCTACCAATATCAAGCTTCCAACTTGAGGGGATTGACAAAGCAAACCGACAAATCCAAGAACCAAATGTTGTGCTATAAAATTTATTTTTCCAATGTGACCAGCTGTGTTTGATGGGTTTGTGGCCTCTTTGAGAACTTTTATTATCTGGATTCTTTGCTGGCTTTCTGCTCCCAATGACAGTGTATGGTTTCACTTCTCCATAATCTTCATAATCAACATCTCCACTGTGATGGCAAAGTACATCCACTAACCTTCTTGTGTGGTGCACTTTCCTTACTTTTAGAAATTGGTGGAGAGGTGAACAGATGCCCTGCTCTATCTCATATTCAGAGATTGCTGATGACCCCAGGAAAGAACACACCAAGACTTTCTTTTGGAAATGTCAACACTTTGCACATATCAGAACAGGATTTGCTCCTTATATCAAATCCAATATAAAAGTACCTCTTGGAAGGGAGATACTGCTCTTCTGGATGGATTGGAAACTTGATGGGAAAAGCTGTGACTGCAGCTGCCACACTGCTAGACCTGACACCGCCTGCCTTTTGAATCAGTGTGAATTGTGACCAAATTCAGTTGAAGTGACTGGGATTCTTTGGTATTTCTTTTGTTTAAAAAAGAAAAAGTTTTTGCAATTTTACTTGAAGCAAAATTTCAACATGAATGTTCAGCCATATGAAATGTTTCAGAGTTTTCCAGTTTGACACCTATTTAAACTCGTGGCAGCATTTTACATTTTATTTCAAATCTCCTACAATTAGCAGAGCAAAGGGTAAAAATGAGATTCCTATCAGTACATTTTGTCATATGTTGAAGGGACCAGATATAAGTTTTCATAGGTGCTGTGGACTGAACTGTATCCCCTCAAAATTCATATGTTGAAGCCCTAAGCCCCCAGTGTAACCATATTTGAAGATAGGGCCTTTAAGGAGGTAATTAGGGTTAAATGAGGGCATAAGGACAGAGCCCTAACCCAATATGACTGGTGTCCTTAGAAGAAGAGAGACACCAGGGATATGTGCAAAGAGGAAAGTCCAGGTGTGGACACAGCAAGAACGTCCTGTCTGCAAACCAAAGAGGGGGGAGCCTCGGGAGAAACCTAGCCTGCTGACACCTTGATCTTGGACTTCAAGCTCCCAGACCTGTAGGAAAATCAATGTCTGTTGTTTAGCCACCAAGCCAGTGCTATTTTGTTATGGCAGTTAAATGTCTTCACAGAGGAAGGTGAGAAAGTTAAGCCTTCAAGATTTTGACCAAATTTATCTTTTCTGGATTCTATGGATTTAATTTGATTGCTTTGGACAAAAATGATTTGGTCCTTTTGTAAAAATAATAATATCTGAGCATCAACAAGAGAGCGCAACTGTGTGTTCCCTACGAGTTCAAATCGAAATCACCTGATCAGTGGGATAGTTTTTGGTTCATTCAACATTGTGCTGGGAACATGGTGGATTGTTGGGGATGATGCTTTCAACTAGAAACATCTAAAGAAAGAAATTTACTAACATGCTAACTGAGGTTGTGTTATGTTGACTGCTCCGTGAGCTATAGCTTTCTCTTTCCTATTTGTTATTTCTCAAATTTTCTTCAGTATGCTAGTGTGAAAAACTAAAAAATTGGCTTGAAAACATTGCATGTATGTGTGTGTCTGTGTCCTTATATACAGAATGCTTTCAAGACAATTACATGTTATTTGTCATGCTTTATATATTTTATATATTTATATTATAGATAGAGATGGAAATAATATATTGTAATGCCATCTGTAGTTTACCTAGGGGGTCAGGAATATTTAACTGGAAAAGGATTGTAAGAGAAGAAATCATTGTGAAAGCAATGGCATGACAAAGACATGGGGGAGAGGACAAGATATGCTTGGACAAAGGTGCAGTTTGCTGTGCCACTGATGTGGTGAGGATACATGTATTATATAAAATAGGCCTAGGAAGACTAGATGGATAACTGAAAATCACAAGTTCCACGTTAAGGAGGTTGGACTTTATTTGGCAGTGGTGGAATGCCGTGGATGTTAGCATAGGTGGTAGTGTGAAGGCTTAGAGCAGAGAGACCAGAGCTTGGGAGACAGGTTAGGAAGCTCTGAAACAGTCCTAGAGAGATGATATGGGTCTTGAGGAAAATAGCAAAGGGGATGGAGAAAAATAACATTGCATAAGTGGAATGGGTAGGACTTAGGGGTAGAAAAGTACAAAGTCATGATATTGCAAAGTTCTCAGTTTGGAAGGTTGTAAGAATGGTAGCTCTATAATCTAGTGTAGGAAACCCAAAAGGAGCAACAGTAAAGGTTTTGATTTTGAACAAATGATAAATTAATATTGATCTCTACGGAAATGTCCAAATGCTATTTGGAAACACAGGGTTAGAACTTAGGAGAGAGCTAGAACCAAGAGAACGGTTCATCTTTCTAGGAGTAAGAGAGTAAACAGACCACAGGACAAAACCAAGGAGGGGCCTTAGAGAAGGCCTGCAGATACGGGACTAAATGTAGAAGAAAACAAGCAGCCACGGGGAAAAAGAGCAGAAGTACTGCAGCCGAGTGGAAGAAGGTCCAAGCGAAGGTGATGATAAAGAAGATGTAAGAAAAGCTTATTGTGTGCTTCCATGGCATGAACATACTCGTTTCTTTGGCTTGAATGAATAAACAGGTTTCAGGAACCAGGGGAAAAATTTTACTCCCAGAATCAACAATAGGATGGAGCCTTGCTGTCTAGGATAAGATGAGGTTGTTCTATTCACCCTAAGACCCTTCCTTCCTGCTTCTTGACCTGTAACCTGGCCTCCCTGTAGCTCTCTTATCTTCAGCTTATGGGGAGCATACTCCAACTAAGAGAAAATCGCTTCTCTCTCCTCCAGGCATCTCCTCCTGTTTCTGTTTATCTCTCGTCAGCTGTGATACAGTCCCAGGTTGTGATTCCAGACAGCAGTGGGCTTGGACATTCCCTGTCCAAGACCAGAGATTATCCAAACAGCCAATGGACAAAGAGAAATACCTCTCAAACGATAATAATAAAAAGCATTAACAGCTAAAACTGAGACTTCCCTGGCCACCCAAGAACACAACTGTGTTAACTGCACTCACTTTAAATTCATGATCACTAACCTCATATGGGTAACCCTACCATACACCCCTTATTTATTCACTTTCCTATTCTCCTAAAATACTAGTTCACGTTTTTTTCTCTTCCCTCAGATCTCCTACTCCCCCAGCACTTCTGTCATTCTCAGAGATGATATTTACAGAGACAACAGAAGCAGTCATCATCAGCTTTCCACCATCAGATCTATCAAATTATAAGGGCATTCGGTACCCAAACTCTGCATTTCTTCAGCTACACTGAATTTAGGATTATTGCTGTGTCAAAATCCAGCCCCTCCACGTGGATCCCATCCCCTCTCACCTCCTCAGTCACTACTTCTATTATTACCCCCTCTCTACTAGAGCACTTCATATTGTATATCAGCACACACACAAGCTCTGAGGTCTCCACCAGTGAGAATAAGAGTAGAATGTCTGTTCTCTAAATATTTAGGTTCCTCCAACAACCCTGTCTTTGACACACCCCGCCCCCGTTCTTCCTCAAGGCTTTCTTGTTTCTGCAAAGCCATACTACTTTATTTGACATGGTATGAATGAAACCACAGTTGTGGATTTATGGCCTTGGCCAATTATTCTCTCACTGGCTTATGGACATAATGCATTTCTTAAACCTCGGCCAGCCTTCTAGATAACACTTCCAGGAGATGGGGAAGGACGAATAATGCCAATTCTTAATTTGTTAACGATTTCAAGAATAGTAACTAAAACTGGGTCTATTTTAAGATGAGTGAAGCTTGGGGAAGAATCAAAAAGATTGTTAAAAGGGTGAATAAATTACACCTGAAGCATAAGGTTAAAGTACTAGGCCTATTAATCCTGGAGATAAATAAACTGAAAAACTAGCATAATTGTGGTCTTTTTTTAAAGTAGGAGAATTATTCAGAGGATAGTGAATTCTGATCATCAATTCCATTAATAATATTTTTCCAAAAGCAAAAATAGATTTTGATAAAAGCAAAAGTGATTTAGTTTATTTTTTTAGTTAGCTGTAATTGAAATACATTATGAAATAAGTTTTGGAATCTCCTTCTCCAGAGTAGATATTTACCTATAAAATACAATGGCCTCATTTAGGAAGGATTCAAGAATGGCGGTTCTTGAAGTGAGTAGGAAGTGGCAGATTGCCTCCACAAGACACCCTTACTTCTGTAATTCTGAAATGTTTTATGCTGTCATATCATAGTTATTTCTTCTTTAGTCAAATGAAAATTTGACTTGTTTCCTCAAGCTGTGATAAAGACTCTTAGAAAACTGGTAGCAGAAGTGAAATCAAATTACTTCTATTTTGAAAATCACACTCACATGAAATACCCAAGTAATTCTAACTCCAGGGCCTTCATTATCTAGATGATAGCACCCCTATGTGATGCCTTATAGGTCTAGATAATGCCTTCAGTGGTGGAAATGTTTCATCCTTTGAGGGTGACTTTTTTAAATTGTAAACAAAAGTTATTTGGAGTGAAATCTGATAAGTAAAACAGCTTACTAAGTTGTGTTTCACATTTCAGAGGCCACATCAAGGTGTAACCTTAAAGTACTAATATGAGTTGTCTTATCTGGCTCCTAATTGTCCCTGAAGGCAGTTAAGCAATGGCCACTGTGCTGGAAAAGGGGACAAGCCCTAAGGGCGCTATTTTAAAGGGAAGTATTATTGATCTGTGTAAGTTTTCTTTGTTTTAGGATGTTTTTAAAAGTCTTGTTTCTCATCAGACCTTTTACAAACTTTTTTGCACAAAAGTAGATCCAAACATTTTTTCTTGAGACTTTCTCTGGCATCTCTCATGATGGCTGCCAGCGTCTTGAAGTATCACAGATTCTCACTGAGAGATGGGTGTTCTGTGAGCAGGAAGGGAAGGCAGGACTCTTCCAGCCTCAGCTTTGCCAAACAGCCCTCAGGTACAGTGTCTTTGCCCCGACTGCTCCTCAGTATGCTGTTCTGATGTCATCCTTGTCACCAGGTGAAATGTTCAAGCTGCATAGCTTAGGAAGTTGGAACAGGAGTCCAATTGGAGCATCTTTAAAAGCAGTGGTAAAGTTAAGTCTTCGTAGTGACAACGTCACTCTGGAAACCAGTTTATTCCAGAATACACTGGAATTTTCAAGAGATAGAAGTAGACATATTAATACTGTTTTCTGAGACATTAAATTTTTCCTTGGTGTAATGAATACTGCCAGTGCTTGTCTACCACTTCTGTGTGACCCTCCTCTCTTGCTTCCAACATCTCACACCAATGACCTTCTTGGAGGACCACTAGAGTGCACCTGGGCCTCTGCCCACACAGGCAGGGAGCTGGACCCTAACCCTAGCCCCCCCCAACCCCCGCTTGTGGCTGACTAGTGCAGGAATACTGAAGGCACAGCCTCCTTGCCTGAGAGTCAGGACAAGCCCTAAGATAGAAACAAAAATGGGAGCCAAGGAATTCTACTTTCTCTTTGTCACTCATCAACCCAATACTAGTGTCCTTAAATAGCTCATAAAAATATTAATACTTATCCCCTATAATCTGTTATATAAAGTCTTGCCCATACTAATTCATGTGAATGCATGTCTGTCAGTCAATAACTTATATTGAAACTTTCCTATAAACAGAATACTGCACTCATATTTAGATTCTATAAAAGATAGAGGAACACCTGCCCTGAGGTGTAGACTGTTACCAGTATATTTTGTTTGTTCTCTCATTGATGAAAGGAGTTGCTCATTCCTATGAAGTTCATTCAATTTTGTAACTATTAGAATATATATCTCTCAGGTCTGGATTTGGGGTGACAGCTAGAGACAAGAACATGGTTCATTCTAGGAACAAAACAGATCATAGGAGAGGAGTGAGGATGGGGTGCTAGGGAGACTTCTCAGTTAGGGGCTGGAGGTAGAAGATTAGCCATAGATTAAAACAGACGAGGCAGACAAACCTACTACCTAGGAGAGGGTAGTGTCACAGAAGATGGAAAGCAGCACTTTGAGAAAGTTTCTTCACGGACAAATGCAGCAGCATCCCGCCTCCCTCACATTACTAGAGCTGTTCCAGACACTGTCCCCACTGCTGCTGCCTCTCCCAGGGGACTTCACGTTCCTGGTTTTATCCTCGCACCCAACACTCTGTTTACACGACATTGTATCTGATAGTAGAAAACGTTATCATCACCCCTTCTGAAATGAGTTTGGCAGATGGTCTTCTCTTGTAAATGTTATCATAAGCCCTACTGAGTCACAGATATGTCAGGCTTCGGGAGGCTTTCCTTCCTCGTTGGCTAGTTGCTTCTTGACATTTGCATACCAAGCAGCAGCACCCATTGTAGCAGCAGCACCCATTGTAGCAGCAGCAGCAGCCAGAGATACACAAGTTAAAAAGAAAACAAAATGAACTTTCTTGTTCATTTGAAACAGAAAGAAGCAGATACTTGATATAAATTGTAAAATATACCCAACATCTTGATTTTCACTATTGATTTGCACCCAATGAACAGGAACATTTTCAAGTACAACTCTTTCTGGGCTGCTGTACTCTGGTCCTATTGTTGCCCTTAGACGTGTTCCCATCAGCAAGTTGTACCAGATATCATCAGATCTAATTCTCCCTGGGGCTCAAAGATACTCTTCTTTTTCATCTTTTATTTTGATCATAGATGTGCTTTCACAAAGTTTTTCCCCAATGGTAAATTACATTCCAGTTGAGTCGGAGCAACGTTTCAACATGCACACCAACATCAGGGTTGCGTTTTGCTACCAGTTATGCCTGGAGATGGAGGATTTTTAGAGATTAATTCAAAACATCTCAACACCACATGAACTTGGGACAAGGACTATGATGATGTGATG
Organism: Camelus ferus; assembly: GCF_009834535.1. Taxonomy (NCBI): domain Eukaryota; kingdom Metazoa; phylum Chordata; class Mammalia; order Artiodactyla; family Camelidae; genus Camelus; species Camelus ferus. The sequence continues at coordinate 23,018,248 of NC_045698.1, read as the reverse complement.
ATTGAAAAACAGTTTTCTGGGCTTTGAAGAATTTTTGCCCAAAAGATGAGAGCTATTAGCTATTTTCACTTCACAAGAAGGAACAAACCTACATTGTGAATCAACTATACTTCAGTGAAAAAAAATTTTTTTAAAGAAACAAACATAAGCACAAGGGTTTAAATTAAAAGGAAGAAAGTCTTGATAGTAAAGGCTGATATATGTTATACATTAGAAGTGGTTCCAAAAGCCGGGTGTAGAATCTTCTTCTAGGGATGTGTTAGAAACTGAGTAGATTTGGACAAGTCTGGGAGAGTTTGGGTAAAGAGAAGTTAGGTGATCTCCATGGTCTTTCTCAGATATGCAACTCAGGATAATATTGAACCATTACAGGCTTTGAGTTTTGGTCTTTATCCAAAATAATTCAAGGAAAAACATTCAATGCAGTGTAGGCACTTCTTTTTCATGGTACTCAATGGCATATTTTCAGCTGGCATTCAAAATTAGGGGGAAGCAATTCTAGATTTTATAAAGACTAAAATAAAATGACTGAGAAATATTATCTGGAATATATATATTGAAATTTATTTCCAATGAGATCTAAAAGCTATATGGTATTGTCATCTCAATTAGACTCATAACTTTAAAGAAAACTCAATTTTCATATTCAGAAATAGTTCCTGAGCTTGTAATTCAGAATCCTGTACTAGGTGTTAAATATATAGTGATGAATGTAGTAAAGTCTCTGCCTTCATGAAGTGTACAGACTTCTAGAAACAGAGACATTAAACAAGCAAACATATAAATTACAAATTGCAAAATTCTAACAAGAAAATAAATGATGGGAAATAACAGAGAAACTTAGAGTAACCGGAAACAATCTCCAAATTCACTTTTGGGTTATTCAGAAGGAGCCAAAATGTTATTTTAATGTAATATATTAAGTGGAGCTATATGAAATTGCTATTATTTGGCCATATTTAAGTTACAAATTATACTTTTCACTATTATTTAATGGACCGTACTTCATGTTAGAATTTGTTCATTATTTTCCTTGGCCCTATATTTTTATTCTTTATCAAAAGATAGGCTTGCCCGATTGTGGCTGAGACTGCTACATGTTAGTCAAATTCCAGATTTCCTTCACCTCAAAGACACACAGCTAGACTGCATTTCCTGACTTCCTTTGCAATTAGGTATGCCCATTACCCTCACCCTGGCAACAGAATATGGGTAGAAGCAATATGCAATTTCCAGGCCAGACTCATGAGCTCCTTCCACACAATCCTCCACACACTCTCTCCTTCCACATCTGCCAGTGAGTGGAAAGGATTTCAAGGTCTTTGAGAAAGTTGAAGCCACCAAATGGAAAAAGACCAAACCTTGAATGACTATAATGGAAGGTAGCCAGACCAGAACATCCATCTGAATTCTTTGGGTTAAGTAATAAGCTTTAATTATATTAAGTCATGAGATTTTTTTTTAGAGCTTTTTATTGTTGTTGTAGCAGCTAATACCACTCACCCTAACTAATATACTGACATGGTTATTTTTTAAGCTCCTTTTGTTGGTGTTCTGCAGATGTAGCCTGAGTTAGAAGGTGTATTTTTCCCCTATGGATGCTGTAACAAATTACCCCAAACTAAATGGCTTAAAACATAAACTTCTTACTTCTAATTCTGTAGGTCAGGAATCCAACCTGGGTCTCACTAAGCTAAAATCAAGGTGTCAGCACAGCTGTGTTTCTTTTCAGAGGGTCTAGGAGAGAATCTGTTTTCTTACCTTTTGCAGCTTCTAGAGAACACCCACATTCCTTGGCTTATTGCCTCCTTCTGTCTTCAAAGCTGGTATGGCAGCTGAGTCCTTTCCACATCGCGTCATTTTGACACTGAAACTTCTGCCTTCCTCGTCCACATGTAAGGGCCTTTGTAATTACAGTGGACTCACCTGGATAATCTAAAATTATCTTCCTATTTTAAGGTCAGCCTATTAGCAATCTTAAATCCGTCTGCAATTTTAATTCCCCCTTGCCATGCGACCCAACATATTCACTGGTTGCAGGGATTAGGATATAGACATCTTTGGCAGGGAGGGGTGGAGGAGGGTTGAGGGGAGGTGGCATTATTCTCCCTACCACTGAAGAGTACCTGAAACATGGCTTGTTAGGGTAGAATTTAGCCTTAAACTATGGAGGAGCTTCTTTACCCAGATATTCATTATATTCTGGTGTCTCTTAGGGAAAAAAAATTAGTATGCCTCAAAAATACCAAAATCACACTTGCTATCAAATGTCTTTTAAAATAATTAAGAATATATTTAGCTAACGTCACATAATCATTATTTAATTTGTGTATTCTTTAGAGTTCCATATTTTCCAAGATAGAATTTGACCACAGTTGAACCACATTTTGGGATAATCTTACCTAGGGAGAAAAATTCAGAAAAGTAATGCTGTAAACATATTTATGTCAGGTAAAGATTATTCAGAGGGTCTACTTTTGCATTTTGGATTCTTAATTAGAATTTGTAGCTCTGTGTTTGTGTTCGTACACACAATCATACGTGTGCACACATCCACATATGAGAAAAAACCTGCCCCCAAAATAACAGAGGTTGGGGGCAAAAAGAAGAGACTTGAACTGAAGTTATAATGAGAAAAGACACTGCAAAAATAACATTGTGGCTTCTGTGGAATCCCATATTTATCCTCTCACATGCTTCCAGAGCAAACAGTCCATTTATAAATGAAAGGAGGATTTTGCTGTCAACCTAGAAGCTCCACCTGAGATCTGGGGAGGAAAAGCCCCACCTTTACTCTTTTAGTCTCTTACCTCATTGACTGGAGCAAACACCACCACTCCCACTAGCACCTTAAAAATCAGTCTTGGTCTCGGAAAACGTGGACGTTGGCATCTATGCTCACTTTTGCAGTACAGAAAAGGAAAGCATTTAGTATTTCAATCTACTCAAGAGAGATTTTTTCAACGTGGTCATTTTTCCAACCTCAATAATTATATCTGAAATGAGATTCAACTTGAATAAAATATTATATTTTCATGTACCCTCGTCTTAGAATGGAGTACAGAGATTCTGCCTGTGTTGCTCAGAATTGACCTGGGTACTATGGGAGAGGTAAAAAGGAGAAGTGGGTAGTTAGGAAGGAGATATGCCTCCTCCCCTCAACCACCAATCTCCTACGGGGTCAAGAGTATGATGGAAAGAGCAAGAGGCTAATAATTAGGGACAAGTGGATTTAAATCCTGACTTCACCATACTTAGTGTCTGACCACAAACAAATAACACAAACCCTCTGGTCCTGAACTTTTTCATCTTTAAAAGGGTAATAATCATTTCTACCTTCAAAGAAAGCTTTTGTGATAATTAAATGAGAATATGTTTGTGAGAGATCCTAACACAGCACCTGGCCTATGGTACGTACTTAGAAACATTTAAGAACATTTTTACAGCTCTGCAAACAGTCCTGAGCCCACCAGCCCCCCGATCTATTCCTCACCCTTCCCCTGCTCTACTCCTCTGTATTGCAGAAGAGGTAACTCCTGCAGGCTGTCTTCTCTGGCTTCCATATCACTGGCTTGGTGGACCCATGGAAAGCACTATGAAAGTTAGGTGACTTTCATAGGGGTACAGGGAGAATCTGAGGGTTACTTCCCCTTCCCCAGCCCCTGCCTTGGGTCATTTCTCTGGCAGCAACTGCATTTCCTTTATGGTTTCACCTTCTAGCAGATAAGCCCACCATGATTCCAGCTCTGGTCAGGTGATCTCAGCCCTTTAGGCACGGTTAATACTACCTCCTTCCAGACAAGGGATGATTATGGCTAACCTTTGGGTCAACTCAGGGATGATGGCTGTGTGACTGGGTTTGGCTCTCCACTTCTCCATCTCTTGTGTAACTGCTCCCATACATTAGGCTCCTTGTTGTAGATACTTGAAGTAATTTCTGTTTTTTCTGGTAAGACCTTGAGTGATACAGTTCTTTTTCTCTTTTCTGAGCAGTGTCAGTTGAGGGAGCAATACTAAAGTCAGAAACTTAGCCTCCCTCTGATTTGTTTTATCCCAGCAAACTCTTTAGACCTTTCAACCCCTGTTTTGACTTACCCATTACCTGCTCCCTTTATGGAATAATTATGATCATGATCTATAGAGAGAAGTACCAGAAATCACCTACCACTATCTAAGTGGATAGTTTGGAAGGTACCATCAAATGGAAGAGTTAGTCAGTTTAGCTGTTCATCATCCTAGAGAGATCAGAGAGCAAGGCTTTCCAACAGATGTAATAACTAGTAGTCAACAGGCTGGAGATGTGTGATGTACAGAGGAGCTGGGAGCTGTACTAGGAGCACTAGGTATCTGGTGAAGGACCCTTGAGAGGGGCTTCTACTCACTTCACTCTGGTGTCCACTCAGATGACACCTCAGAGAAGCCTTCCCTGATCATCTAATCTAGACTAGTGCCATCACCATCACCACTTCTTTCTTCCCCTTTACATCAAAGCACATATGAATACTGGATTTCACATTATACATTTGTTCATTTATCATCTACTGTATGTACTAGTAAGGAAGCCTCAGGAGGTCAAGATCTTCATTACATTAGTCACGACATGTCAAGAACCTAGCACTGTACCTGGCACATAGTAAGCACTTGGGAAATACGTGTTCAGTGAATGAAAGAATGTGAGGACACTGGGTGTCTTGTGTCTGGACCTACCTTCTACCCCACTACATACGCCCTACCTCAGCCAAGAGTGCTCATTACCTGCTTCTACCTATAAATTCCAAGTTAACCACCAGCAGGCCCTCTTCGTGTCCTAACAGAAAGCTTGTAATGGCTTCTGAGTCTCGAGCAATGGTTCTTACCACTTTCAAGAGCCTCTTGATGCTTTTTGTTTATCCCAGTTCACCTTGTTTTGCTTGTTTGGTTCTTATTGGGTTTTTTGCTTCCTAAGTATCTCCCTGGATATTTTCACCTATCCCTTTCCCATCTGTTTGTCTGGATACCTAGATAGTCTCTGACTCAGGTTTTAAACTGGCTATGAACTCATGTGTATGTCTTGACCTCTTACTGTTGACCTGCTACCAACACCCAACTTAGACCCTCAGTTCCTGGTTTTCCTTTCTTACATATATCCATGTTCCATGCATCCCAGCCCTGGCATGCTAAAATAATGGAAGGAAAGGGAAGATACAGAGCAGGAAAAATAAGAGATACTGAAAATAAAACACCTTCTGCTTTATCATTTTGTCTAGGGTTGGACTTTACCAAGAGGACCTTGAGTTCTGATTTGTTTGAGCTGATGACATAACACATAACTTTAAGGAAGGTTATTTGACCTTGTGATCTAACCTTCCCCAGTGTAACCTGGTATAAAGCAGAAAGCCTGGTGCTAATGCTGAGCTACACATCCAAACAGAGCCTCTAATTCTGGACTGATAAATTATAAGTAAAATTAGCCTTGCTAATCCCTAACTGTTGCAGGCTTTGGTGATATATTCATGTTGTTGAAGTAACACTTTTAAATTCTTTACACAACAGTATTTTGGGCTTGGAAACAGCTTCATTAGTCTCCCTAGTTAATGGAGCTAATGTACCCCCTTGGTGGAATGGAAAAGGATTTTGCCTAGAAGTTAAGAGACCTGGATTCTGGTTCCAACTCTGCCACTCATTAGCTATGTGACTTTGGACATTTTATCTCTCTAAGGCTTAATGTCCTTATCTCTAAATGAAAGGTTTGGACTGGGATGAACTCAGAAATTATTTCTAGCTCTACAATACTGTGCAACTTAGAAAACAAGTAAAAGCACTGGTGTTTGTAGGATTTTTGCCAAACTGACCCTCAAAATAATATCTTTGACTATGGTATGTTGAAAGAAACCCTGGAATCCCAGGGCTATTGCTTTTAATGGTTTTTCTGCCCTCTTAGCTTCCATTCCTTTACCCATAAAGAATCAAGAGTTTGAGCAAGAATTTATTTATGCTCCCATCTTTTCCTAAGGTCTTATAAGTCATGTGTTTCTATGACTATACAAAGTCTACTTATGTGGCATACACTCTCAACAAATTTTCACATCTTTATAAACAGACAGCTATAAAATGATACTTGAAATTTGAGTGAGAGAGGTATAAAATTCTTTTCTCCTTGATAAAGATTTTCTACCTAGTAAATTTCAGGAGGAGAGAAACATTATTTCATTATTCATGATATAGATGGATGCATAGATAAATAGATAAAAGGAGGTGGAGATTTTATAATAAAGGGACAAGAAAAAGGAAGAGTAGCTGACATGAATATGTGACTTAATGTGATTGCAAGTTTCAGACTATAAGCCAGTTTAATCTTTGATGAAAGATGGTCCCAGTGGATCCAATCTTTGTTCTTGTTTTATTTCTCACATTTTCAAATTGTACCCATTCCCCAGAACTTGAACTGCTAAAGCCAATATCAAGCCAATATCTCTAAGATTGATTGAAGGGCTTTTTGAAAAAAACCAAGCTGTCAATATTTTCCTCACTAGAGCCTCTCTATGAATTAACATTGAGAAGTGTTAATTTCTTAAATTTATTGTAAAATATTAAGCGAAGTTAAGTTATAAGTGCTTAAAATCTGTGATTCAAATTTCTGTTATTTTCCAATAAAGCAAATGGCACTGTGACAGCAAAAAAAAGTGGGGCAGAGGGAGGTAGAGTTTCTTGTTTCTTAACAAGAAAGTATGTGAACACCACTGCCTATCTTTGAAAAAAAAAAAACTGTCATGGATAATTAAGTGGAAGGTATATGTAAAAGCACTTAGCACAGGGCCTGGAACATGGTAAGTGTTTAACAAATGTGATTTCCTTCCTTCGCTTCTTCCTTCCACAAATTCCTAGACAATCTTCAAGTGATCCTTAATCCTGAAAGTTTAAATCGTCCCCACTCCATAATTCACTATGCCTCTGCTTTGTCAATAAAACCTAATAAATATCTCTGTGCTTCCCATACCCTTAGGGTGTTCATTTCTAACTAGCGTCTAAACAGATGAAAGGCACAGGACATGCGGAGTCAAGATTCAGCATGCTGTAAGGATTCTGCATTACAGAGGTCTATTTTTAAACGATGAGCTCTGAGAACACATTGTATACAGAAATGAGAACTGCTTGTTCAGTCTACCTCCGTTTTGGACCTTTCCCATCTCCTTCTAGGACAGTGAAGTCCAAAGACATGGGTGGAGATCCGCATCCTCCTGGGGCACCCCGATGCAACCTGTTGTTGGGCCTCCTGATTTGGGGCACAAACTGGCAGATGTAATAGGTTTCTGACATCTCTCTTTCCCACACCTATACCAAAGATTATTGAGTTTCATTTTCTCAGTCACTGATTTATGCCTTACCAGTTTTTTAATGTAATGAAAACTGCCCAAGAATATACTTAGCCTATGTTTATATGTACTGATTTGTGATGACCGTGTATTATATATTTAGTTTGTTTACTTATACCCATCCTTTTTTTAACAAAGGATTGACATGGCTTTTAACAAGATACATGATAAATTTACAATATAGAAAACCAGGGCCAAAGGCAAGGGAGAATGCAAATGTGCCAGCCACAAGGGTCAGCGTGGTTGCTGTGACTCGGCCTCACACTTCATTGTGAACCTCCTGGCAGCTGGGGCCATAGTTCTCGTCAGGGAGAAAGACGTCTATCAGTGTCTAAAAAAAAGAGGTAAAACTATTTTTAGCATTGAATTCTAAATAGAATGATATGAAAGGCTTTACATAAGAGAAATGGAGTTATTCATGGGCCCAGTCCTCAATATACTTAAAGCAAATTGAGAAGTGGGTTTCAGATGACTCTTTTTGGTGATAACCCTCAAGAAAATGCTCAAAGCATAAGATTAAAGAACAACTTGAAGAATGAACGTGTGATGATTGGTCAAGAACAATTCTGAAAGTGTCTGGAAATGCAGCTGTTCCACAGCAAGAATGAAGGGTGCTTTGGGAAATGAACAGACTATGTCTCTTACACAGCCTACCCTAGAATTCCACATCTCACCACTCAGCTGCCGAAGGAAGATATAAGCGATCATATTCTCAGCTTAGGCCTAGGAGCCTGGGCTTCCACATCAGGAATGAATCCTTAAATTTGGAAAATCAGATGAGCACGTGCCTAACTCAGGCTGCAGCCTGAACTGAAGACTACCTGCCTCCCCATACAGGATTTGCCGGTATGTGTATATGAAAGTATAGATTAAGAATCTTCACAATAATCCAACTTTACTTAACCACACTAGAATGTGCTGTATTAAAATAAAGGTATAAAATCTTTTTATTAATCTGGGCTTTCGGTACACCTTTCCATCCAAGACCCATGTGTTGCTTCAGCAAGGGGCTCTTCTGACCCTTGTACTAAAGATGGTCTTCCCTTGTGTGTGTCCCCCAGTTTACTTCTCATTATACTTTAATTACAGTTAGTCGTTTAATGTTTTTCCTCCCCTTCAGGCAGAAAAGCATGGGAAATAAATGTGACTTTTTCATTATTGATATCCCCTTGTGTCTAGAATACTGTCTGACTTATTACTGGCCTTCAAACCCCATTTGTTAAATAATCAAATATATAGATAATGTTGTTATTTTTCAATGAGGTTTCATAACTTTTTGGTAAATGATCGTTCTACTCATCAAGAGTGAATTTATGTGTCTATGTTGGATGTAATAGGTATGACATTATTTAATCCTTAAACCACCCTATTAGACAAATATATTTATCTCCATTTTACTAATGAGAAGACTGGGGCACCAAGAAGGTGAAGAACTCCCCAGGTTGTACCGTTGGTAAGCGGTGGAGCCAGGGATCCCTCTCAGGACAGTCTGGATCCAAATTCCAGTCTTAAATGACCACATAACATGGGACATATGACTGAATCGCCTTTTAGGGTTTCAAAAATTTCACCCTCTCACGAAATACCCATCTCACTACAATCTTACTGACCTTTATCATTGGTGACTTTTGTTTAAATCTGCTTTTCTTTCATAAAAAGTTGAGATTGAATGTTGTTTCATTGTTTATTAGCCCTTTGTATTTCTTAAGGAAATTAGAATGTGTAAGTTTTAATTGATGAAGGTAAAGGAAAAAGAAGGACCAAGAAGTGGATTAATTGTTCCAGATGGACCAACAGGCCTAACTAACTGAATTAACTAGACTGTTGTCCTTGGGGACTAGGAGGCATTAGGGGGAAGCAAATGTCTCTGTTTTTAGGGTGGTCATTAATTCATCCTCCAAGCCAGAGTTCTTCAGACGGGAAAGGAGGCACTGTTACTAATAACATCAAGACCACAGTTGTAAACCAGGACTATCCTAGGCAAAGTGGGATATAGAGTCACCTTACCGATTTTTCACCTTTCCAGGCTGGTTCTAGTTCTGAGCTGTGGTGGCTTCTACTGGTTACCCCAAATAGTTTGACTCAGCATATCATGTGGGCTATATGCATTCTTTTAAACATTCCAGGAATTGCACAACTATTTGTACTGTCCCCTTCAATGTGTCCCACTGGGAGACTACATACCTATTCCAATGATGTTGCAATTGTTCAAAACATTTTTTGTAATTCTTTTTGGCAATGGCTTCTAAACCATTAATGGCTTCTTTAAAAAGTCAGTCTGAACACATCTTGTTCAATTTTTTATTCCACTCAGGTCCTTGCATGTAGGTTCACTCAATAAATATTCACTGAATTCAGTGAGGTGGAATTAGATTCCAAAGCTCAATTACCCTCAGAAAATGAAGATTCATTAACTTTGAGTCTATTCATTAGGCCGAAACTCAAAAAAAAAAAAAAAAAAGACTGGAAAGAAATATATGTTAACTGTGAAAATTCAAAAAACAATACAAAACAAGACAAAAATCAAAGCTTTCACATGAATATATATTACTTTTAAATTAAGAAAATGTTTATCTTATTTTGTTTTTACATATTAATTTTACCTCAGGTAATTCCAGAGAAGAATTTCTCAAATGTGTTACATAATATTACCATTTTGGGAATATGTGTACAACTTTCAGAGGTGATTACTTTGAAAGGGACAACACGCATTTAGATGAGTACATTCTGTAATGTTTATTTTAAAAAAATAATCCACTGCTTTATAATCATGCTTCTATTTTTGACATTTTCATGAATATAAGTCATAACATGGATGCTATGAAGGACATGGTTTTAAAAATAAGAGAAATAAACATTCAAGAAATAAGCAGATGACACTCAGGGTCAGGGCATGGAGCCAGCTGCCTGGGGAGTAGTCTCCCCAGCCGCACTCTCCTCCAGTTCTAGGAAACAGAGCAGCAGCAGTGGTTCATCTAGAAGTTCTGCCTCCTGATAAGCAATATGGACATCTGCCCAGCCAGTTAATTTAGAGGCTGACAACAAGCATTATAATTCCACTTGTATGCAGTGAAATCAAAGCATAAAATTTCCAACAATTTGCCTCTGTTGGAAGCATCACAAGGGACTGTTGACCTTTCAGACTAGAGCACTGAGTGGGCATATACAGAGGACCCACATCAATACACATATATTTCTGTCAGCTGCATAACCAACTAAAACAGCCACGCCCTCAACACAAACTGCCCCATAAACCAAGAGCTAATTAAACACAAACAGAGTTGTTATCACTCACCGCAGGATGGAGTGCTATATGGTAAGGGTGTTCTAAGCAAGAGTGTCCACGTCAATACTGAGACTTTCTATAAAGAACTTTCTTAAACATGTTGATGGGAGAAGGGGAAAGAGAAGAGGGGGAGGGCACTGTGGCAGGAGGCTGAGAGCTCAAGGCCATCCGAAGGCGGCAGTGATTTATGTTGAAGGAGGCCATTTTACCAGCTCCTTTTGAGCCAGAGCCACTGGAAGGGGGCCACGTTCGGAGCAGATGTTCCCGTGTGACTACTGCTTCCTCTGTGGGTACATACGGGGCTGGGCTATAAGGAGGCGGGGACAGTGGGAAGCCAAACTGGTTCCCCTCTCAGGTGGAAAGGAGATGCGTGCTGTCTGTTGTAAAAAGAAAACATTATAAAGTGCCTGTTTATGTGCTGAAGTAATTTCTAATTACTCGAGGCAGGGAACGTGGTCCAATGTGGTTAAAGGCGGGCGCTCAGCACAGGACAGTGACCATTCTGTTCTCCTTTCTGCTCTTACCTTCCTCGTGTGACTAGCTGCGTGTCCCCTAACCCCCTCCCTCCTCAGAACTCCCAGCCAGATTTGGGTAAAACTTCCCATTCATTCAGTACTTAGCATCTGGCATTCTCAAGTGCTTTTAAAATTTAGGCTAATTAATAGTATCCCTTTGAGGCTGGAAATTATTATTATGACGATGATGATGCCTTTAGTTGATGGTGATGGGAGGCACACAGACTTTAAGTGATTTCCCTCCAGGGGCTGGAATCCCTGAGTGTGGGTAAGAGCTAATCTTGGGCTATCGCCACTCAACCCCACACCCTCCCAGACCACACCAGGGAACGCACAGGGTGCTTTGAGGATAAATGAGTTACTTATTACGCCTTTGGGGCAACTCAGATTAGGTGTTAAAGAAATACAAAGCATTTCTAAGATGCATGGGGGCTTTGTTTTCACAAAGCCACACCAGTATTCCTGAGCAGAGCTATCACGGGGCCAAGCTTCTTCCTGATCATCTTCTCTGTGCTAGAGACTAACACAAGGACAGACTGTTGCAGCTAAGCTGAGTTACCTCTCTCTCTTTTTAACTTTTCTCCAAAAAAAATTGCAACATACTCCCTGAAAAATAAGGTTTAAATAATCAAAAAGGACACAAGAACGACAGAGGGAAAAGAGAACATTACTTCCTCCACGCTGTCCTAAACCCATCCCCAGCTACCCCAATCAACTCATCAGTGCTAAACACTGTCCACTTTCTTGTCTTGCCAAGCAGTAACAAAAATTAATAGTAAATATTCATGAGCCTGTATAGTCTGACTGCCAACTCCATTATTTCCTAACTATATAACCTTGGCCAAGTTCCTAAGCCTCTCTGAGCTTCAATTTCCTCATTTGTAAAATGGGAATAATTTATAATGCCTGCTTCACAAGGTTATTTTAAAGATTCAATGATACCTACTTTGTACAGTTAAATAAATATTAACTATTATTTGTTGGAACATATAAACTCCTTTATTTTACACAATAGGATCATTCCAAGCACAAGTTGTGCAAAGCAGCTTTTTTCACCCACCTTTCTACCATAGCCAAAGGATTTTCCCCCTTGTTGGTTTGTAAAGATGGGGCACTATTAAGAGTGTGGACACTGGGCAGTCAGGAAGAATACAGTGAACTATCAGAGTAGGTGTCGGGCAAAAACAGCAGTGGATACCAGCTGAGTATCGGTGATTTCTAGGGAGAAATCTTGTTCTCTTCTGTTTAAACCATCTCTTCAGATCCTTTAGAATGTTTCAACATTTTTAATAGGGCCTCAAAAAAACATGCTTATATACTTTGCTCATTGATTTCTTACTTAATTGCTCTGTATCAAGGAACATGCTGCATATGACTTCTATCCTTTGAAATTAGTTAAGAATTATTTGAGCCTAGTACCTGGTCAAAAGTTTTTGAAAATGTTCCATGTGGGCTTTGAAAAGATGCATATTCTGCATTTGTGGATGCATGTTTTTCATATATGCCCATAAAATTAAGTTTTTTATAGTGTGTTGTTCAAATTTCTATTACTCCACTGAGTTTTGCTGTGTATGCTATCAATTAGGAGAGAAGTATATTAGAAATTTTCCATGATAGTTGCTGATTCTTTTATTTTTCTTTGTTTTGTCAGTTAGGGTGGAGACTCCAATTACCTTTATAGGTAATTCAAAGTCTACTACTACCTCCTCATAAATTAATTGGTTCAGTTTTGCCTATATTGTGGTCCCTCAACTAATGATAGTATTGATAGTTACTTTATATGCCACATGGTTGAGCTTTAGAAAAAAATTCTAATAAATTGTTCACTTATTTAATATGTATTAGGAAAAATAGAAAAACAGCACATCAAACCCAAGATTTCATGGATTTATTGCTTAAAATGAAACCAAAATTATCTATTTAAGTTTTTTAAAGAAAGAGTCAACTTAAAGAAAAACATTTCATGTATAAGGTATGCTTAGAATATGGCAAATATATTGAAGGTAGTTTACAAAAGACTGAGGTTTGAGAGACCTTGAACTAAGCAATAAATTAAAGAAAAGCCTGTTACACAACAAGAAGCATGTCTTTAAATTGCTGAGCTCTGCTCTGCACGCTATGGGCAGACAGTAAATATAGTGACACCCCCTTATAATGCTCTAGGAGGGATGGGGACTAATGCCAGAATTACAGACTAATCATGGTTCTAAAGGCCTTTTCTATACCCAACTTTTTTCAGAAACTATTCCAAGTGTTATCTAGATGTACTCAATTGTGCTTTTTCAAGAGATAATATTTACCTTGAAAATATTTACATCTTAAAAATTCTTGCTTTACGTATTTGTCTGAAACCACCAAGTTTTTTTTAACTGGAATATAGCTGAAATACAATATTATGTTAGTTTCAGGTGTACTGCATAGTGACTTGACATTTGCATCCATTATGAAATGATCACCACAAGTCTAGTAACCACCTGTCCCCATACAATGTTACTACAATACTGACCATATTTCTTATGCTGTGTATTAAATCTCAGTGGCTTAAGTAGGTAAGGTGTTGTTATACCAAGTGTGAGGGTGCCCTGGGAGGACTGCAATTTAGATCTTTTGAAATCAGAGAATTTTTTTTTTAGGCCATTTAAAACAGCCAGTGCATTTCAGGAGAAAATGGATTTTATCTTTAGGGAAGGTCTTCTTTTTGTTCTGGGAGAGACTGTTTTTGTCAAGCAGATAATAAGGCAGTACCACATGGACAGAGATGGAAAGCCTGTTAGATTGAAATGTTAAGAATTTCTTTTTATAATGTAAAATAAGTCTATAAACAAGACCACAGCACCAAAGATTTAGACAATTTTTAAATTTTGTTTTAAGTTTCCCTTTGCTGAAAAGTATTATTTGTTCTTGGAAGATGTGTCTATATCCTTGCCTAACGCTGGCTCACAGGAAAGGGGCAATTGGTGGATGGTCAAGAGGAGCAAGCAAGGCTGACCTTCTCTTTCACGCCACCCTGAACAACAGACGATGAAATGCTTGAGGCCTGAGCGTGAAGTGCACTGGCTAAACCAATGATTTCTCAAACCTGATGTCACTGACGGCTTTAACACCCCAGGCTTCAGGCTTCAGTGTATACACCGTGAACTACCGTGATTGCCAAGTCCGTGACAAGGGGGCCAGGCTGCACCTTGGACGTGGGGATTGGCATTTCCTTGAAGGAAGTGAACCTCCCTGTTATGATTCATCCTGGGACAGAAAAGAAAGCCTGTGGAGATGATTCTCTAGTATGCCCATTGATAGGAGCTGAGCCAGCTTCACATTTCATGGAAGTTTGACAAGAGCTATGCAAATAATCAGATTTTGGACATGGATACTTGTGGGAGCAATTATAAGCAAAGGACTCACCATGAAGCCAATGTAACTTAATCGTCAGGGTTCCTCAGTTTGCAGGGCCCCTTCAGAGGTCTTGGGAGGAACTTTAGCAATGTATATGCATGGTCATGTTTTAAAACTTGCAAAGTAAAATACTTTTGTGTTATTTTTCTTACAAAGAGCCCCACAATTATAACAGTTTCATTCCCCACAGAATCTGGACCTGTTCTGTTTCTAAGATAATCTATGCTGAACTTTTGTTATCTCCAGGCCTTCAGTAGTCTTGTCTTGGTTATTCTTTGGAGAATTAAAGGGGACTGGGTTCACACTTGGGCTGAAATGGTACAGGGCTGAGGCAGTGTCCTCACGAAGCTGCTTATGAGGTGCAGTAGTTGACCAGTAGAAAGTGGAACAGTGATCTGAGGGGGAACTGTTAATGAGTCAGATGACCATGGCAGTGCAGGGGGAAGTGTGGGCCGATGCAGAAGTGCGCTCAGACCAAACATGCTCACCACCACTCCTACATGTTTAGAGGGAAAGGAGCCTTGAAAGAAATTCTTCACCCCTCTATGTACAAAGGGACTACTAGGGTTATGCTCATTTTAAAGAATAAAGAACTAAAGAAAGCAGAGATGAAGCAAATAACTCAAGCAAGACCATAAAACTAGTTTAGCAGAATTCATAGGAATGGAACCCAAGTCTTCTGATTTCATGGTCAGTTTTCACCATCCTTAAAGTATGAAGCCTTGAGGGTCAGAAGTTTTCATCTAGGAAAACTGAGCAGAAGTAAACAAGCAGCTTTAAGCTCATTTTAGTTGCTGTTGTAGTGAGATATTTAAGTGTTTATATGAAGAGTTTGACAACATCTGGGATTCCTGTTTGAGCAAGAATTCAAACTAGATTTACAGTCAAAGCTCTGTTATTCTGTATCCAGTGCCTGATTCCATTTTTAAGAAATCCAAAAGCAGGCAAAACTAATTTCTGATGAGAGCAATCAGAAAGTGATTGAGGAGAGGGTCAGGGGAACTGATGGGAAAGGGGACACAAGGAAATGTTCTTGTTCTATGTCATATTACAGTCGTCAAAATTTATCAAACCAAATACCCAAGAACTGTGTGTTTTGTTGTATATGAATTAAATGTCAGTAAAAATGTAAAATAAATAAGACTAATCAAAACACCCATAAAAATTAAAATTAAATGAGATTTAAACTCTGTTACTGTGCAGAGGCATGAATACTCTCAAGACTCAGGGAGTTACTATTAAGATTCTCTGTTCTTCCTGTTGCAAGGGAAAATGTTTCCCCACATTACTGTATGTCACATATCTGTCTCCTTTTTATCTCTCACTGTCACTGGAGAACAATGCCATTGGCAGACACAGTGTGATTATCAGGCAAAACAATATTATTACTGGAAAAATTGGCAGTTTGTTTTCAGCAAAATCCTTTCCCAGTCATAGGGTCATGTTTCCTTTCCTTCTATTCTCTGATATTACAGTCTCTCTGCTGCAGATTTTTAAAGATAAACTCTAGTATGGCCCTCTAATTCTAAGTGCTGTGTATTTCTGTTCTTCGGGGTTACAGCTCAACAGGATTAATTCCAAGTAAAATAAATACAGACTTGGTTTGATGGTTTCATTGTTGTTGTTGTTGTTTATTCTATTTTTGAAAAGTCTTACACTAACTACCTTATTGGTAACAAATGTATATCTTTTTCTGATATATAACCTTGTTGTAAATAAATGTAATCCCAGAGATAAGCACTATTCACATTTAAATGTACTTTTCTTTTGTAGTGTCCCATAGTTGAGACATGCTGCATACTCAATTTTTATTCACCTTTTTAAACATAATGTTATAGCATAAGAATTTTCTGACACTGTGAAAACCACTGTCTAATGCAGGATGTGCTTGATAATTATTGCTCCTTTATTTTTGAGTTGGTCAAATAATTCTATCCACTTTCAGATGATAATGATTTTCCTGTTATATCAATTAATAAGTCAGTGTCAACAGCATTTTTTCAAGTTCCATGTGAATCAAAATTAGAAATGTTTGTCCAAAATCATAGTCAGATTGTGAGCAACTTGAGGGCAAGGACAATATTTCCTCCATCTTTAAATTCTCTACAGGTGCCAACACGTACAAGGAATCAAAGAAGCACTTATAGATTGAATGAACAATGACCATTAGATAATATTTCCAGGAATCAAGACTCGAGAGGTAGGTGGATAGACCTCAGTGCCTACGACTTGCCTTCTGGAAATAACTGTACTGACGAACTCTCAATCAAAAGCAGAATGCCTTTTAGACTAGTTCTGTAGACTAGGTTTGGGTTTGTAAGCCACCTTTTAACACCAGCATGAATTACACATTGACACTGTTCAACAAATTTTGCTTAAAGATTTTAGATGTGTGAGCCATAAATTTTCTAGTTTTTTAAAACTAATTATCACTGAATATAATTTGGAATTGCATGCTCTGTGATGCCTCTTTGTATTATATATGTTGGTTATTACTTGAATATCACAGAGGCCTTTTAGAGCAAAAATTCAAGATATTCTAGAGATTTTTATTCATGGAATTACTGAATCTCAAAAAGTGTAGAGCCAGAAAAGATATAAAGTGATCATCTGCTTCAAGTTCCCTTTTTAAAGAAGGAGGTAGCCAATTGATTTACCAAGGTTATTGAGCTAACCAGAAGTGAGGTAGCAGCATTTTGACTCCCTTTCCCATGTTCTTTATGTTATAATATGCTGCCTCGTGTGGACCTATTTTACGTACGGTTCATCAAGAGCAACTCATGTTGAGGAAACATTTCCATTTTTGATAAAACTAAGAAGACGAGGGTAATGTGTACAAATATAATGTATCAAGACTTAAGCAGGACATTTGACAAGGTATTTTTTTATCTTTGTGCTTATAAAGACCAATATAAACCGGATGCTGGAACTATTACCATTTTTTAGTGATTCGTTTTATTTTTTGATCTTGTGAAAAATAATATAGATACATAAATATGGATAAAGCATAAATGTACAGCTTAATAAGTTATTGTATAACAGACACATGTATAACCACCAACCAGATCAAGAAATAAAACATTGTCAATCCTGAATTAGGGCTATTAGGACTAGTGGCTGGGCTTCTTTTTTCATGCGTCCTGGTGTACATATATATCCATTTCTGCTGAAGATGCATATACTTTATGATCAGGCAGTTCTGCTCCTAGGATCATCATGCATGTGTATCTTCATCTTAAGTAGACAATGCTTAAAGTTTTCCAAATTGGTTGTATCAGTTTGCCCCCTCACCGATTGTATGTGAGATTTTCCATTGATCTACATCCTCACCAAATGGGGTATTGTTAGGGTTTTAAATTTTTGCCAGTCTGATTTGTGTGAGAGCTTTGATTTGCATTTACCTGGAACAACTTTTCATATGTTTATTGGCTGTTTGGCTTTCCTCTTGTGATGTGCCTGCTCAAATCTTTCACCTACTTTTCCGCCATGTTTCCACTGTTCTTTATATACCCTGGAATGATATTCATCAATCGTATATGATGATCTTTGCCAGTCTTTGCCAGTCTTTTCATGCACTTAATAATGCTTTTTGGTAAGCAGAAAAGTTGAATTTTAATGTAGCCAAATTTATCAGTTTTTCCCTTGATGATTAGTGTTTTTTGCATTCTATTTAAGAAATCTCTTCCTACTTGGATGCAGTGAAAATATTCAGATATTAATTTCTAAAATCTTTAGTGTTTTGCTTTTCACATTTAGGACTACAGTTCACCTACATTGGTTTTTGTGTATGGTGTGGTACAGGATCAGATTTCTTTCTTTTCTATAGGAACGTTCAGTCGTCTCAGCACCATTAGTGAAAAGACTATGCTTTCCTCAGTGCTCTGCATTGCTATCTTTGGCATAAATTAAGTCTATGCGGGTCTCTTCTGTAGCTCTCTCTTCTGTTCAAATGATCTGTTTATCTCTTCTGACAATATCACATTGACAGGTATTAGAGCTTTATAATACAGTTTTATACATAGTAAAATAAGTCTTCCCTTCCTGATTTTATTCTCCAAAAGCTCACTGGTTTTCTGATCATGATGGAATAACAGAGAAAAAAGATGGCAGGAAGGAAGGAAGGAAGGGAGGGAGGGAGGGAGGAAGGAAGGAAGGGTGGGTCATGGAAGGAGGGAGGAATAGATCTCCCATAATTCTACCATCTCCCTCCCACAATCAGGAACACTTTAAACGGGTTTATGAAGGTGGACATGGTTGGTTTATGTAGTATTATTTCTGAAATCTTCAGTTCAGCATTCTTCAATTTTAGAATCTAAAATGTTCAGCTCAGCCTAGTAGTATTTATTGAACATCTACTAAGTACCCAACATTTTAGTAAGTGTTATGAAGGGTTCAGAAGAGAGAGTCTAAATCAAAATGGAAATATTTAGAGCTCACTTATTCATTTTTTTAATCTTTGAGTTTTGAACTATGAGGAATAGAGTACTAAATTTCAGATTTTACTATAATTTCTCCAGAAAAGAGACAACTAAATTCCATCTAAATACCTTAAGCCTGACAGAAATTAACCCTTAATCCAATCTGGAATTTTTTTTTTAACTGAGAAAATAAAAATAAAAACAAAACATCCCTATAAACCACTTAAAACATTTAGGGAGTTCAAGACTCATATATGTTGACCATTGACTGATGCTAAAAATGGATCACCACTGTTTGCCAAAGCTTGAAGCGTCAGACCAATCACACAACTTTCAGTGAACAGATCAGTCCTTCCTAGGATTGAGTCTAACTGCATAATTTTCTATACTTAATCTTTAAAAACACTTAGAAAAATTTTCTCAAAAACAAATGTATCTCAAAATATCAATGTAGAAAGCTGGTAGTAGTAAAGCTCTTCTAATTGACAAGACTCTACCACCCCACCCCACCCCCGTCCGCCCCTACCCCAGCTTCAAACTGCTCCACCCTCCCCCTCTGAGTTATCTCCAGGGCACCCTTGGGATCCTAAAAAGGATTACTAAAAATGAATATTCAGCATCAGAAATGATTATCTAAACTGCTAAATAAAAACTAACCTAGATTTAGAAAATTAAGTTGGTTCCTTGTCTTTTGCTCCTAAACTGGTGCTGAGACCAGTGCCTGACTCCTGGTAGCTGATCTGTTATGACTTGAATAACTACTTGAACTATCTAGAGGAAAGTCTCTAAGAAAGCCAAGAAGGCCCACTTAAGAAGGTTGGGTTTTTTTGTTTGTTTGGTGAATTTTGTTTCTTCTTTTTTCATCTTTCTCCCTATTTTTCACTCTAAAGCACATCTGTAGTCAATGCCCTAAAGCCCTGGTTCATCTGTAGCACCGTATCACGAAGGATAGAACCTTGTATCATGGAGCGTTACATAACTCACGTCACAAGACAGGCGAGGACTGAGCTGCTCATTGTCTTTCCTCACAGAACATGAATATTGCTGAATCTGTCCCCTTAATTTCAGGGCTAGTGATCTGATAGAGCTTAACTGAACCTCAGGCAGCAAGAAGAGCTTCACAAGAGACTGTTCCTCTATATTCAGCAGAACATATAAACCTGCGTCTAGGCATAGAGCCTGCTGGATGAGTTCTCCAAGGGAAGAGTGGCCTCATTCTGGTCCCCTCCTCACCATGCTCAGGACCTTTTCCTAAACCAGGGGTAGTAGGTGAAACTGAGGACGCATTAACACAAATATATAGGAAAGGTGAAAAGAAGGGAAGAAAAATAGAAAGATCAAAAAATTATAAGGAAATTATAAGAAAAGGGCAAAGAATCAAGTGAGATAGCTTGCTCACCCTTGGACATGTAGCGACCTTTCTCCTCTGTGTGGTGCCTCATTCTCCCTGCATCCAGGTGGTGGCACTGGTGCTCTTTCTGCCTCACCCTGTGGGCAGCATTCAGCTTGTCTCCCTAAAATAGGAGGAACTCCAGGAGGTAAAGGAAGAGATGAGGGACACTTGGCTGCCCAGTACTGGGTCTGTTGGAACAAAGCCTCCAAGGACCATTCCTTTGTAATGCATTGCCTTAACAAGGATGTGGCAATCTGTGAGCAAGGGAAAAAGGAAAGGAATTGGGACTATAATGGAATGTAGCCTATGGATGGAGCATGCAGGGATGAGAAGGGAGAACTACTCCAGTTTTTTAAGGCAGTCGTAAAGATGGTTGGATTAGACAATACCTATCCTAAATTATGCAGATTGTAGCCACAAACCCATAGGTCAGTTTCTATCATTCTCAAACTTGTATAGCCCCAAAGCCTATATAAATTTCCCCATTCTGTTACTCTGTGTGGTCCCTGATTTTACAGATGGGAAGGGAAAAAAAAAAGCCTAGAGAGGTCTGCTGACTTAGGCAAAGTCACATAGCTGGACAGTGATAACTCTGGAGTCGTTTACTGGGTGAGCAGAAACACCAAAAGATAAAGACAGAGCTGCATAACTGTGTTGGGCTCTCACTTGGAGGTTTTTCTAATTAAACTAAGAGATTCTCTAACTATATCACAGGTGCTTTGGACACATCGCTTGCAAATAAGCCTTTATCTATGTGTTCCTAAAACTTAAGACAAACACAGAAATGCGTTCAAATTGCATCCAAGAGAATAGGTCAGGATTTCAAGTGGTCCTGGGAGAATGATCACAAGAATAGTCTGTTCATCAGGCAAATATATTGCATCATGGCCTACAAATTAGAAAAATAGTATTTTGAATACTTCCACTTGGGGAATTCTCAATTAAGCTATAGAGAAAGGATTTCAAATGGACACTGTAGTAGAACATACAAAAACCTGGGTCTCAGAGACACACTGGTTTCTAGTTCTTGCCTAGTCTCCATCAGACTTTGTGATCTTGTGAAGCCCCTTAATAATCCTGCACCCACAATTTTCTTCTCTCAAAAGCAAATGACTTCAACTGGATTAATCTTTAAATCCCATTTATCACCATCCAACCATCATGATTCTCCCTAAACTCTCTTTATGAACAAATGTTCCTCCATTGAAATTACTTTCTCTGTGGTTTTTCTCCACAATATTTCAAGGCCACTATAACAGACTGCTGTAATATATAAACCTAAACTTTGTTAGGGTTGTCCATGGGGCTAGTGGTTTTAACTGTGTCTTGTTTTATATACTCACTATTTCCATGGTTATCTAGAACTCTATTGTCAACTCTGTTTTTGCAGGCAAAGAGAAAACAAGGCTGGAATAGCCAAGAATGGACATGAGTTCCAGGAATGAATGTCATGCAAGGTCCTACCATCCAACTAAGGTAAGAGTGACCAGAACGCACTGGGAAAATGAAGGTACATGTTTCATTGGTAGCAAAAGTGACTTTCTTTTTCTTATTTTGACCAAATATTCATTGATCTTGGGTAATACCATGCTAAGTTAACACAAGCTGTGTTTGTGTGTAGATGTGTTCTCTTTATAGGAGAAAATTTTCACGTCTGTAGCAGATTTGAGTTGATCACTAAATAGTTAATCTTCATCCTAACTAAGGGAGCATACATACCTCAGAGTTCAAAGGGCCATTCCATCCTGGGCAGTTGGCACCGTCTTGTTCATGAGGACACGTGTATATCCCGCCTGCCACGTGGCTTTGTACTCTCTGGAATTAGATCACTGATTAGTGTTGGTTAATGTTCATCCTGCCTAATTCTTCTGATTTAATAAGAAATTAGGCAGGCAGAAGATATGATTCTGTTCTGACTTCTGGAAGTCTACATTTAGCCAAAGGATCTGATCCAAACATGGTTGGATATTTATCTGAAAAGCAGACCAATGACATGAGCACAGTTGACTCAAGTATCACTAATGACTGTGAAGAGGTTTGTGGCATCTTCTCTCTTACAGACATTAGAAGAAAAAGATATTTCACAGAATCTTGAAAAAAAAATGCACTGGTAAAGTAAAACTGAAGGGCTAAACTGTGGTTGCTTGGATAATGAATTCGTTCCAGGTTTCTCAGAATTTATATACTAACACTGTTCACATTCAACTTCCCTTTTGGCCCCTTTTCCCTGTTTTGTAAATCGATCCATTTTCCTTTAAGATGAAGGGTTACGTAAAGAATGTTTAAAGGCCTTTGATAATTTCATTCTCTGGAACCCTAGGAGATGTGTTAATGTTTTATGGCAGGAAAGCAAGATGATCTTAAACTCACCCAGGCTCTTCTAACCCTGAATTGTGGCCGGGAGTTGGTTTTGTGAGGTTTTAGACTAGTAAACAAAGTACACTTTAACCTTTTCCTGCTTCCACTCTTCCTGAAACCTTGCTCTTTTTAGGTTCTTCTGTGTTTAAAAGGGTAAAATTAGTAATGCGGGTGGCCTCCCACTCTGCATTTTAGCACGAGACCGTTCTCTTTCCCAGCACCTGGTTTCTCCTTCCAAGTCCATCCTCCGTCAGAACTCTGAGAAAGCATTCCCGCACTCCCAGCCCAGGGCTTCTCAAATACTTACAAGTTGCAGTTCTCTTTGCCCAGACGTGATCTTTTACGAGCACTCAGCAGGCGAAGCAGGTAAAATGTTGCTGAAATGCAGGTAGAGGGCCCAGAGCCCCACAGGATCTACCTTCTCCACTTCTGCTCAGCACCGTCCTGGTTATCACAGCTGCCCATGAAAGGGACTTGAACCCCCAGGGTAGGCAGAGCTAAGTCTGCCGACTACTATTCTACTCAAAAATACTTCCCTCCTTCCTCTGGACACCTATTTTATTCACTGTTTCTAACATTCATTCATTTATTCATTCATTCAGCAAATATTAATTGAGACTGACTATGACTAGCTGGCACGTAATTAGTGTGGCCTGATTATAACACCTCATTTTGTTGGAATTCTCAGTTTAAATGTCCACCTCTCCATTGGCAGTGGGATCTTCCTTAGATCCTCTGATCCTACACAGAATTCAGAACAGAATACATGTTTGATTTTCCCATATGCCCACAGGTCTCTGCGCAAATGCCACCTTATTAGGGAGGCCACAAACCAGCCTCACTTGGGAGCTGATCAGAAACACAGAAGCTCAGGCCGGACTCAAACTATCAGTTGGAATCTTGCTAACACCCGCAGCAGACTGTATGCACATTGAAGTGTGGGCGGCCCCGCGGTCCGGCCGAGCCCCGCCTGACTCTTCCACGCTGCCTTCATGCCACGGCTTCCCTTTTTGCATTGAACTGTTTGATTTTCAAACATGACATGACACTTGGTGTAAATATATTTATAGCTCCTCAGCCTCTTTAAAAGCATTTCCATGAGTCAATTAACAACTATAATTTGAACATCTATATACTGGGAAACCGACCCCTGAGAAGTTAAAATCTGACACAGATTTTCCCTGTGGGAAAACATGCAAGAGGACTCATCACACGGCATTCAAAGCAGCCACTTAAAAAGAGGAGGCAGAAGGGCCACTTCCACCCTTAAGGCCACTAGCAGGGACGCCAGGGTGAGGCAAGGAAGGCTGACAGCAGAACCCTGGGAATTTGGGGATGTGGGCACTTAGGGGCCTGATCCCCCAGCAAAGCTTTGACAAACAGCACATTCGGCAGCTGATTTCTGTGGTCTCAGAGAGATGGCCTCTGTCCTCCAGATTTGTCTTCTTTGAAGTCATGAGTCCTGACCTTCAGAGAAAGGAATAGAGTGACAAAGGAAGGCTGATATTCTTTAATACCTCAAAGGAAGCAGGAGGAGCTTGGTCATTTGAAAGATGACAAAGACATTCTTAAGGTGGTTGGGGATGGGGAGGAAGGACAGTGGAGCAAGGGAGCTTAGGCAGCAGCCTCCGTGAGTCATTTCCCTCTGTGTGTGTGTGCGCACATGCATGTATTTATACACTTTTTCGCCTTTGGATGTGGAAATCATTTCAAACATTCAGAAAAGCTGCAGGAATGTCACCCATTGTTAACAAATGGCCCCATTTACTTGATCAATTTCATGTTTCCCTCTCTTTTTTCTCCCTCTCTCCCTCTCTACCTGTATAGACAGATAAAATTATTTTTTGAACCATTTGAGAGTAAGTGACACACATCAGGCGCCTTTACCCCTATATGTCTTATATGTGTATTTTAAAGAATGTGAACATGCTCTTCCACAACCACAGTGATAACTTTAAACGTCCTAACTTCTCACGTGACCGCATTTATCTTGGCATTGTTTCACCATGAAGATGACCGCTTCCTACTTGATGAATATCTTTGGAGTTGAACTCATGTTCTGACTCTTAAGCATTTTTCACTGTGATTTACTGCTGTGAGTAAAAACTGTTTTCTGTATAACCCTAAGTTTTCCTCACAAGCTCTTGGCTCTGCCGTGTTCCCTTTCTCCCCTCTACCAGACTACTTCTAATAACTGACAGTGGTAATGCAGAGCGGGGACGTGGTCACTGAAGTTGTCACTTCATGGCCCCAGTTGAAGCATTTGGTCTGAAATCTATCCTTTATTCTTAGAAAAAAATCAGATAATATGTTTGAGTTAAAAATCAAGCCATTTTTATTACGAACTGTGTCAGGCTTTTGGCTGCAGTTTTAGGTTATAGTACCTGCTGTTATCCGCAGGGGATGTTCCAAGGCCCCCAGTAAATGCCTGAAACCACAGAGGGTGTTGAACCTTGTATATATTTTTTGTTTTTTCCTATCATACATACCTGTGATAAACGTTAATGTCTTAATCAGGCACAGTAAAAGATGAACAACAACAACTAGTAGTAAAGGAGAACAATTATAACAACGTACTATAAGAAGAGTTCTGTGACGTGGTCTCTCTCTCTCAGAGTATCTTATAGTACAAATTTAATGCCTTTTCCATCTCAACTAAGCACTTATCACTCACTGTGGCCATAACTTTTACAGTTTGAGGTGGGACAACAAAACTAGCACAAATTTATTTTCCCTTCTTCACAATTTCAGTGATAGAGGATTCATTCTTACTGTAGATCTTAGCACCCCAGCATGCAGTTTTTTTACTTTCCTTATTAAATCAAGAACTTGCACCTTTTCACTTAAAGGAAGCACTTTACAGCTTCCCTGTGGCACTTCCGAACCACCAGCATCCCTACCCCGGGACCTTGGGGTCATTATTAAGTGAAATAAGGGTTACTCGAACACAAGTACTATGACACCATGTCAGTAGATCTGATAGCTGAGAGGGGAACTACGTGACTAATGAGCGGGATACACCAGACCAAAGGGTGATTCACACCCCAGCTGGGAAGAAGGGGGACAGAGTGAGATTTTTATCGTGCTGTTCTGAGTGACATGCAATTTAAAACTCATGAGTTGTATATTTCTGGAATTTTACATTTAATATTTTCTGACTGTGGTTGATTATGAGTAACCGAAACCATAGAAAGTGAAACTATGGACAAGAGGGGACTATTGTATTGTCCCTTAAGAACTATAAGAAATGAAGACAGAACTGAAAACGGAAGAAGTTACACTCTGAAATAGGCAGGCAACTGAATTGATTTTATAAACTAAAATGCTAAAGCTCAGCTTTTCAAATTATGAAAACAGCATTTCTCACCTTATGTATTATTTATTTTTATTTTTAAAAACATAGTTGAGCTGAGCTATAATATGCCCTTCCAAATGAGAAAATGTCTTAAGGTTCAAAAGGATCAAATTGTGCATATGATTAGTAGGTCAGCTCTTTAACAACTGGTCTGAAGGGAACGTCATAAAATCTCTTAAATCCTACTGAATTTGTGCCCCTGTATAAGCCCCAATGTCATCGGTAAATATAAGTGATTTTTACTCTTTTTTTCACATGTGTGTGATTTCACAAAACAGCTTCTACAAAGAACTGTCTTCTAAATTTAACAAATTGTCCCAGGTGGTTTTCATTATTTTGGAATGTTAAAACTAAATTCTGATCAGTCTTATGCATGTATGGAGACCTAGAACTAGGGAGTAATTTGTTCAAACACCTGGTTAGCATGTAGTGTCTAAATTTACATAGAAGTTAATGGACTCTCAATAAATAGGAATTCTTGCAATCATCACTCCCCATTAGGCTGCCTATAAGATGAGTTTTGTTAAATTTAATTAGCCTTTATAAATACATAACTATATTATTAGTAAATGTTCCATCAAGACTTAAATCTTTGAACTTCTTTTTTTATATCTCCATTTGCTTCCTTGGGGATCCTGTCTAGTCTCATGGCTTTAAATAGAATATACATGTTGATGACTCCCAAATTTGTGTTACTAGTCCATCCTCCCTCCTGAACCATATATACAACCAACCATCTGTTTGACCATACACTTGGATGAGATCGTACATCTCAAATTAATTCAGTCCAAACTGGAATACTATATTTGTAATACATGTAGCTAAAAACTCTGGTATCTAGAATATATGAAGAACTACAAATCAGTAAGAAAAAGTAAAGCAATTAAAACAAACAAAACTTGAATAGCTGCTTCATATCCAAATGATCAATAAACAAATTAAAAAGTGCTCAACATCATTACCTATCAGAAAAAAAATGCAAATTAAAATCACAACGTGGTGTCAGTGCACACCTACCAGAATGCGGGAAAAAAAAACCCATGACAACAAGGACTGACAACATCAAGCGTTGGCAAGGATGTCTAGCCATCGGAACTGTCTTATATTGCTGATGAAGTGTAAATTTGTTCAACCACTTTTGTTCAAAACTTTTTGGCAGTATTTACTAAAGCTGAACACGTGTCCACTCTGTGACAGCATTTCCACTCCTAGGAATACCCAAGGAAAACTATTGCATGTATCCACCAAAAAATATGTACAAGAATGTTCATGACATCTTTATTCATAATAGCCAAAACCCAGAAGCAACTTGCCCAAATGCCCATCAGTAGGAGAATGGATAAATAACGGTATACTCATACAATGGAACACTACTCCACAATGAGAGAGAGAGGGAGGGAGGGAGCAGAGCCACTGATACCTGCAGCATGAATGAATCTCAAAATATAAAGCTGAGCTAAAAAAGCCAGTAAAACAGTACATAGTCTATGGTTCAATTTAAAAGAAGTTTAAGACCAACAAAAATAATCAGTAGTATTAGAAGTCAAAAGAGCAATTGCCTTGTTGAGAAGATGAGGACTGAAAGGGACAAAGATTCTTCTGAGTTGATGGCAGTATTCCATATCTTGATCCAAGTGTTGGTCACGTAGGTGGATACTTGTAAATTTATTAAACTCTGCACTTAAAATTTTGTACTTTACTGTGTTCAACTTATGTCTCATTTTTAAAAAATGGGAAAAAATACAAGTCAAATCACATCACTTCTCTATTTAAACTCTGTGATGGCTGGCTTCCCATCTCACTCCTAGACATAGCCCAGGTCCCTACTATTTACCACGTCCCACACGATCTCCTCCAGCTGCCTCGCACTGGATTCCACTCATGTTCTACTTCAATATTTCTCGAATACACCAGGCATTCTTCTGTCTCATAGCACGCCACACATTTTACATATGGTTTATTGTCAGTCTCCTGCACTTGATCATAAGCTTTATGAGAGCAGACATTTTTGTCAGTTTTGTTTACTATCATATCCCTAGATTCTAGAAGAGAGCCTGAGGTATGATAGGTGCTCAACAAGTAATTTGTAATGAATGAGGAAACCATCATCACACTATTTTCTTTAAATATCAGACACCTTTTGTACATACTTCACGTTCTTTCAGCCAGCCTTTTACTCCAACCATCCTATAGCCACTAATTCCATACAGATTTCAACCAGATTGCCTGGATTTAACATGTTGTTATTATATAACAAGTGACTCACCTTGGACCATGCAATGGATCTTTCATGTCTTAAACTGAGGCTTCTCTAATGCCAAGGGATAGAAATCTGCTTACTACGCAAGAGCAACCCAGCAAGCTTACTCCGTGGAGGCAGCCCTCGACCACTGGGCAGGAAAGCTAATGGAGAAATGCTTTCTCCCTTCATCCTCTAGGGCAAAAGTAGGAAAACTTGTTCTGGGAAGGGCCAGATAAAAAATAATTTAAGTTTTTCAGGCTACAGAGTCCCTGTCGCAACTGTTAGACTCTGCCATCATAGCCTGAAAGCAGCCATAGAAGATACATAAATGAATGGTGTGGTTTGTTCCAATAAAACTTTATTTACAAAAATAAGTGGCCAGCCAGACGTGCTCCAGAGGCCATAGTTTGCCAACTCCTGTTCTAGGCAGCAGTCTGAGACATATTTCAAAAGGCTCATCAGAAATTCCCAGCAGGAACTTTCCCTCCATCCATGTTTTCACTCCCCCCGTCCTTCCCTAGAACCACTTCCCAAATTAACTACCTGCATGCAAGCCTTAGTCTCAGTCTCTGCTTTCAGAGAAACCCAGCCTATACCATCATCCATAGAAACATGATTGCATTCTTACTAGAAGTCAAATATTATTTGATTCCTGGTAATAAGTATAAATAGTCCTTAATCTCAAATATTTTATTTGAAAACATATCATAATTAAAAAATTACATACACCAAACCAGATTCTTCTAAGAAATGATGTAATGCTAGCTCTTCTGATTTCAAGGGCCAGGTGTCACTTTTCCACAAAAAGCGTTTTTAAAATTGAAATATAGTCAGTTTACAATGTTGTGTTAATTTCTGGTGTATAGCATAGTGATTCAGTTTATATATATATATATATATATATATATACTTTCATTTTCTTTTTTATTATAGGTTATTACAAGGTATTGAATATAACTCCCTGTGCTATACAGTAGGACCTTGTTGTTTATATATTTTATACATTGTAATTAGCATCTGCAAATTTTAAACTCCCAATTTATCCCTCCAGAAAGCATTTTTAAACTATTACTGACCTGAACAAGACAATAAATAAAATATAAAATGTTATTTAATAAAAATAGCCCGGACAACCAAACTGTAAAAAATTCTTATTTTTGTGACTCTTCCCTCAATTTTATTCAACATTATAGAAGAACATCTTTTGTGAGAAAATTGTCACAGACATCCATGAGGAAATGCCAAACCATTTTAATGGCTATTGAAAACCTGATCAAGGAATGTTACGCTTCCTGCTATTATGCTTTTTAAAAAAAATTTCCTGTGGCGTTATAGCCTTAGGAATCAATTGTTAATTTTCTGCTGCATCCAGTTTTCAACACTTTCCTCAAAATTGTCTGTATTTGCCTGCTGTAACTTTTGATAAGTGGTTACATGGTTGTGTCTAGCAATGCACCATAAATAGGAAATTCACTAACTTGGACCACTGCAATTAAGTTGAGGACATTCATACTTGGAATCTATGCATTTGTAGCCTTAGCCTTAGCCTTAGCCTTAGTCATTTTACAAGATTTGATCTTGTCCACAGAGATATTTTATAGATATGTGTTGATGGCATTACTATTAAAGAAACAGACAAAGGACAAGTTTTTCTGATGGTGGACTCTCCAGCCTAGATAGGCTCACTTTAACTAGGCTATGGGGAATCAAGTCCTTTCTTTGAGTTAGGACGCTAGGGTTCAACTTCTGCCTCCTCAGTTTCCTAGCTCTGTGACCTTAGATAATTTACTTCAATTCTCTAAGCCTCTGGGTTTTTTTTTTTTAATCTAAAAAGTGGGAATAATGATACCAACCTCACAGGATTGTTGTGAGTATTAAAGAATAATTTATGAAAAAGAGTCAACACAGTGCCTGACACACAGCAAATGTTTAGTTAACAATGACTATCACCACAGCCACCACCACCACCACCACTACCACCAGTGGCAGCGGCAGCACCATTTCTTTCAACAGACCATTTGAACATACTTTATCTTCTTTGGACCATTTAACTCCTTTTTTTATTCTTTTATGAGGCTTGCATCCCAAGATCTGAAGCAGTGTTTCTCAACCCCTTTAGCCCTACCTCTACAAGCATAAAACGCCATGCAGTATGCTCCACATTCTGATAGGCTACCATCAGCATCATCAAAAATCTTCATAGCTAATCAAGGTAGTTCTTTGTAATTTTTATTTGGCTTTACTTTCTACAGATGGTGTTATAAAATTATTTCGTTTTATTCCTCCAGGCCTCTATGCTCCTGCTGTCCCATCCCAAATTGCATCCCCCACAGCACCTTCCTCCTCCTGTGTCCTCCAGTTTCCTACCCTCAATCTAGGAGTTCACTAGGGATGACCACAAGCAAACCAGTCTGCAACATAGTTTCCAGAATTTCTCAAGTGCAGCAGACAATTAAATGAGGGTGCAATAGATTCAACTTAGGGTGGAGAGCAGATGCCCCTCCAGGCAATTCTTCTGCCTTCTAACTGTCCTCAACCTCTTATTAAAGTGTCAGTCCTTTCACTCACTTGAAAATTGTCCTTTGCTCATCATCATCATCCCCTCTGGTGATGTGACCCTCAGCTATTATCCCCTCCCCCGTTAAAATTCCAATTAGCTCAAAAATAGGATTCCAATGAACTATTCTAAGAGTAAAAGAGTAGATCAAACTAGTCCAGTCTAAAAGGAATAAAGGACTGCTTCCTCGATGTACTAGCTCATTTATTTTCAGTTCTTTATATTGGAATTCCTTCCCCCTTTATTTGGTAATAAAAATCTGTGAAAAGGGAATGTCAAGAAATGCCCCTGTCCTCCCAGGAGATCTGCATTAAAATCTTGAGCTAGTTATTCTAAGGGCTACATTCCCAAAGGTGGAATTCAGTGTGACTGTCCCGTGTGTATGCATGTTTGGAGTGAGGGGAAGTGGGGAGGTTTGCCTGGATGTGAACAATTGCTTCTTACATAGCTCTTTGGAAAGTATGAATTTTTTGCATATTAAGTGGTCTTAGAGTAGGCCGTATCTACGAAGAGAAAACTTCAAACCTGATACGTGTATTGCCGAGGCATATAAATAGTCCTTTGCAAATGTATAAGTATCCTTTTCACAGTAGGTAGCTTATGTAAGGGAGAGACATAATTTAAAACGAAATGTAGAAATATGGAATGATTATGAAGTTTCAAGGTAGATTCTTGTGCTGTTGGCATCTTTGAGAAATAAAGCTTAATCCAAGATGATTTGAGAAGATGAATCAGAGGTTAAAGAACACTACACAAATACTTCTGCTGTCTAAAGCTTAATTGCTTTTGGGCATTCCTCCATCTGTAAAGAGGCAGGAGACAAGATTAATGTTTGTTTGACATTCTAGCCATTAGGTATAAAGTTTAGTCTTCAGTGAGGAAAGGGAATCACTTGTAGTTTCAAAAAATGGGAGACAAGAAGCCTTCAGCTAAGGAAGGAAAAGTTTAGACTAGATATTAGGAGAAAGAATGTTCTTATGAACAGAGCCACAGAGTATTAGAGTAGGTTCCTAAAAGAGGTCAAAAGAGCTTCTGTGCAAAAAAAAGAATGGTTTCATTAAGACGTTCTAGGGTTATAAGGAATGGCTTGAAAAATGCAAGTAGAGGCAAGGCCTTTTTCTGATTCTATGGCCTTAATAGATCAGAAAGCTGAGCCACTCAGTAACAAGCTAGGTTCAAGGCTATAGGGAAAAACAAGTTCCGGAAGAACGACACTCCACTAATGAAAATGATAGAGACTAAAGAATCTTCTCCTTCATACTGACATCTAAACAGTCTTTCAGAAATTCACTAAGATAAGCAGGTCAGGTCAGAGAGGAAAGTGTCAAAACTGAACAGGAAGCCCAGAACTTCAGGGAATTTCAAACAGATGGACACATACATATTTAATTCCCTGAAGTCTGGCACAGGACAATATTTTATGAACTGGCAGATCACTCCCTAGGAAGACCAAAAGTCAGGCACTTTTGTACATGCATAGTAAGTCAGCCTTCCCAGTGACAGGAAAATCTTTAAGGCACCTGAAGTTCCAGCTTATTATCCAAAAGGGACCTGCTGTGTTCCTATTACCAGATCCATATCATATGTCCCATTAAAGTCCACAGAACTTATTCCAAACTATACTTCTAAAAACTCAAAGAAGACTATAAAACTGGGATCCCTTTCTCAGAAAAAAAAGTTAGTGTATGTTTTTGAGCTTTAAACTTTGAAGAGAAGAGCTTCCTGTATGTTGGCCGACTAGTTCTAAAACAAAAAATTCAATCAGCCCCTTGTGTTGAGATAGCTCCTGACATTTAATTTGACATATTCTTTACTTAATTAACTTACTAGTTTTGATATAGCTTTATCATTACAGTGGTTTTGCAAGGCCGTAAAGTGTGAGGATATATGATATATATGAGCGGTGAACATCCTTGAGAGTAGAAAACTCTTGGAAATTTTAAAAAATCTCAGTGTTCTAGTTAGTATGGCTGTGTAATAAATCATCCCAAAATTTAGTGGCTTAGAATAATAATAATCACTTATTACTTCTTATAGTTTTTATAGATCAGAAATTCAGAATCTGCTTGATTGAGCAATTCTAGCTCAGGAAACTTCATGAGGTTGCAGTCATCTGAACGCTTAACTAGGGCTAGAAGATACATCCTTTTATGACCAGCTTTGGGAGTCACACACCATCACTGCTCTGTATTCCACTGGTCACAGCAGGCCAGCCCTGATTCAGTGTGAAAGGGACCAAGCAAGTACATGGATAATAGGAAGCTAAGGTTATTAGGGACCATCTCAGTAGCTGGCTCTCACACTCAGGTGTAGGCCATACACTGACAAGTCATTCGTGGACAGGTAAATTATTCATTGACTCCAAAGTTGGCCTCAACCAGCTGGGATAATTGAGCTGTTACTGTTTTTGCTGTTTCACAGCCAAGCTGGATAGCTGTTTCTTCTCCTTGGCCTTGTGGATATCACATCCTCTCTTCCTGATTTCCAGGTATAACTTATCATTTCATGTTTAAAGTACCTATTTTAACCAGGAACTAAAGCAACATTGGTGATCTAGATTCTGTTCAGCTGCTTTTGGATTTATTCATTTAACAAACATTTGTTAAATGCCTACTATGTACAAGAGATACAATGTTGAACAAGACAAGCAAGGTCCTTAATCTCTTGGAACATATTCTAATGGAGGAAAACAAACAATAAAAAAGAGACAAATAAATATGAAAATATCAGATAATGAAAAATAATAGGATGAAACAGAGAGAAAATTGCTTAGGGAGGGCAGCTTATTTCGGTTGTGTGATCAAGAGAGGTTTCTTGGGGAATATAATTGCAGAGTCCAGGATGACAGGAGTGCAAATATTTGAGAGAAAGGCATTCTAGACAAAAGGAATAGTCAATGCAAGGTCCCTGAGGTAAAAACAAGCTTGATACAGAGGAGGAACAAAAGGTCTGAAGGCTGGAGCCACATAGGCCAGGCTGAGAGAAGGGTAGACGAGGTGATATAAACGGGCAGGGACCAGGGTAAGGGGTTTGGCTATTATTTCAAGGGTGACTGCGAGACAGTCCCTTTCCAAGATTCATTCTCTTATAATGCTTGTTTTCTTTCCTTCACTTATTTCCTATTCCCGTCCTCCCTACACTGGAGTTCTCTAGATTGAGTTCTCCTCTCCTTACAGACACACAGGAGAATCACATTTTCCTACTTCCTCACAGGTGGGTGGGGCCACTTGATGAGTACTGACCATCGGATTGTGAATAGAAGTGATGTGTCACTTCTAGGTCAAAGCCTTTATTTGTCCATGAAAGACCTGTGATTCTCCCTTCTTCTGCTGTAGCAACCAAGAAGGTGCTGTTCCCCAGCTGGTACCCAGATGGTAAGATGGTGGAGCCTCTCACAGACTGGGTCCTTGAGTGACTGACTACGTAATGCAGATCCCCCACTGACCCACACTGACATACAATGGGTGCAAGAAACAAAACTTGTGTGTGTGTGTCCCAAAGCACGGAGATTTGAGGTTTCTTAGTTAACAGAACATAACCTAGGTTACTCAGATTAATGTGCTTCCAAAATATTCTTTAGTGAAAAACAAACTCTAAACTGAGTTGTTGCCAGTCAGCGCAAATCATTCTTTTATAGCTGCTGGTTGTTCCCTCAGTATAATTTAAATCATCATTCTCTCTGTTCTTCAGTTTCTCTTACAGAGTTCCCTTTACTCTTCATTTCTGCTCCCACCTTTAGTCAGCACAAGATATTGTCACCACCAGTTAATAAATCATGAAATGAACATTTATAAAGCCCAGGTTTTCTTGTTTAGAAAAGGGAGTGTTCATTGTTCAAGTTTGGTGAGGAGGGGAGATACCTTGTTCACAAGCTGCTGCCATCCAGATGTTGGGAAGAATTTCAGAAGAAAAAGTAAGGCCTGTATAGAGACGCCAACTCCATTTCTCCACTCAAGACAGTACACAGCACCCGGGGGAAAATACCATTATCTTTCACATTTTCCCCCATCTATAAGGACACACATTTAATTTTTGATGACTCCCTTGAGGTTCATTACATTCTTTGTATTTTTTAGAAGGCTTGTATCGTAAAGAAAATCTCCTCGAAGTATGGTACATGGCAGTTTGATGCTTTTGCCAGGGGCATACTGTAAATGCAAATTCTAAGCAACAGAAAAAAGCTTAGAAAGACCTAATCTCTTTCAAATGTCCTTCTTGGCTCACACCACTTCAACCAGGCACAGCATACTTTAAGCTATTTCCAATTCCTCTCATCAAAACAGGCTGGACTAATATTACCTGGGGATGCTGGCTCCATCTAAGAGATCTGCTTTAGCGAACCATCTGGGAAGGCTCCTGGATTCCTTCCGTTCACGAGGCTCACACGTCATATGGTATACATTTTCACCCTCTGAACCATGTCCTGGACATCTTACTGGAGCAGCTTGCCTCAGTCACACATGATCTTTTCAAAGACATTTTCTTATTTTAAAAACCCAAACAAAATCTTATATTGTGGCAGAGCCGTTCAAGAAGCTCTGCATCCATGAAATGGACATAAAACAAGGGTGCCTTCTTTTCTTCCCCTTCCATTTTGTGTTTCATGTCTTAAGACTGGAAGGTATGGAGAAGATGGTGGGTAACCGAGAAACATAACAGCTATTAAATGCTTCAGGCAAAACCAACCTAGAATCACCCAAGAATCAATCACAAGTATCGAGTGCATGAAAGGCTTTTGATGTACCAAATTCGCCGTGTGCTTATAGGAAAACGGCTCAGAACCCTAGCGGTTCCCCTCCTCTACCTTAATGAGAACAGTCATCACAGTCTGTGAGAGCAGTAATAATGGAGCCAAGACTAGAGTCCTCATCTCTGTTCAAGTCAGTTAGCATTCCTGGGTTCCATGGCCAAAAACAGGAACTCTGACCCCTCATTAATCATATAAAAGGCAATATTTGTTCAGCACATACTTTATGTACAGCATAGGCATTTTGCACACTTGCTTTTGGTCCCAAAGTTAGACTTGAAGAAATAAATAGGCAAAATAAGTATATAATAGTAACTGGCTAAATCTCTCAAAACCACCCCTTTCTTATTGAGAGCATTCTGTATACCACACATTTTCATAGAAGATTGCCCATTTAATCCTCAGAACTCTGTAAAGCAGTTTTTGTTTCTCCCATTTAGCAGATGAGAAAAACTGAAGCTCTGAATCACGAAATGACCTATTTAGCCGAGATCATAGCTTAGAGTTAGAATCCTAAAGCAGATCCTGAGTTTCTTCCTTTTGTATTTGCTGCTTCTCAAAGCCTGGAAAGGATGGGAAGCCTGCAGTTAATACTTATAAAGTATCTTCTTTGACTATCAAAGACAACGGATGCAGTGTAAAGGCTGCTTTGCCAGTAATTCACTTTGTGAATTCCTAAAAGAGTAAATATTTAGCCTAGTTAAGTTTTGATTGTCAGCTCATCTTAATAGTAACAAACATATCTAAATGATATATTGGTTATATTTTTAGAATATATAAATGTATTATGAAAATATAAATTATTAAAATATACAATAGAATTCTCTTATTTACTGTGATCAGTCAGGGTGGCTGATTCGTTAATCAAAAATCAATTGAGAGCAAATACTCATTTAACATTATATTTGCCTACCTTAAACATTTATTTTAACTAAAGTGTAATAAGTGTTTATTCACAAATCTTTTCATGTACATCCAAAGCCTTTTTAAAATAAGAGCTCCTATACACTAGTAGTGGACAATCCAAAAAGGAAATTAACAGTAAAGCTGGAAAAATAAAACAAAAAGGAAATTAAGGGAAAAATCCATTTACAATAATAATAATAAATATATTAAGAATATATTTATTAAAATAAGTTATTAGAATATATTAGAATAAAATATTTAGTAATAAACTTAACCAGGGAGATGTGAGACTTGTACACTGAAAACTACAAAATATTACTGAAAGAATTAAAGAAGACTTAAATAAATGGAGAAACATGTTCTATTCATGGACTGCAAGACTTAATATTGTTAAGATACCAGTACTCACCAAAACAATTTACAGATTCCACACAACCCCTATAAAAATCCCAATGGCTTTTTTTGGTAGAAATGGAAAAGCTTATTCTATAATTCATTGTGAATTACAAGGGATTCTGAATAGCCATATAGTCTTGAAAAAGAACAAAGTTGGAGGACTCACATTTCCCAATTTCAAAACTTACTACAAAGCTACAATAAACCTATCAGTGTGGTACTGTTGTAAGAACAGACATAGATAAATGGAATAGAATTTAGAATCAAGAAATAACACTTATAGTCATTATTATTTCAACAATAATGCCAAGACCACTCAATTGGGAAAGAGCAGTCTCTTCAGTAAATTGTGCTAAGGCAACTGGGTATCCATGTGCCAAAAGAAGTAAGTTGGACGACCCTTACCTCGAACCATATACAAACATTGCTATAGATTGAATGTTTGTGTCTCCACAAAATTCACATGATGATGATCTAACCCCAAGGTAATGGAGTCTTTGGGAGGTAATTAGGTTCAGATGAGGTCATGAGGGTAGAGCCTTCCTGGTGAGATTATTGCCCTTAGCCAGTTAGCTCTCTCCCTCATTCTCTCTCTGCCATGTGAGGGCTGGTCCAGGTTAGGACACAACGAGAAGGCAACTATCTATAAGCCAGAAAGAGACTTCTCTCCAGAAACTGATCATGGCAGCACCTTGATCTTGGACTTTCCAGCCTCCAGAACTGTGAGAAATAAATTTCTGTTGTCTAAGTCACAGTCTATAGTATGTTTTAAGGAAATAGGAACAGACTATTCCTATTTCAGTCCATGAAATGGACTGAAAATGCATCAAACATCTACATATAAGTGCTAAAACTGTAAAATTCTTAGAGGAAAACAAACATAGGGGTAAATGTTCATGACTTTGGATTTAACCATGGCTTCTTATATATGACACCAAAAGTCCAAAGAAAGAAGAAATAGATAAATTAAACTTCATCAAAATTAAGAACTTTTGTGCATCACAGGACACTGTCAGGAAAGTAAAAAATACAATGCACAGAATGAGAAAAAAGATTTGCAAATCATATATTTGATAAGTCTACTATCCAGAATATATAAAGAATGAATTCCCTAGTTAGAATCCTACACTGTTTTCCTGCAGATAGCATCCTCCCATTACATCACCTATGAGTTCTAGTTTTAGCTTCTTTAAAGTGAAAAATGAGCACAGACTTCTTCTATATTTCCAGTATTTTTCAAGTTGTCTTGCCCATACTGAATTCAAAGCACTTGTCTTACAAGCACATCTTCTTCAAGTTTTTCCAAAGTATTTTGTTCAGTAATTCTCTTTTCACCCTCCTATTCATCAGTTTATAGAATATTTAATTGTGTCATCTTGGTGGGCATCAGCTCCACTGGATGGGCATCACTCCGCTAGTGCAGCCTGCCAGTCTTGAGCAGTCATGAGCTATGACAGCAGACAATATGCCTTCCCAAGGGAACAGGAAGAACCAGAGGCTAATGCAGTGAGACACCACATGGGAGTTGGCTAATGGTATATAACATGATGTAAACGTACATTTTTTAATTTCTGATGAATAGTTTAAAAAATGATAGTGATATAACCTTTTGACAAATTAAACATACTTCCAAATGACAGTTTAAGGTAGCAGTTTAAACTAATGTGATTTGGCAAACAGGCATAACATGACTCAAAGCATCTAAGACATGAGACATATTCGTGAGACAGTGGACACTGGAGCTAGTTTGGGGGAGTCTGAAGAATCAACAGGATCAGGTTTGGGAGATTCAGAAACAAATTTCACCTGAGTGAAGGAGGTAGTTCTATGGCCTGGGGGCAGAAGGGCATATTTTATAGCTGGAGAGAAGCAGCAGAGATCAATTTGATGAGTCAAGTTGCTCAGACTCAGCAGAGAACACTCAGTGCCTAGTGGACTTCAGAGGGTGTTTTCTGGGTTATTTGAGAAGAGAAGTTTTCTGTGATTCAAGAAGAGAAGATCTAGGAAATCCTTTAGTAGCCTCAGCAGTTTCAACCTCATAGATGCTGCATCCAGGGGCCACAGTCCTCTCAGGATTTAACTTGGCCTAAAATATCCAGGTATCCTCTCTCTACCTTTCCTCATATTGGAATTAGCAAGACTTTTTCTCCCTTGTTGGAAAAGAGAGAGAAATATTCTCAGGCATTCTCAAAGGGAAAGCCAGATGGTATAACCCGGGCTAGGGTAGAATTAACATTTGGCGTTCAAAGCTTTCCACTAAGGATTTGTAGCTATGTGGATGTTACCATTTATCAGGCCTGAGTATCACTGGTGCAATATTCTTGATTTAATATTTTATTATAAATATTTATCCTATCCTACTCCTAGGAACATGAAGTAAAGCAAAATTTAGTTGTTCTTTTTTTCTCTTCAATTATTTACTAGAGAGATTTCAAGACTCAATATATTTGAAATACATTCAGTCTAGATTCACTCAAGTTTTAATTGCCGTAGCCTTAGAGGTCATCCTTTCTCCTCCTGAAGACTGAAATGTTGAGGGTCACACAATATAATGGCAGAACTGGATGTGGAACCTGGATTTCTTGCCTTTCCGTTAGTATACATTTTTCTACTGCCAGTTTTTATTTTATTCCCAAATCAAGAAAAACATTATTAAATTCTAAATGCAAGATCCATGAGGGAGATTTAGGGATCTGTGAACCTCCAGAAATTGTCAGCAAAATGTTGTATATTTATGGCATTTTTCTGAAAAAGTATTCTCAAAGGGGTTCCGTAACCCCAAACTGCAAACAAGTTATATTGTGGATGACAATGATCTAATATCTACAGTCAGTCCTTCTTCTTTTCTCCTCCTGCCACTTCTTGTGGTGTACATTTTTATTTGAGTTATTTTCCTTCATAGAACTGCCAAGAACCAAGATGTGAATTGGGCTATATGTTTGGCCACATTTAGTCTCCAAGATTTAGACAACTTTGAATAGTTTGGGGAAAATATTTCTAAGCTTGTGTAAAACACAAGAACATATTAAAAAACAGCTATAAAAGCATAGATCTCTGGGAAGAATAGGGAATTATATCACTCTTGATTGCATTATGTGGGGGTGTTGTGGTAACAGTGATTCCTATCTATAAGAAGCAGGTGCTGGGGGAGGGTAGAGCTCATGCTTAGCATACATGAGGTCCTGGGTTCAATCCCCGGTACCACCATTAAATAAATAAATAAATAAACCTAGTTACCTCCCTCTCCACCCCCCCCAAATAATAATAAAATTAATTTTTTAAAAAAGAAGATGCTACTTAACTTCTTCATTAATGTAAAAGCTACAAGTGACCACTAAACAACCAGAGATTTGTCACTTTGTCCTCAGGAGGAGAAAATTCTTAACCATCTCCTTAAGCGAGTCAGACTCCTTAATGATATTGGCCAAGCAGTGTGGTCTTACGCAAAGACCACTAGGACTGGGTCTGAAAACCTGATCCCAGTCTCAGCTCTGCCACTTTTAACTGACTGTAACTTTAGACTTGTTGCTTATGGTGCGTTTCCATTCTCTCACCTGTAAAATAAGCCTAAAATAGTACTGTTCGACTTGCTGACACACAGTGTTGTTTTAATGATCGGTATGTCTATTATGGGTTGAATCGTGTCCTCCCAAAATTCCTGTGTTGAAGCCCTAACCCCTACTTGCCTCGAAGTGTGACTATATTTGGAGATAAGGCCTTTGAAAGGGTGATTGAGTTAAAATAAGTGTGTAAGTGTAGGGCCTAATCCAGTTTGACTGATGTCCTTATAAGAATAGGAAATGTGAACATTTGAGAGATACCAGGAATGCAAGCGTACAGGCAAAGGTCATGTGAGGACACAGCAAGAAGACAGCCATCTGCCAGCAAAGGAGAGAGGCCTCTAGAGAAAGCAAACCTGCCAACACTTTGACCTTGGACTTCTAGCCTCCAAAACTACGAAAAAAAGTTAATTTCTGTTGTTTGAGCCCCCAGTCCATGGGATTCTGTAATGCCAGCCCTGGCAGACTAAGACAACGTCAGAGCCCTCTACTAAAAATACCAGTTACTAAAGAGGTGTAAGGAATTGCTTTTGAGACAAGGGTAGATTTTTATCTCCATTTGGAAGATGGTTTCAAATTACTTAAATCACTCCTTTGTTCCCCCGACTGGTTCTTTCCAACTTTCAGAAAGTAACTTGTTGCTACTCTTCTAAAACTTAAAACTCAGCTAAATATCAGAGTTGAAAGGTATTTTTCAGGCATCCTCCTCCAACACCTTGTTTTACAGAATGAAAATTGAGTCTCAAATCACACAACTGGCCATTTTTGTAGAAGAGAGCACTGGAGAATAACCGAATACCTTTGTCACGGGGTATTGTGAAGAGAAACGTGGGCCGTGCCGACAGAGCCCTAAGCACAATGCCTAGGAGGGAGCAAGCAAGTGCTCAGGGCAGAGTAGTTCCTGATCATGGAGAAGGGCCAGATACCTCGGTCTGGTCTGGGTCACACTGCTAATTATTTGTTTGTTTGTTTGTTTGTTTGTTTTTTCCTTTGGGGGGGAGGGTAATTAGGTTTATTTATTTATTTTTAGAGGAAGTACTGGGGATTGAACCCAGGACCTCATTCATGCTAAGCATGCACTTTACCCCTTGAGCTATACCCTCCCCCTCACACTGCTAATTATTGATAAATGCAGATTTCCAGTGCTTTGGGTACTGAAATTCTCCGCTTTCCCCCAAACCCAAGCCCAGTAAGTTTTCCCAATAGTGATAAACCTGATCTGTTTTAGAGTAAACTGGTTAGGAGCCTGATGAGTGCTTCAATAGGAATTCTTCAGTGGGAAGCACAAAGAACTTGGGGAACTGAAGGGTGGGGGCAGACCTGCTCACAAACCTTTCTCTTGTCCTCAGACTCAGTCAAAGCCACACTAAATATTGAGCCTACAAGTTAACAGCCCACCCTCTGCGGCCCCTTCCTGCTGGAAGAAAAGCAGATGCAAAAAGGCAGTCCAGTGAGGGCTAGCTGGCCCGTCAGCTCAGTTCACGGGCCGTCACCAGGTTAATGATTAATAGCCGGGGTTCAACGTGAACTGGTCCTCACAGTCCACCATCCCCCACAGCCTGACCCACTCCTAAACCTTAAAAAAAAAAAAGAAGGCCCTGGGTTTCCCTTTGACCCTTGTCCTTGGCTATCTACATGGATTCTCTCCAGCTGTGTTGAATCATTCCTTTCTACCTTTTATCTTTGTTTTCCCAGCATTTCCTTTGCTCAGTAACACAGGCAGATACCCAGACTCCAAACATTTCCCAATTTGCAGTCTGGATTTCAGTGGAATACTCTTTCATGTTAAGCTTTGAAGGCTATAGTAAAGATTGCATTAGGGACAGTTACCTGCCAGCTATTAACCATTGCCTCTGGTTTGACCTGAATTCACAGAGGGCATGGTCACCCGACAGCTTAATCAATGAGCCCCTTTGGCTTTAGGGTGGCAGGGGCCAAGAGCTGCATCAAAGAAGCCTATGTGCTTTCAGCAACTGAGAAGATTCCAGTTGTTTTCAGCAGCCCTGAGACTTTAAAATAAACAAATATTAAAATGCCAGATTGCCTTTTCATTTTTTCTTGCACCTAGTGCCAGCCAGGGCCAGTGCCGGACAGGCTGCCCCCAGAAAGACTGCGGTCGTGCCCGTGAGTTCCAGCCGCACCGCCCGAACTGTCATTGCACTAAGTGCCCGCCTTTGTCTCTTCACCCCACTCTCCATTTCTAAAAATGCATAAAATACCATTAGTGTATAATTACCAGACGAATAAAAGGCCTCCAACCCCTTCTCCTGGCACAGATCTCATCCCGTTGGAGGCTATAGTTGGCAGCCTTTGGCCACATGAACACTTTCAGCAGTATCTGAACACAAAGCCTTGTGCAGAAAGCTGAGCAATTGTTTGTGTTTGCAATCATCTTTGGTTAGGATTCTTCCATCCCCTAGCAGGGCGGCCTGGGACGTGAGTGAAGTCTCCGTGATGGCATTTCCAGGCAAATCCACGTCCTCT
Organism: Camelus ferus; assembly: GCF_009834535.1. Classification (NCBI taxonomy): domain Eukaryota; kingdom Metazoa; phylum Chordata; class Mammalia; order Artiodactyla; family Camelidae; genus Camelus; species Camelus ferus. Next base: position 22,975,289 of record NC_045698.1, on the reverse strand, counting down.
CTCTATGCCCTCAGCCTTTACGCCTTTGCAGTTCTTTTTCAAGATCTCATAAACATGTTTGGCTGCCAGAGAGCTCACAGAATAGAGGCTGCTCACTGAGCGATTGTTTGAACTGAGGGTCTTGCTTCCAGCGCAGCTTCTGTGCAGCAGTTTGGGTCTCTCTTTCAGATGTGTAGATCTGAACTGGAATGGAACTGGAGGAATTTTTAACTATTTACTGGTGAAAGTTTTAAATACCATCATTCAGTCTTTAGACTCTGAATTCAAGAGCCCTATGTGTCCCTCTTGCCTATAAGGAGAAGAAAAATTGTATGAAACATTTACTAATGTCTGTCCACCTTGTGCACTGAAATTGCATTTGTCATATGTATGCATTGGATTTGTTGCGTGAATGCACATGTATATGCTTATAAGAGTGGGAGGTAACCATGTTTGTTCTCAGTATCTGTGAGTCTGTTTTGTAAATAAGTTCATTTGTGTCTCTTTTTTTTTTTTTTTAGATTCCACATGTAAGTGATATCATTATGGTTACTGGGGGAGGAAAGAAGTGGGGAGGGGTAAATTGGGAGTTTGGGATTTGCAGATACTAACTACTATATATAAAATAGATGAACAAGTTTCTACCGTATAGCACGGGAAACTGTATTCAGTATCTTGTAGTAATCTATAATGAAAAAGAATATGAAAAGAAATATATTTGTGCATATGCATGACTAAAACATTATGCTGTACACCAGAAACTGATACAACATTGTAAACTGACTGTACTTTAATTAAAAAAAAAATAAAAATAAAACACTACTCCAAATTTAAAAAAAAAAAAAGAGCAGGAGGTAGTTAAAGCGGGGGAGCCCTGTAACTTACGGAAAATATTGCAATTGAGTCTCTGCTGATAATCCTCTCAAAAGTCACCAGTGATTTCCTAATTGCCAAACTCAATGGCCGTTTCTCAGTCCTCAATCTCCTTGATGTCCTGGTGGCATTTGATACCACTGATCACCTGCACCATCTTTCTTGAAAGTCTTTGCAAAAGCATGTAAAAACCTGCATCACCATGACTCTTTCTGATCACTCTGATTCCTCTTTCCCTGGTCCTCATTCTCTTTTGCTCACTAAACAGCAGAATTCCCTGTTCCATATTGTCATAACCTCGTCTGTCTTCTCTTCTTTATCTAGTCTCTTCTGGGGAACTCTGTCCCCTTCCAAGACTGCAAATATTGCCACTCTGAATGACTCCCAGAAGGGAAGAGGCCCTGCTTCTGCTCTCAAATCTTATTCCTTTCTCAGTTCAACCTGGATAGCATACTGGTACCTCAGACTCAGCATGTGCAAAATAGGATTTAACATGTTCAACATGACCACCCAGCTCTCCTCCTGACCCCAGCTTCCAGGCTTGCTTCTGCTCTTGCATCCCCTATTTGTGTTTGGATCACCAGCATCTATTTAACCACTCAAGCTTAAAACCCCAGAATCATCTTTGACTCTCTTCCCTATTGCTCCCTCATGTAGAACAGTTAATGAATCTATCCATCTGGTCCCCTGAAAGTCTTCTGTAGTGTTTCCTTCTCCTTTCCCTCTGCCACTACACTGGTCAGGTTTTTATTATTCTCACCAAGAGTATTACTAGGCTCTCTAAGAATTTCATGACTCTCTTCTCCTCATCTTCCATTCTGTCCTGTGCATTACACTCAGATTAATCATCCCATAGCACAGTTTTTATTATATCACTCCTCACCCCAACATCAATGGCCCCACTGCTCATACAATAAAGGCCAAACTTCTTAGCCTAAAATTAAGATCACTCCAGAATCTGGCCACTGGCCATTCTGTATTCAGCCAAATGGAATTTTCCAATATTCCCTAGAAACATTTAACATTTATGTCTTTGTTCATGTTGTTTCCCTATCTGGAATCCCCCACCTATCTCTTTCTGAGACTTGCCTTAAAAACTACCTTCTCCTTGAGTATTCTTCAGGCATCTTCTTCCTGTGGCCCAGCACAACACAAAGATTACTTACCTGGATTCTCACTGGTTTATGTGTAGCTTCTTATGGTGTGTTCAACCAAAGATTCAAACATACACACAGGCATGAAAAAAATCTAATTTTCCTATCTAGACTAAACATTCATTTAGAGTAGGATTCGTATCTTACTCACCCTTTTAGACTGAATGTGTCCCCCAAAATTCCTATGTTAAGCCCTGACCCCTCCATATGATGGGATTTGGAGATGGAGTCTTTGGGAGGTAATTAGATGAGGTCATGAGGGTGGGGCCTTCATAATGGAATGAGTGTCTTTATAAGAAGAGACAGAGAGCCTGTTCTGTCTGTGTCTGTCTGTCTATCTGTCTCTCTCCTTTTCTCTCTCTTCCCTTCTCCCTCTCTCCCTCTCTCTCTTGTTCTTTCCGTCTCTCCCCTTCTCCCACCTTGTACACACATGTGCACAAATTAGAGATCATGCACACAGCAAGAAGCCAGGAAAAGAACCCTCACCAAAACCTGGCCATGCTGGCACCCTGATCTTGGACTTCCAGCATCCAGAACAGTGAGAAAATAAATACTTTGTTTACCATCCAGTCTATTATTTTGTTATTGCAGCCTGAGCTGCTTAAGACATTCATGGTACTTCCACATTGCTTTACATGGTGCCTGGCACACCATAGAAATTCCTAAATATTTGGCAAATGAATGAATGAATGTATGTGTGGAATAGGTCTTGAAAATTGTCTTTCATTAAATCAGTGGGCTATCTATCCAGCAGGCCTGACATTCAAGCTTCTCTGTATTCTGATTCCTTTCTCTTGTTCCTGTCACACCCCTGCCCCAGCTTTACCTTAACCAGTGCAAGCTCATCCCTCCTTCTAAGTCAGAGATGGCAAACTGGCAGCCCTGGGGTTGGATATTGCCCAACAGTTACTTTCTTCCCAACATCATAGTGTTTTTCCAATCTTGACTTAGTTGCCAGTGTTTAAAAATTAGGAGATGTCATAGGAAAATATGGATTTGAGTCAATGGTGGCCCCCAGTGACAACTGGCTGCCATTTCTAGATGGGGTTCATACTCTTCCAACCATGGTCCCAGCTGGTTTATGTTACCTGCTTGGCCTTTGTAGAACTGTTTGAGCTTGAGAACTATGTTCTGTGTCTTTTCCCACTCTCTCTCAACTCTTTAGCTAAAATATTTATTTTCTATGTCTCTTAATTTTGCCCTTCTTATGCCCAGAAGAATTCACCAACTACAACAGCCTGAAATTGTCTGTCCCCTGCTCTTTGTATTTCGGTAGCACTGCACGGTTAGTATAAGTCTCCTGGAAATTAGAGTATTTCAACATTGTCCTCTCTCACTTTTCTTATCTCTTCAGGTAAGGAAAGTTTAGAGTAAGACTCCAGAAAAGTGACCAACAGTATTAATTCTCACATATGGTGACTGACAGAGCTGGTAGTCAAACCCATGTCTTATGACTTCAGGTTCTGCTTCTTTTTCTTAATGATGAGTTCTTTCTTTACCAGTTTCTGCTGTCTTCTGCAATCCAACCTAATGCAGCAAATATTTATTGAATAAGGAATATGTTAAAGGAACTCACGACTCTGTAACCTGGTGTCAGTAAACATTCTCACTGTAATTACTGAGAATTCTCATTCTTTAACTAGACACCCTGCTCATAGACATAGACAGCCACTAGGGAGAAGGTCTCTCCTTTACTCAATACATGATAACATCTACTTTAAGTACCATGCTAGATCCTAGGCATACAGTGGTAAATAAACCCAGTATTTCCTTGCCTCCATGGGGCTTAAATGTATATCCTGTTTTTCCATTAAATTAAAAATTTCTGTAGGACAGGGTCTGAATCTTAACTCCTTGAATGACATAATGGACTGAATTCTTCAGTAGGTGTTTAATTTTTGTTACTGATGGCAAATGTTCTCAAATACTTCCTGCTGGACGCAGTGGTTGCCCCTGCCCTCTCTACTGCCCTTCAAAACCTCTCTCTGACTCCTAAAAACTGGTTCTTACAGAGCCAATGTTCCTAATCCTAAGGACAAGAATAGGTAGGGCTTTGTGGTAGTGTGACCTGTGCAGTTATACAGAGCCCTGTGCTTGCTTTAATGCTCTGCTGTTACCATTTTGAAATTCTTAATAATTTTTAAACAAGGAGCCTGTTTTGTAACCTGTCCTGAGAACAGAATTGAGGATGGCAGCCAATATAACTTTAGTGTCATTATCATGAGTTTGCTAATAGGCTCCTCTTCAGTATGTATTCAGTCCTACTTAAGTGCAGAAAAACAGCAGGGACGTAGTTTGAAAGATATCTTTGTATTTTAAGTTATTTGTATTCTGTGGTACCTAACAGAGTGGGACATTTTAAGATTCAATAGAAATAACAGTGGCTCTAAGATAACAGTGTCATGCTTGTTTCCCTAGACTACCAGCATTTTTAGGATCGGTGTAGCAATGGTTCTTAAAGTGTGAGCCCAGGACCAGCAGTATAAGTGTCACCTGGGAACTTGTTAGAAATGCAAATTCTTGGGCCCCCTCCCTAGACTTACTTAGTCAGAAATTCTAAAAGTAGGACCTAATATCTGTGTTTTAACAAGCCCTTCAGATGATTCTGGAATATGATGAAAATTGGCAACCACTGGGTTGTAGCATTGTTGGCTCAGTCTGTCTCCTACTACTGTTTCTCAGCCAAGTGTGGATTATCTAACATAGACCCACTGAAGGACAACTGAGAGATACTCAGGCTTAGAAAAGTTTGCTTTAATGAGTTTGTATGAAGAGAGGGGAAAACAACAGAACTGATTTTTTTCTTGGGCAACAGATTTGTTTATCCTGCTCCTTTGAAGTCAGAGCCAATAAATCCGAGCACAGACACATTTTGGAGATAACACCGTAGAGCCCTACCCCTGAGACTGAGCTTCAATCATAAGGCCCCACCCCCACATTTTACCAATGAGAAAATCAAGACCCGGAGAACTTGCCAGAGGTCACCCAATCCCCAACCCCCAACTCCTGCATTCACTGAAAAGGAAAGTAAAAAAGTAAAAGTCAGATTCACCTTGCTGATCGTTTGGTACCCTTCATGGCTGGGCACTTAGGGAAGCAGCCGTTCCATCCAGAGCTCTAATAACTGCAGTGCCATTGAGCATTCATTTCTTGCCTGTATACCTTTAGGTGGTATGATGTCAGAACACATACTTAATCTTAAAGAGACAGACTTCATGTTCTCCTCTACTTTCAAATATTCACTTTTTCCTTTGCAGTCAGGAAGGCAAGACAGCGGTGGGGTTGTGTAGTTGATGACCGACTCTCACCCTTTGGGAGGAAGATGAGCCCTGCTTGTAGGTGGCCATGCTCAGCTCCAGGCTGCTTTTCTCCACACCTGGTTCTCGTTTGTAACACCAAAAGCATTTCATGCTTATTAAGCATCATCTGGTCCCAATTTCTAAACCACAAGTTTGGCTTGGTTTGTTTTTAATAAGCGGTTACAACAGAGTCCACCTTTTCAGTGTGATGATTTCTCTTAAACCCAGCTATTGGCATCTTGGAAATTTAGACTAATGTGACTGTAAAAAGAGGTTGAAAGCATGAAGGACACAAATCCTGAAATTTGTGATGTTTTCCTGCCTAGATACGACACAGATTTATTTTCAACACAAGTATTCGAAGATAAAGATGGTCATGTTTAATTGAAGTTGTATAATGATTTTTACTTTTGCATGGTAGTCCATATCTCCATTTTTCTTCCCCAATTTTGAATTTAAAGAATTCCTAGATCTTATTCAAAATTATTTTGAAGGGATGAAGCCGGAGGAACTCTTCATCATTGCTCAATTTCTATTTCTCAGTATTTTGCAATTGGTATCACTTAGTTTTTTGACAGCCAGTGGTTCTTTATGTGGTATTTTGTCACTGCATTTGGCTAACAGAAGAGAGCAGAGTTAAGACATTCATCTTCTTTTAAGAAGAGAGAGTCAAGAGTCTGTTAGTTCCAAGTTAAATATAATTGTAAAGTCACAAGGTTTAAAAAGGATATATAACTGATAGTTAAATTTTAACAGGATTTTCCAGCTTTCTTTATAATGCATTTTTAAATGCCCATTGCCTGGTATTAAACACTCTAAACCATTCATATATTGGGCAGGGAAATTGTAAATGTAGCATGTTACATTCCTTGATGTTGGGTTAACGTCAAAGGTTTGGACTAGTGTGGCATGATTCTGAAGCCATCTCAATTCTCTTTCTTTAAATCAATGGCCAACCTGGATTGGTGCAAATGTTTAGTTTTTCTTCTAAAATAAGTGGAATGTATGTTTCCAAGTTCTCCTACCTTCAGGAGAAATAGACCTCATATGAATGACCAATAACCAAGTCTAAATCCTCTTCCCGTGTGCTTTCAAAAGTTGTCTTCTTCACAAGTTTTCCCAAGAAGTTCTAAAACATGTTTATATGTTTCACAGATCTGTCCTACCATAGCCTTTACTCCACCCCACTATTCTAATTTAATTGTCCAGTGTCATCATCTCTAAGCTACAAAAGGTCAAAGTTCTTTTCTACCTCTTCACTATTATATCCTCATGTATGCCCAGAACAGTGTCTGACACACAATAGCTTAATTTCTTGGGTAATGGATTGAAGAGTGACTAAATGAGTGAATACATTGGACACATATCTACCATGATGATCCATCCTTAAGCTTCAAAATTTAGATTTTTTATGCAAATGAGAGAAAGGTAGAGAAATCACATGAATACTGATCTAAATTTCTATATTATTCCCAGGGACAATCTCTAAATTAATACTACTATTCAGTAATGCTATCTATATTAATTGAATTTATTATTTGGATTGTATGCTCTAGTTATCATTGCAGTAATTCCTACAGAGAGGGGATTTTTTTGTCAATGTTTATGAATTTCTGTGTGATATTTTGCTCATAGCTCACCTCTTAATATATTTTCTATATAGAAATTTGTCAATGGGTCACACAAATTAGTGAAGGGATGTAGAAGCTTTACAAATGTCCAATAGCATATTTTCATTTTTGTTCCCTTTGGAAGTCTGAGTTCATGGCTAAAATAGATCACAAATTACTTTTTTACATCTGTCCATTCTTTTATATTTCAAAATTCCAGATTAGTAAATCCAAAAGGCCAGATAAAGATTATTACTATTAATGATCACATTTTGTGGTAGACTCATCTATCAGTGCTGTCAATAATTACCCAATAGTATGAGTTAAACTCCTGACTCTGAATAAAATATGTTTCTGCTACTCTCTCCTTATAGCTTTAGCTTTTGGCATTAAAGGCATTTCTTATCTCTGGGGCATAAACATATTTTCAAAACTGCTTTTTCTCTCAGTTATTTCACCATACCTCTCAGGGCGATTTTAATCCCAATAAGAAATGGACTTGCCCTCATTTGGGAAGGATTCAGACTCTAGATGTTAGTTCTCACAAAATCTGCTCTCTTCTGCATCAGCCGTATCTTTCAGGAAAACCCTAATCTTTATGCATCTCACATATTAATGACCAAATAAAAAGATGTTGAGTCAGCTCACAACACCCAAGTATCTTTATTTAAGTAAGGAAGAATCAGATTTAAAACAAAGTACTGAAAAAAATATGTTAAAATATCTTCTCAAACAGTATGATGACTTTTGGTATTCCCACTCACAGACTCAATTTTTTTTAAACTGACCCTTCTTGGTGTCTTACATTCTTTTAAGCACATAGTGCTTTTCCTTGTATTATCTCATTTGACCACAGTACAGTTCTGTAAATTGTACAGACAACATGCCCAGTCTTTGTGGTAAAACTGATTACTCTGATTTACCTCTGTATTAGTTCTGTGAACTTGAGCAAATTATTTAACCTCACTGAGCTCAGTTTTCTTGTTGTAAAGTAAGAATAATACTGTTTACCCCATATAACTATTAAGAGAATTTGATGGGGAAAATGCATGTATAACAAGGGCTACACCTGTTGAAGCTGAGATTCATTTATACCTACAAGTGATTTTGATCAATATATACATTGGCTTCAAGCAGTGCGACTTGTTCACTCAAACATGTTTTGGAACTCTATGCATCTTAGCACAGAGATTGACTTCTTGCCTTTTAAACAGTCAAATAATGTTTCATAGGATAAATGTTCCAATTTGGTTTTATTGTGTTTACATTTTTGCTTTTGCTTTTATTTTCAGTTGTTCCCCTACAGATGGCCATTTAAGTTGCTGCCAACATTTTTTCTATTACAATAATATTACAATGAACCTCATACATATTCCCTTGCACATCTGTGATAGCAATTACTATGGTAAATGCCAATTTTTGAGGCATAAGGTATACACATTTTTAGTTAGAATAGATAATATCAAACTACTCTCCAGAGAAGCTCTTCAAAAATGCATTTCACCTCATCTTTAACAGCATGTCAAATGTCATATACTTATCCAAACTTTTAGATTCAACACCTGACAAACTAGAAATAGAAGGAATGTAGCTCAACATAATGAAAGCCATTTATGAAAAGACCACAGCTAATATCATACTCAATTGTGAAAGAGTGAAAGTTTTTCCTCTAGGAGAGCAAGGCAAGGATGCTTCTATTCAACACAGTATTGTAATTCCTAGTCAGAGTAATTAGACAAAAAAAGAAATAAAAAGCATCTAAATGGGGAAGGAAGAAATAAAATTATCTTTGTTCATGGATGACATGATCTTATATGTAGAAAACCCTAAAAATTCCACACACAAAATAAACTAATCAACAAATACAACAAAGTTTCAGGATACAAAATCAACATGCAAAAAATAGTTTCATTTCTATACCCTAACAGTGAATAATCCAAAAAGGAAATTAAGAAACAATTTCACTTATGATAGCATCAGAAGGAATAAATTACTCAGGAATAAACTTAACCAAGGAAGTGAAAGACATACACTGAAAACTACAAAGCATTGCTGAAAAGAATTAAAGAAGATACAAGTAAATGGAAAGACATCTCATGTTTATGGATTGGAAGATTTAATACTGTTGAGATGTTTATACTACCCAGATTGTTCTACAGATTCAATTCAATCCTTATCAAAATCTTAATGATATTCTTTGCAGAAATAGAAAATTCATGTTAAAATTCATATGGAATCTCAAGGGATCCTGAATAGTCAAAACAATTTTGAGAAGGAGAATCAAAGTTGGAGGACTCTAGGAATCTATAATGAAAAAGAATTTGAAAACAAGTATACGTATGTATATGTATGGCTGAAACATTATGCTCTACATCAGAAATTGACACAACATTGGAAACTGACTATACCACAGAAAAAAAAATTTTTTTAATCCTTAAACTTAAAACAAAAAAGTTGGAGGACTCACACTTCCTGGTTTGGAAACATATTATAAAGCTACAGTAGTTAAAGCAATGTGGTACTAGCATAAAAACAGACAAATAGAACAATAGAATAGAATACAGAGCCTGGAAATAAACCCTTGCATATATGGTCAAATGATCTTTAACAAGGGTACCAAGTCCACTCAGTGGGGAAAGAGCAATGTCTCAAAAAGTGGTATTGGAAAAACTGGCTATTCACATCCAAAAGGATTAAGTTAGACCATTATCTTAAACCATATACTAAAATTGAAACAGTAAAGATCTAAAGTTATAAGACCTAAAGTTATAAAGCTCCTAGAAGACAATATAAAGGAAAAGCTCCATGACTTTGGATTTGGCAATGATTTCTTGGATATGGCAACAAAAACACAGTCAACAAAAGCAAAAATAGACAGATGGGACTACATCAAACTTAAAAAACGTTGTGCATCAGAGAATACAATTAACAGAGTGAAAATGCAGCCTATAGGATAGGAGAAAATATTTGCAAATCATATATCTGATAAATGGTTTATATCCAGAAAACATAAGGAACTCCTACAACTCAGCAACAAAAGATCAAATAACCCAATTCAAAATAGCAGTATGATTTCACTTATATGAGGTACTTAAAGTAGTCAAAATCCTAGGGACAAAAATTAGACTGGTGATTTCCTGGGGTTAGGAGAAGGGGAATAGAGAGTTATTGTTTAATAGATACAGAGTTTCAGTTTTGCAAGATGAAAAGTGTTCTGAAGAAGGAAGGTGGTGGTGGTTTTACAATAATATCAATGTACTTAATACTGCTGAAGTATATACTTCAAAATGATTAAGACGGTAGTTTTTATGTTACGTGTATTGTAACATACTGGGGAAAATGGGCAAAGGACTTGAATAGAGATTTCTCCAAAGAAGTTATACAGATGACCAATAAGCACATGAAAAGATTTAAAAGATGCTCAGGTTGTCGGGTGGTATAAACATTTTTTAAACCTTTTTTATCAGGATCCCACTAATTTTATTGAATAATCTGAGGAAAATCAGCAACTTTACGATATTGTATCATTTCATTCACAAACATATGGTATATAGCTCTTTTTTTCAAATCTTCTCTCATGTTCTTCAATAAAGTTTTATAGTTTTTTTCTGGGTAGTTTTCATTACACACTTATTGTTAAACCTGTTCCTAGGCACTTGGCAATTGTTGCTCTTATGAATGAGATCTTTTTTCTATTGAAGGAAAAGGTTAGGAAAGATGTAACACATGAAACTCTTTTTGGGAGGAGTGCCCTGAACAGCTGTTCTTCATTGGGACTTGTCTATGGGCCAGGAGTCATTCTAGATGCTGTATAGATACTATCTTATATAATCTCCATGACAGCTTATGAGGTAGGTATTATTGTCCCCATTTCACAGACGAGAAAAAGAAGACATCCAGAGTTAAGTAGTATGCCCTCCATCACACGGGCTGAGGTTCAAATCCAATCAGTGCTTGTGTTGCTTTACCATATTTCTCCACTGAGGAGGAGCAAACCACAATATCTACAGGCTTACAGATTTTTAAAAATTGAGGGAAACAAGTCCATTTAAATTAAGAGGGAAGGGTGAGGACTGTAGCAAACTTAAGAGCCCAGACCCCATGTAAAGGGGATAACATGAGGAAATGTGGTCTTTGAGGCTGGAATTTTGAATTTTTTTTTTCATGAGAAGCTGGGAATCTGGAATTTTGCCTCCCAAATTGTAAATGTTGGTTACGAGTTTTAATTAAAAATTAAAAAGACTCTTGAGATAAAGCATCTGTAAACAGGCTATCGGCTTGCAAACTGTAACATACTGCCTCCCCCAAAATAAGTTTTGAGCAGCCAGGGGGCAGCAGGAGGGTGTAGAGTGTCACTGGAAGATGATAGAAAGGCAAGTCCAGTCCACTTTGCAGTTTTGCCCAGAGTGCAGACGCAGGAAGCAGGGAGGTCCAGCTATCACGTTGCAGAGCAAGGCCCCACAGAGACTGGAGGAGGATGAGGTAAGGCCCCACTGCTGGTGCACATTCCATCTCCTCCAGGCATCCCTGGGGAGAGTACATTCCTCATGGTCAAGTGGCAGAGTTGTTGATTTAAAAGATTCTTAGAATATTCTGTTCAGTACCCCAGTGGGTTTTTCTTGCTTTGGAAACGATATATCTAAGCCATGCCTTGGACTGCAGGACCTCCATAGAAGTGAGCAGGAAGATTGTCACAACTAGATCCCTGTGCAGGGTCTCCTGGGGCCTGGCAAGTCCCTTCAGGTCCGTGTCTATTGATTTCTTTTTCCCATCCCAGAGAAGACTGTGGGCCATACCACCAAGTCACAAACTAATTCTACATTCTTTCCTATAAATTTTAGCTTCTACAGAAAATTGGAAGATTAGCTATTGTCCTGTAGAGAATCTGCAAGGGTTTTTCCAATGAAGTTTTAAAATAGTTGCAAAGTTACTTACAATTACTTTCAGAAAATATAAGTAACTAAACAATAAGCCCTCCTTCCTTGGATGCAACTGGCTCCCTGAAATTATTTAGAGGATTTGGATTATAGACCAGATGCGAGATGATGAGGAATGCAAAGAGAAGGTTTCCACAGACCCAGGTATAAGAAAAGAGCCATCTGATTCAGAGATTTGACTGCAGGTTGTGAAAGGAAATGCTAGGCATAGGTGTGATCACCTGCTTCTCTCACTGGGGGACCAGTTACCAAAGCCCACCTGGACAGGCTGTTGACACGTGTACTTTAAAAAGCTTCTCTTCTATTTCTAATATTTTCTCTCCCCACCACCCCCTAAAATGTCCAACTGAGAATCTCTGCGGTAAAAGAAAAGAGAGAGGAAAAGGTCAAGTTGTCCTGAGATAGCAAGGCTGTGGATTGGCCAAGCTGGACACAATGCAAGATTGAAATTGCTCCTAAGAAAGATGTGGAAAGGTCCTTTACTGTTTACTACAACCTCATTGTGACTTGGTTGCATTCTATAGTCCCCTGGGGAAATGATAACAAGATACAGTGCTTTACAGAGCAATGCTCCTATTGTTCCCCCACAGTACAAGGCTTCTCAGAGATGGTGCCCTGGAGCTGTAACCCTAATTTCTTTTTAACATTCACAACCAACCCAACAGTGCTTGCAGATAAAGACCCCAGAGATATTGTGCTACTTTCTCAATGAAAAAAATAGAAGCTCTTCTAAGTTCCGCTGCAGAACAGAGCACAGTATAATACATTCCATTATGCATTTATTCCCTCCACCGTGGGCATGTGATATACAGATAGTTCCCAACATGTGCACGCTCTGCTTCTCCAGTAGTTCTCCTCCCGTGCCCTCTCCCATCCCACCTTCCTGCTCCAGTGCATTCCAGGCAATACCCAGCAGATGCTCTGTCCCTCCTGCCTCTGTGCCTACTCCCACCCTGCTGGCTCACAACAGCAGCAGCACTCTTACTAATGACTCTAGTTTATGGATTCCCCTACTCTCAGCCTCAGCTACATTCTCCATTTAATTATCACACTAAATTTGTTGCTGTTGTTGTTAGTTTCAATCACTAAGTGAAGTTTTTTGTTTGTTTTGGTTTGTTTCTTTTATTTTAAACTGAAGTATAGCCAGTTGCATTGTATCAGTTTCTGGTGAACAACATAATATCCCAGATATATGTGTGTGTGTGTGTGTGTGTGTGTGTGTGTATATGTTTTCATATTCTTTTTCATTAAAGGTTATTACAAGATATTGAATATAGTTCCCTGTGCTACACAGAAGAAATCTGTTTTTTATCTATTTTTATATATAGTGGTTAACATTGCAAATCTCAAACTCCCAAAATTACCCCTTCCCACCCCCTTTCCCCAGTAACCATAATATTGTTTACTATGTCTACAAGCCTGTTTCTTTTGTAGATGAGTTCATTAATGTCCTCCTTTTTCTTTTTCTTTTCTTTTCTTTTCTTTCTTTTTTAGATTCCACATATGAGTGATATCATATGATATTTTTCTTTCTCTTTCTGGCTTACTTCACTTAGAATGACATTCTCCAGTCCATCCATGTTGCTACTTGTTTGTTTCTTAATAACATATAATTGACATATTGTATTAGCTTCAGGTGTACAACATAGTGATTCAATATTTTTATATATTACAAAATAATCACCACAGTAAGTCTAGTTACCATCTGTCACCATACAAAGTTATTAAAATACTACTGACTGTATTTTGTGTGCTGTACATTACATCCCCATGGCTAATTTTTTTAATGACTGGAATTTTGTACCTCTTTGTCCCTTTTACCTAATTCACCCATCTCCCGTTTCCCTCCCCTCTGGCAACCACCGGTTTATTCTCTATATCTGTGTTTATTTCTGTTTTGTCTTGTTTGTTCATTTGTTTTGTTTTACATTCCACATACAAGTGAAGTCACATGATATTTGTCTTTTCCTGTCTTTTTTAGCATAATACCTTCTAGGTCTATCCATGTTGTCCAAATGACAAGATTTCATTCTTTTCTACAGCTAATATACTGTTGTGTATATATACACCACATCTTCTTAATCCATTCGTCTATCAGTGGCCACTTCGATTGCTTCCATATATTGGCTACTATAATGTTGCACTGAACATTGGGGTGGATATATCTTTTTGAATTTGTGTGTTTTTGTTGGATAAAAAGTGGAATTGTTGGATCATATTTCTATTATTAATTTTTTGAGGAAGCTTCATACTGTTTCCTGTAACAATTGTACCAATTCATCCCACCAATAGTGCACAGGGCTCTGTTTTCTCCACATCCTGAGCAGCTCTTGTTATGTGTTGTCTTTTTGATCATAGCCATCTGACAGCTGCAAAGTGATATCTCATTCTGGTTTTTATTTGCATTTCCCTAATGATTAGTGATATTGAACATTTTTTCATGTGTCTTTTGGCCATCTGTATATTTTCTTTGAAAAAATGTCTATGTCCATTTTTTAAATTAGATTGTTTGGTCTTCTGATATTGAGTTGCATGAGTCCTTTATATATTTTGGATATTAATCTCTTATCAGACATGTCATTTGCAAATAACTTATCCCATTGGGTAGGTTCCATGATACCACCAGCTTTGTTCTTCTTTCTGAAGATTGCTTTGGTAATCTGGGGTCTTTTGTGGTTCCATGAAAATTTCAGGATTATTTGCTTTCCTCAAAGGGAACTTGGCACCATGGACTTTTATTTGTTTCAGCCTCTGCTCTCATAAAGCAGTTTATACTTTGTGTGGGGAGATTAAATGCACGCACAAAAAACAGAGCAAGTCAATGCAAACTATAATCAAGCCCTAAAAATTATCATGTATCTAAAAATGCTGTTGAAAGTCAGAAAATGGATGTCCATGTGGACTAATAAAGTTGGCAATGGCTTAACGGAGGAGGAGGGATTGAAGGTGAGTCTAAGCACATAGGAGAGTGCACTGGTCTGCTTGGGCTACCATAACAAAACACCATACATTGGTGGCTTAAACAGGAATTTATTTCTCATGGATCTGGGAACTAGAAGATCAAGATGCTAGCTGACTTCTTGGTGAAGGCGATCCTCCTGGCTTGTAGCTTCCTCTCTGTGTGCTCACATGGCCTTTGCTGGGTGCATGAGTCAGGATAAAAAGAAAGAGCAAGTTCTCTGTTGTCACTTCTTATAAGGACTAATCTTATAGAATTATGACTCTTAGGAGCTCATTTAACCTTAATTACTTCCTTAGAGGCCCTGTCTCCAAATATAGCTGCACTGGGTGCCAGAGCTTCCACACATGAATCTGGCAGGGGACACAAACATTCAGCCTGTAACAGTGGCATATGACTGAAGAGTATGGGGGACAGTGGTTAGGACCAAGGATGGCAGGAGAAAAAATGAGGAGATGGGAAAAGTTTATATATATATATATATATATGATGGCATCAGTTATTTCTGAACAAATATTTATTGAGTACCTGCTCCAGACCAGGCACTGTTCCTGACACATGGGCTGCCCTCACAGGGTTATTTCTAGCAGGTGGCAACACACATAAACATAATAAGTCAGTTCTTTAGTAACTGTTATCAGATGTGTACAAGTGATGAGTACTATGGGAATAAGAAGAAAGTTGAGCCGGAGATGGGGGTCAAGGTTAGACATGGTGAGGGGAGAGGATGAGAAGTTTAGTTAGGGTGGTCAACATAGGCCTCATTGAAAAGATGAGAATTGAGCAAAGACTTGAGGAAGTGAATAAGTTGGGGAAAGCATTCCAGACAGAGGGAAGATAAAGCAAAGACCTAAGAGGCAGAAAATTCTTCACATTCAAGAAAGAATGAAGATGCCAGTGTGGCCAGAGGGGAGTGAGTGAGGGCAGGGCCTGTGGGAAAGGTCAGCGTAGGCCTCAAAGGCCACTGCAAGGACTTTGGGAGCCAGTGCAAGGTTTGAACAAAACAGTGAGAAGATCTGACTGTTTAAAGGCTTGCTCCGGCTGCTGCATGTCTGGCTAGGAGCGGGGAGGCCATACCAGACAAGACATGATGGTGGTTCAGACCAAGGTGGGAGCAGGGGAGGTGGCAGCAGTGATCTGATTCTGGATATATGTTGACAGCAGAGCCAAGAGAATTTCCTGACCGACTGTGGAAGAGTGGGGCGAGTCAAGAGCGACTGTGATACTTGCGTTTACCCATCACACTAGACTCATTTCACTGCAGCTGGAGCACTTCTACCTTCCTGCCCGACTCCACCTCTGTCACTTTGTAGGTGAGAAATGCAGGACTCAGAGAATCTCACTGAGTTATCAGAAGTCTCTACGTTAAAGGAAGTAGAACTAAAATTGTTTCTATTCGTAAAACAGAATAACTTCATTCTACATTGGTTTAGTGCTCTCGCTACTGTTAAATATAAACATTCCTTGACCGCTCTTTGAAAAACTGCAACTCAACTCTCCCTCTTTCCCTTTCTTCATTTCTTTTTCTCCCAAGCAATTGCCAACATCTAACATGTTGTACTTAGATATCTTGTTTACTGTCTGTCTCCCAGACTAGAATACAAGCAGCCATTTTTCTTGGTGTGTTTGTTGCTGTGTCTCTGCTGCCTAGAAAAGTGCCTGGCACATGATAGATATTCAGTAAATATGTATTAAATGAACGTGCTCATGCATGAATGTGTGGAAGAAAGAAGGGAGGGGAAGAGAGAAGAAAATGGAAAAGAAGAGGAGGGGGAGGGGAGGAGAGGAAGAGAGAGAAGGAAATGAAAGGATGTAGCTGCTTTAGGAGTTCACATTCTTCATGCCCTTTGCTAAGGGACACAGGAAACTCAGACTGTCCAGTTTTTTAGGTCTCATATCCACACACATATACACAAACAAAACAATAGAATTAAAATTTAAAAGTAACCCCAAAATTGAAGATGTTAGTTTTTAAAAACTAAATTCAACCTTATATATATGTATATTCCTTTCTCATAAATGATATTGCATCTGGGCACATTTTCTTTACTCCAGAAGATTTGCAGTTCTGCCAATTTCCACTGAGAGGGAGGTGAAAACTACGGTAGGAGTCAGCAAAGCTACGACATAATTTTTTTTTAATGAGTATTGAGCAAATAAATCAAGTGACACCATTCTTCCCAACAATGCTTAACTGGTGGCTTATAATTCTGAAGCCCCTCACAGAAGAAAATGTGCTACATGCTTCTGTATAAACTGAAAAGGGGCTGAACTTTTAGGTCACAGGGTCATTAACTCTGAAAGCTGGCCTTTCCAACCCACGGCCCCCAATTAATCAAAATGCAGTATGGCCAGCAGGCATGGGAGTTATTTCCTGCTACTGAATCAGTATCACTGTCTACTGCAGCTCTTCCTAGATCTGGAAACGGGTTGAATTGTATGAAAACCTACCCTTGGAAACAATTGTTACCCCAAAAGGGGAAGGGAAAAGGCCCCAGTTCTTGTCACACCCAAAAGATGAGAATTCAGACGGGAGAAAGAGTGTTGTGTACCAAAAGATTTTAAAGGATTTATTTAGGAAGGGAAAAGTACATTTCCGAGAATGGGAGGAGGGTAATCCAGGGGAGAAAAAGTGGTGATCCTTGTTTATCCCTTCCTCTTAAACCCTTGCTTGGAGGTGGTCTTTTGACTCACTGACAGTTCTTGCCCCTGGAATGCCTAGTCATGTTTGTCCTATATGTTGACTGGATTTAGTCAACATATATCCAGAATCAGATCACTGCTGCCACCTCCCCTGCTCCTACCTTGGTCTGAACCACCATCATGTCTTGTCTGGTATGGCCTCCCCGCTCCTAGCCAGACATGCAGCAGCCAGAGCAAGCCTTTAAACAGTCAGATCTTCTCACTGTTTTGTTCAACGTTCTCTTTGCGACATGTCTTTGCGAACATCCTCCTCACCCACGATACACACAGAAAAACCCATTGAGAGGCCTAAAACCGCAATGCTAATTATATTACAATGAGCACTGGGTCATGCCCGGCTAGGTCCTTCTCGCTACCGCAGTTGCGGCTATCGGGGTCTAACCGGGTTCTTGCTGGTGCTCATTTAGAGGCAGTAAAGTCCCTTTATGCTGGAGGTGGGCATACCGCCATCTTCTGGACCATCTTCCCTCTCCTCCACTTACCTGCCCAGTGTCCCCACTTATCTGACTACCTAACACAATGAGTGAATATTTTCAATTAAACTATATTTCAGTTTGCAGTTTACAAAGCATGTTTTATGTATTTCACCCGTTCAGCGGGCTAGGTGGGGCTCCCTTCCCCAGGTGAGAAGCAAATTACTTAAGCTTTTGAGTCTTTCCATGGTCCTTGTGCTGGGTAACTTCGGTGTGCCACTCCAGACCCATTTTCCTCCCTTCTCCATCCTCTCTTCCCATTCTGCCCTCTGTGCCTGGAAATCCACTGGCCTGCAGCAACCAGTCCCTGGGCTTCTGGCTTCTCACTGGCTCCGCCGAAGGGAGACCCTGGTATCAGAGGGGAGGGCAACAGAGAGCAGGCCCTCGGCACTTACTTCTCTTGTTCTCTCCTACCAGGTCTAAGGGAACAAGTCGTATCCCTCTAGTCAAGCACAGTTCCTTTCTGGCGTCCCCTCTGCATTCCAGACATGGCCCCCTTCCATCTCCCCTTCTGGCCTAGAGATGGCAACATTTGTGGTTTTTCTTGAACTCAGCCCTTGCTTTGTAAATAGTCCTTTTAATAAGCTCTCCTCAAATCACCTGATTTGAGAGTGTCCTCTGTTTTCTGCTAAAACCCAGGAACACACACACTTAACAGATAAGGAGCAGGACTTGCCCCCAGATCTGTTAACTCCAAGTCCAGGCCTCTTCCCCTGCCTAACAGTCAAGGCTACCAGATGATAAACCCGATTGCCCCCCTCACCTTGTAACAATATCCCATCTCCAGAGACAGATCAGTTTCAGCCCTCAGGGGTGGGTGCAGGCTGAGACTAGTGGAAACTCAAGAAATTGAGCCTTTTGGGGGAGCCACCGTTCCATTCCGTCCATGTCCTGGGTGTAAATCAGTCCCACCTAAGGTGCCCGGAAGGGAAGTGTTCCTGACTCTCGTGCTTTTGCTCTTTTACCACACTAGCCGAGCCCATCAAGTTGCGTTCTTCTCTACAGGAGGCAAAACTGAGTAAGACAATTTAATCTGCCTCTGAGGAATCAGAAGGACCCTGTAAGTAGCAACTGTCAAACACAGAAAGGTCTCTGGGTAAACCAGGGGTGCAAGCGCCGTCCTGTGCTGTGACAAATCCGAGCACAGCCGTGAAGGAGACAGCGGAACATGTTCGTGCCTGACAGGAATTTCGTTCCCTGAGAAACGTTCCTGTCATGTCAGTTTGGCCAGGGAAACAACATTACTCTAGACAACTGTGTCTTCTCAGGGGTCTATTTAGATGACAGTTTAGAGATACTAAGGACAATTGACTAATTCTGACTAATGGCCTTGATGTTAGTTAACTGTGTAGAATTTGTTAGTCAAAACATGATTTTTTTCCCCAGGTTAGACAAAAGCGCCAAGTTCAGTGTGCTTGATTTAGACCATTAAGGGGTAAAATGTATGTGACTGTGAACAAGAAGAGGTGGCACGTTGGGTCCTTCCATTTTCCCGAGACGTGCCCTTGAGCTCTCCTCACTGGCCACAGAAACTTAAAGATAAAATTCCATACAGAACATTTTGCTCTCCCCCAGGGGAAAAGGAAAGCAGTTTTGGCCGGGGAGGAACCCTGTGAGGGCCAGAGTTGAGAAAAACCTTAGTTTGTCCAAGCTGTTGCTATAGATTTTAAATATATAGCCATGCAGTGCTTTTGGCTGATTTCCCAGGGGCATATATGCTCCAAATTCCTAGCTCATCTATCAAGAGCTATAAGTTGTTTAATGTTGCTTAAGACACGCTGGGTGTTGCCAATACATTCTTCCCTTCAGGGAGGCTTTTTCTCCTTGAATGTTTTCCTCTCGGCTTGTTGGAGGCAAAGGCCTCAAGAGCACATCAAGTGCTTCGCTCTGGGTATCACCACGCCCTGACTGCCCCTCCTAATCCTATACCTCATAACGTAGAGAAACAAGTCTTTTCGTTCGTTCCTTGATTTGCTAAGCCATTAAGGATTATATTTGTTCCAAATGCTAAGCTTAGAGGACTTCAGCAAGTGGAAGAGATCAACAAGTCAACACAAAACCAGGATCCAAGATGATTATTGCTAAGAGACTCAGGATAAAGTGCTTTGGGAATATTTTTCAACAGTCTTGTCCACAACCACGTTATGGGCTCATCTCAGCGATTTTGCCTTCTTAGAGTCTTCACCGTACCCCCAATATAAATCTCTCCCCTTAAGCTCAGAACTTTACAGACGAGAGCATCGTCCTCTATTCTTCCTGATGGATGAGTCTAGAAAGTCTAACAAAGCTAGTTATTCTATTATAGTTCTATTATAGTCCCTGTAGCGTAAGGATCATTGGGAGATTTTTGACTCTCTTCTCCAGGGTATCATGCCATTCCACATAATAGCTAAGAAGCACAAAGGCTTTTGTGTCATGGAGTTCATTCAAAGGAAGAAAGGCCTCTTGAAGGATTTTATGCAGAATATTGAAGATGTGAATTCAGTCATTGGCCTCCTAAGCAGGGGGTTCTTTCAAAACAGGAAGGACTGGCAGCTAAATGTTCTTTTAGTTAAATCTCATCTGAAAGTATAAACACAGGAATTCTACTTCCTTATCAATGTATTTATCTCCAACGCCTCTGACGAATAAAAGAGGTAATCTCATATTGTTGATCTGGATGGGTAACTACTTCACTTGAACTCACTTGCAACAAGGCATTATTTGGAATATGTTAGAGGAAAGAAAAAATAAAGCCAATTCTTTAGAACAATTATGGAGAAACTGCCAATGGAGCTGGCATATCTTTATAAACAGTTGGCTTCAAATGGCCCAGAGATTAATTGACTGGAAGCAGGAATGGCCTCATCAGCTTTCACTCTGACGTCATGAAACTACTGTTGCTTGCTCTTCCCTGGGTCAGACAAAGGGACTCAAAGCTCTTGGTGGGCCCATCACCAAAAACCCTCCTGCATTTAAATATCAATGCCTCTCAAAAGGGACCTCAGCCCTGCTGAACCAGGAAAAGGGAGAGCAAACAGACACTTATCTGCAGGGCCAAGGGACAGAGGGCTCCCTGGTCTGAACCTGAGTGTGCAGCTGAGCCAGGCACCACGAGGACACTGCCTGGCCGGCGGCCACCGCGCGGGCCTCTGTGGAGCCCAGCGCCCTGAAAGAGTTCATTCACTCCACATGGGTGAGCAATTTCCTCCCAAGTGGCTACTCACTAATGGCAGACTCAATTACAGACAAGATTAATGGGTCTGCCCGGTGTGCTGAATCTACCTTAGTTCTTTTTTCTTTCCAAAGGAAAAAGTCTTCACATACAAGAACTAAAGCTCTGGGACAAATCTCATGTCACATAATGAGATGATTTCTTGAAATGGTAGAAAAAAAGGAAACAAAGCGGGAAACCACAAGAAATACTGCAGAAAGTGACTCTGGAAGCGATGCCTTTCACATGTCCCTCACACACACACACACACACTGACACACACACACAGACACACACAGACACACACACACCCCAGAAGGGCAGCGACTCTCAGAGCCGAGAGTGGAAGACACTGTCTTACCAGTGCGGGAAAAGCCATAGCTCTGCCCACGGGAAGGCTGTGGGCTCTGTATCCGTTCTCTCCCTTTCTAGCTGGGTTCCTGCTGCCTGGGACTGAAGTGAAGGGGATGAGTTTGCCTTTGTCTGGTTTTATCCAGAATAGCTTCTTGGTAAAGCTGTACTGGAACCCTAAGCCCTTTGAATTTCATCTACTAGCATTTTTCTTCCAGAGCCAACTACATAATGTATGAGGCCCTGTGCAAAATGCAAATGTGGGCCCCTTGTCCACAAAAGCAGGGGAAAAGGTGTTTCCTTTTGTTTGTGGTCTCCCTTTCAGCCGGTCGAGGTGATTTTTACTGGCTATTCAATGTTGCACTCCCTTAAGTGCAGCAGAGCACTTCGGGGTGAGTGGAGATCCTCACACATGCCTGGGGCTTCACCTGACAATGGGGGGGTGCATATGCTTAGCCCTTAAACCTCTCTCCACCATGTCCATGTCCATATCCCAACCAGAGACAGAAGATAGCAGCATAACTGGGCAGTCTCAGGGAGTGTGAGGCTGAGAACCCCCCCCAACAGAGGTGGCAGGAGACAGGAGAACAAGTAAATCAAGGCTCCAAGGCCCCTGTGCATGCTCCATTGTCCCACTGGACTTCACTTACAAAACATAAATTCAAAGAAAAAATTATTAAGAATTTCAACACGGCGACCACAGAGCATTAACTCCTAAGCATGAACCCCTGTCTGAACGTGGACAGCTGCACTGGTCACCCACTCATGGAGCCAGCCCTGTTTCCTTCTAATACAGGAAATACGGCTCTTCAAGCAAAAAATTCAAGAGTTTCCCCAGAAATATAGATTTAGATAAACAGAGGAGACAGGCACACATGCATTTACGTGTGTGGAACTGGCTCTTCTCTGTATTTTCTCCTAAACCAGTTGTTCAGGTGCCCAATTACTGAGACAAAGGAATAAATATTGTTGGGGTTTGGATGCCCCCTGACAGATTACTTGGATGAGGAGTGTGGTGGCATCCAGTGCCACCAGCAAATCCCAGCAGGACAGGTTGACGATATCCACTTTGGCACTGAGGGCTACTGTGTGCTGGTAAACAGTTTTATTCACTTGATACAAAAACAGCAGTTAGCCTCATGTTATTTTCATTGTGGTTAAAATTTATTTTATGTATTTTTTGTATGTCTGAAATATTTTGCAATTTTTTAAACCAAATTTTTTAATAATTGAAGCACGCTATTTAGTGATGCCATGCAGCAGACACTATTTTAAATTGCCACCTTTCCTGTTGATCTTAATGTCTGTGTCCAGCAGAAGAGGAGAGGAGAGGAAAGAAGAGAAAAAAGAAAAGGAAAGGGAAATTTAAACCTCAGTGGGAAAATCTCTCACCTTAAAGTCATCATTGTCAAATGTAGCAGTTGGAGCTCTCAACTTTATTGTGATTGGACAAAGACATCTGGTCCCACAGCATTCGTCGTCAGTATCCATCCTAAGTCCTTTATCACTCGCTGCTTTTACTGTGGTTACTTTTATGTCTGTTTTATTCCCCATCCTTTCACCCTCAAACAAATCATAAGCCCCTTGGGTTTTATGCAGCTTTGCATGATCCCAGAATGCTTAGCACAGTGATAGGTACATGGTTGTCACCAGACTTTCTGAAAAAAATCAGGAAAATTCAAACGGCTTATACACGTTGAGGTCCCTCATCCTGTCTTCTCACCCTCATGTGTAGCTATTACCAGATTTATGAGTTTCAGTCAGAATTATATGTCAACCATGAATTAAAAGAGACAAATTCAGAAATGTCATCTATATATATATGGATACACACAAGAGAATGACATCTTGTGAAGCTGAACAATCAATATCTAAATGCAGGAAACTTAACATGTAATGAAGACTAGTTTTTAACTTGGCAAATGAAACTATGAATATATTAAAAGTTTGTAACATGTTATACATTGAAAGTTTAGAAATATTATGATAAAACTAACAGAAAATGAAGTTAAACATATCTATATTCAAATATTTTAAAACTGAATATGTCCCTTTTTCTTAAACCAGAGTTTTCTTAAACCAACAATAATAACTATAGACAACTGAATACAAAACATTCTACAAATGGAGAAAAATATTTTTAAGGAGATTCGCGAGGCAGTGCAGTTACTGCATACAAGAATCCTGGCCAGTAAGAAACTCTGAATATAGAAATATATGTAAATACAGACATAGACATAGACATAGATAAATAGATATTATGGATAATTCAAAGGATTATCATCACTATGTTCTCTGGAAAGAGGAGGCACTATGTGAAAATATTAACATAAAAACGATGTTTATTGAGCAATTATCATGTGAAAGGTATAGTAAATGACTTTATTTAGTTCTCACGACAGTCCTAAGGGAATAGAGACGGCTGTAATCTGAGGCTTCGCAGAGGAGGGAATTGAGATGCAAGAGGTGAACTAAGCTAGTGAGCAGCGGAGCCAGAATATGAACCAGGCAACAACATCCAGCTTTGGCTTCTCCGCTTGTCTGCCTCACGTGGTGCTGCTAGTGGGTCTGCTGTCCCTGAAGCTCGGACCAGGCCACCAGGTGCTTCTTGCCTTGGAAGTTGGCTCGTAGGGCTGCCAGATTTAGCAAATTAAAAATACAGGATACTCAGTTAAAACTGAACTTCAGATAAGTAACGAACATTTGTTTAGTGTAAGTATGTCCCAATATTGCATGGGGGCTACTTATATTAAAAGTGATTCATTGTTTATTTGAAATTCAAATTTAACTGGGTGTCCTATTATTTTATCTGGCAACCCTACCAGCTTACCATCTCCCAGGACCTCTGAGTGACCATCACAGTTTTTGAATCACAGCCATGTGGCTTTTTGAAAAAGATAGAAGAGTAATTATAGGTTGAAGTTGGCATCGGAGACAAGGACAGACCCTGTTTCCATAGACAAAAATCTCCTCTTAATAGCAGCCAAGATGAACATCCCTCTTAAACTTGCAGATTGGGCCAAGCGGCCCCACTGAACCCCTCCTCTCCTAGGCCCTGTAAACTTGAATATTTACAGAATGAGGGCCTTCTGACCTTCAGACTTCTCACCTTGTAAATAATGATAACATTTCACTGAGTTGTTTTGAAGGTCAAGAGAGGTGATGCATGTAAACATTTACTGTAAATGCTGTTTTGGGACTCATGTTTTTGGACATATGAAATTAAGAAGCTATGTCATTTCTTCCCAAGAACCAAGAATAAATACTGTTAATCCAGGCCACTTTCAGTGAACATATAAACCAGGAAGCCTAATATTTAAACAGATTAAGATAAAAACTAACATACTTGAAAGTGTATTTTTTAAAAAGACAGATTTAAATTCTGAAATCAGCTTTAAAGATCACTTAGCATCTGTTCAGGCAGTTATGTACAAGTAAAAATAGCCCTTTTTATGCTATATTTCCATTAATGTGCAGTGTCAACTATTTTTAAATGACATGATATCGAAAGCAAGTAATATTTTTAAAAATCATCCTTTTTTCTCTTTTTACCTGAAAAGTTACCAAAAAAAAAACAGTATATAGAACAAAGATTTCATTAAAGATGCTAGTAGCCAACAGTAATATGGGGAGAAGAAAAGTTGATTTGTTATACACATTTGATAATGAAAGTGATTTTTTAGTGAATATTTTAATTTACCAACATTTTTCAGATTTTTGCTCAAGTTCTTGTTTTGTAGAAAAGTCTTGGTTTTTTTAAGAAACCTCCCCCATGCCATAAATGGGAATGTCAACTCTCTTCAGAAGGACACATTTTTCTTTTAAAAGAGAAAACACCTCTGAAGAAGTTTCTTGAAGTCCTAAATTTTCAAGTTGGACTGATCAGCAGTGGCAACTTCTTCCTCAAAATTCCCTTGTAGACCAGCAGCCCTCAGGCTGACCAGGGTTAGACCACTTGAAGTGTAATTTCTACTGCTAGAAACTCTAGGGAGTTTGAAGAGAAATGATGGAGAAAGAGAGAAGAGAGAACTCGTGGAAGCTCGTGGACCAGAATGTAATCCTGCCACTTCAAAGAGTAGACAGCTGAGGAGATGAGGTTGTAAGGAAGAGAATCTAGACCTTGCAAGGCAGGAAAATCTGAAGTCTTGTCCTGCGTCCCCTGCTAACTCGCTGTGTGATGCTGGGCAAATCACTCAGTACCCCCGAGCCTTCATTTTCCTGTCTCCAAAATGGAGACGGCAGTACCTCACAGGGAAATTGTGAGGAGGAAATGGGATCATGTGGCAAAAACGCACTTATTTAAAGTTGATAAACAATTGCTTTAATAGTGTTCTTGCAACACTTATAAGGGAGTAGAACCTAAAGGCTAGATGCTCAGGGAAGAGATTGAGTGAGGGGAGATAGAGACAGAATTCAAAACTTTATACGGTGGAGTTCATGTGGGTACATGGAGAAGAAACTGGGGGTGGAAAGGCAGATATAGACGCCAGAAAAAGAATTATAGTTCCCAAAAGTTCTCATATTAACTGGGACATAGACCTGGAAATGATTGGAAAGATGTCCTCTCTCTCTGCACTCCTAACTGAAGTCATCGTACGTGTAAATGGTCCTGCAAAAACCACTTCCCACAATAATAACCCCATCTGTGCTGTGCCTGAGTGTTGAGTGGAGACAACCCAAGATGGGAGCCATGACTCAGGAGAGCAGAGAAGAAAGGCTATGGGTTTGAAGGAGAAATACATGATCAGATGTGATAGAGGAAGGTTTCCCAAGCATCAGCTGAACCAGATAGATGTATTCTTCCTGGATGATTTCATGTTTTGCAATAGTTCCAAATTAGAAACAGTTGGCAGGCAGGCAGAGAGGAAATCAAGTCCAATCAAATCAAATTATGAGTTCAGTCTTGCTCTTCCCTCTACTCCCCTGCAGGTAAGAATGAGGGATGAATGAGGTACCAGGTCCCGCATCCCTCAGATTCCAGTGGGTGCATAAAACATCATCTCAGTGGTTTTCTTAAAGTCCCCTCTCTCTCTTGGCTTGGGGTGAAAGGGAGTGTTCTCTGCCCTGACCCCAGGGAGGGAGTTATCCCCATCATGCTGAGAATCTTCTCTAGGGATGTGCTCCTATTAGCATTTCAATCTCCTCATTAATTTATAGACTTAAAAAATATATAACCTCTTATATGAGCTAAAAATAAAGATCTGGATAACTTACTCTGTAAATCCTGTGTAAACAGTCTGATAACCTCACTCTAGAATATGGTCATTCTCATCTATTGTTTTACCCTTGATTTTATGGACCTCTAGAAAACCTGACATATCAAGAAAATTCTTAATTAACATACCATTTCATTAGTATATTGATTAAAAAAATCCAAAGGAATGTGCACAAACCCATATAGGATAGTGATTTTCAGGGAAGTGGGGGTGATCACAAGGGACTTTAACTTTCTGCGGGACACAGTTCTACTAAGTTCAGATTTGTGTGTGTGTATTTCCTACTTTGCAATAAGAAAAAAAAAATCATTAATATAAATGTCCCCAGGATCTTAGGTTAAGGTATTGGCAGGGAATGTTGAATTGAATATGAAGCCCAAGGAGAGAGCGGACTCTGGCTTCAAGGCATAGTGAAGCTCTAGATTCAAAAGATGACATCAGCTCCTTGCCCTCTCTCCCTCCAAAACTTGGCTTCGCCTTCCTCTGAGTTGGCTTCATTCCCAGGCCGACTATGTCCATGTGGAAGCAAATATACCTCCCAGAAGTTCCAAGTTCACCTGTGAGCACCAGAAGCACCAAGCTTCCTGATGCTCACAAAGTCAGGAATAGGGAAAGCCTCTTCTTCATAGAATTCATATTGATCTCCCTGACTCCGAAGATTCTTGGTGGCCCTGCTGGGACCTCTGGACCAGTTGCTATGTCCAGGGAATAGAGCACTTTGATTGGCCAGTCTGGGTTCAGTGGCTACCGAGTGAGTGACCAATGAGATAAGGGCCACTTAGTTGTTGGTCCTAAAACATATGTGAAGGGGAAGAGGATGTCCCCTAAAGTGACATAGGGCAGACAAAAAAGAAATGAAGGAGAAGGAAAGAAGGCAGGAAAGAGGGGAGAGAAGGAGGGAGGAAAGTAAAAGATGACTACTACTTCAGAGAAACAGCATCTATAGGAAACATTTATTGACTGCCTGCTGCATGCATGGTACTGACGATCCTTGGAAATCTAGAATTTAACATTGAAAGTGTTAGCTATAAGGGACTTCAAAGATTCGATATATGACATATAATAAATTCTATAGTGATAATGTTTCCTACATCAGTGGTTCCCAGTGTGCATCACAAGCACTTGGAGGACTTGCTAAAACACAGATTTTTGGCCCAATAAGTCCTGGATGGGACCCAAGGATGTGCATTACTAGCAAGTTCGCAGGTGATGCTCTTATGTTGAGAAGCCCATACTTTGAAAGCCACTGCCCTACATCAAAGTGTTTCATGAAGACAGATAATATAAGTGACTACTATTAATTTGAATCTCTGGTTCAGCAAGAATGGTAATCTTATATGATAAACAAGTCAGTTCAACTTCTGCATCTCAATTAGTGGTATTCTTGCATTTAGGAAAACTATAAAGTCTATTAATATATTCTTCACAATTATCAAAGGTTTGGTATTCAGAGAAGTTTAACTAAGGGCACATCTTGGATAACAGTGAGACTCCGTGTCAAATGTTTGTTTTGACTGAAGCTAAAGCCAGAAGCAAACGGCCCATCCTGACCTTTCCCCGCTGCTGCCCCATCCTATGAGAAGCAATGCAACATGGACACCATCAAGGGTACCATCAGAAAGAAACCAGCAAAATAGGCAGAAAAGACAACAAGAGCTTTAAACTCAAGATACCGTCATCTCCAAAACAACGTGTTCTTTCTCTTTGGTTTACCCACTGTTTCTGATGGAAGTAAAATTCTTCTCTGGCTTCCAAGAAAGATTTATGACTAAAAAAGAACAGGTTTTACCTGGCAGGGGGTGCGTGCAAGGTTTGTTCCCTTTCATGGCAGGCCCAATTGCACTTCATTTTGCAGATGCTAATATTAGGCTCAGTTAATCATTGCACATTCCTTCTATTAGGTGAGGAGCTACATTCTTGAAACCACTCTCAGGAAAACAATCCTTCGCTTCCAGACCACCCTGAGTTGTAGACTTGGGGTTTCGGCAGTGGTAGCACTCCTGGGCCATGTGGCAGACGTCTGGGCAGCCCAGAGACATCTGTTCCTCAGCCTCAACCCTTTGCAAGTGGTTCAGGAACTTCCTCTTTTCTCATTCACTTGGCCCAAAGTTGTTCCTTCTATAAACATCCAAAAGGTGTTAGTACCACCAGAGCATCAGACTTTATTGCCTCCTTCCCTAAGGGCAAATCGGCTTATAATGAAGGCGAGCCTGTTGGAGTAGGATGTATTCAATCTCCTTTATTTGAAGGCTCTAATTCAGACAGGTTAGAGCTGTCTGAGTTTTGTGCAAAATCTGAAATAGTTCAGTTCTCAGTGAATATGTCTTGATTCTAGAAGTCATTTCTAAGTTGATTATTGGCAAATTAGTAGCCAATTTGCCATAGAAACATTGTGGTTAGATTCTGAGCCAAGCCCAGAATGCTTCCTTAACTCACTTTGTGCCTGGAGTGTATAGCTGTACACTAACAGTACCATGAACTCTCATCATCACTTTCAAGCCTGCTTTTGAAACTGCGCACCGCAAGTTCCCACTCAGGACGTCAGGAAGTGGTTGCTGGGACTCTCCTTCGTTCTCTTCTG
This sequence comes from Camelus ferus, assembly GCF_009834535.1. Lineage (NCBI taxonomy): Eukaryota > Metazoa > Chordata > Mammalia > Artiodactyla > Camelidae > Camelus > Camelus ferus. The sequence goes on along the minus strand of NC_045698.1, from coordinate 22,945,961 downwards.
TTCCAGCCATGGTAGCCTGCAGAACTGCCAACAGTGAGATGGGGATCCCAGAAAGCAGAGAGGGGATTCCAGGGGGAGACGGGGTGACGGCGGCAGTCGAAGCCTAGGTCTTCAATGAACATCGGCTAGCAGTAGCAGTTGTCCGCATTTAACATGGTTGTCCCTGTCCTTGCTGAGTGACAATGATGGAGGAAATGGGGAGTCAGGAAACAGGAGGAAGAAAAGGTGGCCTCTCACAGAAGCAGTGATGCCAACAGGGCGATGAGCCTCTGGTTTGGCCTCCAACTCACAAGAAGAGGATACTTCAGAGTCTTCAGTTAGGAAGTGGTCCATATGATGACCACAGCGGAACAAAAAAAAAGACATGTTGCAAACAAGATTCTGCTTCACCAAAAAAAAAAAAAAAAAAAAAAAAAACCAGATTTATAATTGGCACATCAATTCAAAACATAAATGCTTCCAACATGCTTGAAAATAATTTATTTCCTTAAATCTTTTAGCACCTACTTCTCTGCCCACCCTCAGTTTCCATTATCAGACCTCACCCAGCGACTGTGTACTGAGTACCTACTCTGTGCCAAGACGAACCTCATGTATCTAGTATTAGTTTGCACAACCTGCAGAACATTTGCTGTGCGCTGGAAATTAACTCACTTGCCCCATTTTTTTCCCACTTAACCCTTTCAGGGTCCCCTCTTTCTCTCCTTTGCTCTTTCTCTTACCTCTCTAAATTTACTCAATCACCAGCCTCCTAGGGGGACTCATAGGTACTGCTCATTCTAGAATGCCAGACCTGGTCAAGCCCAGATGGACAAGGAAGCAGATGTCAGTCCTGGCTGCAGCCTGAAGGTAAAACAAGGTAAACAAAGCCTGCCTCTATTTCTGTCTGCATTCTATTTTCTAGGTTCCGATAGGATTTGCTTATTTTACTTTCTTTCTTTTCCTTCCTTCCATTTTTTGCCCCTTGTAGCCTTTCCTTTTCTTTCTCCTTCATTCTTCCTTCCTCCTTTTCAACCTTTACCTGTGAACCCCCGCATCCTGCTAAGCAATGTGGAGGAGTGGGGGAAACATTAGCTATACGCATGCCCAACTCACACAGAGGAGTGACGCACAGATTAGGCTCCAAATGATGAAAACAGGAATCCAGAATTACATTCCCAAAATAATTCTGTTTGGGAAAGACTCCTTACAGGCATTCATGGACGTCTCCAGCCTCATAGACTTCGTTTACATTTCATAGCTTTTACTGAATTTTCTTCAACTGTCCCTCCAAGCATACTTCTCTGGTCCATAAACTGTTTCCAGTGAAACTTGGATCATATTTGATATAATTCCTGTAACTTTGCTAGAATCTGAGACAGACCATTCAGTTCTAAGCAAACCTCTATTTAAAACCTTATGTTTGCCATTTCTCAGTCGGCGTTGTCAGTAGTGCCGTCCTCCCTCCTGATGATCCTGATGGTCTGTATTTCCCGATAATAAATACTTGCTGGGAACTTGCTTGCCACTTTCAATTTCATTGCTTCTCTCTTTTTTTTTCTTTCTTTTTAAATGTTTATTTTGGTGACGGGTGATGTGGAGCAGTTTTACATGTTAATTAAGCATTTTATGTTTTTCTCTTCACATTCTTTTTTTTATTGAAGTGTAGTCAGTTTACAATATTGTGTCAATTTCTGGTGTACAGTGTAATGTTTCACTCATACATATGCATACATATATTCAATTTCATATTCTTTTTCATTATAGGTTACTACAAGATATTGAATATAGTTCCCTGTGCTATACAGTAGAAACTTGTTGTCTATCTATTTTATATATACTAGTTAGTATCTGCAAATCTCGAACTCTCAATTTATCCCTTCTCACCCCCTTCTCCCCTGGTAACCATAAGTTTGTTTTCTATGTCTGTGAGTCTGTTCCTGTTTTGTAAATAGTTAGTTTCTGTCTTTTCTTTACAAGCACTTCTCTGTTTATTAAACAATGAACAAGTCTGTTCAACTTGCATGGGACCAAGTGTGAAAGAAATGCTATAACATTTGATATTCCCAGCTTCCCCCAACCTCTTCCTTTTAAGTAAAGAAATCTTTCATACTAAAATTTAGATAACAGATAAGGCTTAGAGGTGACTTCTACCAGTGTATTGAGTTCTCTCTGGGGCAAATGTAAGGTGGAGCTTCAGGGAGGGAGCCTCAGGCTGTGTTCTGAAGCTCCTGATATGCCGTATCATTAAGGTAACCACTTACTGCCATGGGTCTGAGGACTCTGAGAAGTCAGAGGAATTGCTCACTGGCCCACTGCTTCCTGGAATTTCACTTTTTAAATAATCAGGATGTAGTTAGGAGGCAGCCTGATCTGTAAAGACCAACGACCTACGAAAGGGAACTCCACCTGTAGGAGAGGCATTAGCTCTGCCTTCGCCCTTCCTGGAACACGGGGAACACGCAGAGGCAAGCTTCTCTTCATGTCACCAGGGAGAACAAAGCCTCCCTCCTGGGAGCCTAGCCAAGGAAAAGAACATTTTGTTAATGATTACTCATTATCAATTTGGGCAAAGAATTGGGGGTGGGTTTTTTGGTTTGGATTTTTGTTTGTTTGTTTTGTTTTGTGTTTTGTGTGCATCTGGGTGGCACAGACTCTGGGCAAATTATATCACATAAACAACCAGTTTACAATTCTGGGTGGTTTCCGTGGAGCAGAAACTCTTAAACGTGTCCTTCTGAATTTCCAGTGAGATCTATCTCATCTTAAACTTAATAGACGTGGCATTTTCAGTCATCCTCTTGACTTGGTAAATGGAATTCTCCATGAATCTCTTCAGAGCTCAGGAGGCTTTTCTGGGGGAAAAAAAGAAAAGAAAAGTTTATACAGACCATCATTTTCATGTGCATTTACCCTAAAATGGAAGAATGATTAAAAAACACTTCTGTGCATTCTTCTGCTCCCGTCACCAGGTGCCGTAGAATCAAGGGCTCGCTTGCTTTTGCCTAGGAAACTGGGGATGCTTTGCGATACTAGAGCCGGTCTAGCTTTTCTTCCTCAAGATTAGTTATTCAAACAGTGACCTTATTTGATTTAAACAAGCCCCACTGGTTCTTCTGCTTTTGACAAATGGAAAAATTCAGTAGGAAAGTCACGTTTACTCCTACGAATGGCAAGATATGCATTATTAATGACTCTAATCCTCAAAGGGGCTTAGAAACACTGAGTCAAGTTTTCATCTCTTATAATGGTCCCTGAGGAATCTCAGGCAAAAATCACTTGCTTAGGTAGAGAGGAAATAATTGTTAGTATTTCATTTTGTTCCACTTCCTGAGAGGACTTGGAAAAACTCAGAGACTTCCGCTCCTCTGATATGGGACATAGGAAAAAAATCAAAATATTCTGCTTAGAATCCACAACAAGGCAAGCTGCACTAGTCAAGATTGTCCCAATTCTAAGAAAAAGGCAACTCATTCAGACAAAATCAAATTTCATGTTTCTAGAGGGTAAATTTAAGAGAGCGTTTTTCAAACTTTTGTTTTTACTACAACCCACAGCAAAAATATATAGATTTTACATCCTTTATGCACACATATATTTGCCTGAAATATATTTTGTTAAATATAACTTACCCTTACTACATACTATGAACTCTGATAGTTTTATCTCTCTTATTTCATTCTATTCAATTCTATTTCATTCTTTTTAAAATGCTAGCTGTGACCCATGAAATTGATTTCCCAGCCCACTACCCACAGTGTAAAAAGAACTCTTAGGGTCGGGGATAAAGAGGTTAATCCCTATCACAAATCCTCTAAATCCTCTCACTTCTGTTGGAGACGTTCAAAATCTCCCATAGAGGATGTCATTGCTTTGGCTAAAAATATTCTCTCTTATTAAAATGTAAGTGAACGCTGTATGGGTAAGAGATGAAATCTGGCCCATCATGTACACCTTTATGATACTGAGTCAATTCCACTATATCACCTCACCTCTATCACATCACAAATAGGCTGAAGTCCTCCTTAGCACACCCAGAAATCCCCCCCGCCTCGTCTCCAGCATATTTTGTGGGCAGGAAAGGGAAGTCAGTGCAGAAATGGAAAGAGAAAAACCAGAGCACCATGGGGCCTGCAGTGGGGCTTCCATCAGGCAGTAGGGCAACCCTGGGTTGGGAAGACGCATCCAACCCCACATCCTTCCCCTCACTTCACTCTTTCTCCCTCTGGGAAGGTTCTTCCCAATCCTCGCCACCTTGCTCACCTTTTCCAATGAGACATTTCCACCTCTGCCAGCCCTCCTCTGAGTTCCAGGGGCACTTTCTGTGAGTATCACTCCTATGCCCATTCAGAGCAGCTTGTGCATGTGTCCATCAGAGCCCTGCACGCAGGTCATCGCCACTGATTGGCTGCCTCAGTTGTTAGATTGTCAGTTCCTTGAGGGTCCTAGGGCCATGCCTAGTACCCGGCACAGTGGCCACACCCCTTCACTCTTTCCCCCATTTAACAGATACTAATTTATGCTAGTACACTGGGCCAGGTGTAGGTTATGCAGTGATGAGCTGCCTTGTAGAACTTGTTGTCTATTTGTTAATGCATAAATATTTGCAGAATAAATGAAGGGATGAAGAAGTGAATAAAGGGACCCCATGCTGCCTTACATTGTTATCTCACTGCTTCATCACGCACCCCTACCCCATCCGGGACAGTTTTAATTGTGAGGAAGTCCTTATGCTGAACCGAAGTCGGTTTCCCTGAAGCATCTGTGTGTCAGTCCGTGAAGAATAGGAGCAGCTGACAACAGCTGCTATGTCCCCAGGCCTTCCCTTCTCCAGTCTGAACATCCCCAGCTATCTCAGGACTCAGGGGTTCCTTGAGATAGCAACATCGGGAGTAGCACGGAATGGTTTGAGTTGCCCCACCAGTTGACTTGCTTCCCTCAAAATGCTTTCTGTTTGGTCTATAATCTCCTCTAAGCACGATCCCTGTAACAAAACCCCAGCCTCCAGGTGTGCTAAATGGCACACCTTAAAGTCCATCTCCACAGACCCAGCCTCCTTCCACATCAGCTTCTCTGAAACACACATTCTCTCACTGACTAAATCTTAACAGCACTGACCACACACTTATACTTGGCCTCTATGGGGTTATGGGGTTACTTACCCAGAAACTCCCTTTACTTCTTGATATTTTGGAATTTCAAGGACATTGAAATGGCTCTTTTGGTAAGTAAAACTAATTGCCACCACCCCCAAAAAAAATTAAAAAAAAAAAAAAAAGAAATTGCAAATGATGAAATGGCTCTTTTGAAAACTGACCTTTGTATATGATTGTTTCCCTGGTTACAAGGGAGCCCTTATCAGGGTTCCTCTCAGAAATCTCTCTCAGAATTTTTCTGAGTCTCTCTCAAGTCCAATAGCAAAAGTCAGAAGAGGTGAGACTCATAAGCATTTAGGGACCATAACCCTGCCTAGTGCAAAAGGATGGTCTGTGGTGAGAGACAAGAAAACCCAAAGGAGAGAGTGCCACCTGAAGAGAAGCCAGGGCTAGAGTGGAGAGAGCCCTAGGCTCTTGTGTCCCTTGCCCCATTCATCCCTGAAACCCAGCAGCCTCCCTTCCTTCCCTGGGTCTGGTTGTTCTTGGATTCTGAGAGCCAGTAAATTCCCTTCCTGCCCTTTTGCCTAATTCCACTTGGGTTTCTGTAAGTTGCAACCAAAAAATTCCTGACTAATACAACCCCTAATTTTTTCTTCCTGAGTTCTGCCATGCTGTTCCTAAACCAAATATTCACATCCTGTACTTACGTATTTTTGAACTCAAAGGCAGGATCTTACATTCACGGCTGGGGAACATCATCTTGTCTTATTTAATTCATAATTCTAGTGTAGCTGGTCACAGATTGGCACACACTACCTTCAGTTGTGCTAAGAAAATGTGGCTTTTGTAAACTTTTGGTAATAGAGCTAGTCACCCTCATGAGATCCTGCTGGGTAGCAAGAAAAATAAATAAATTTTCCAGTAACGGTGTCTCATTCAAGAACACTTTTAAGCCAGAAGAAACTGACTCAGTTCTTTTGAATAAATTTTCAGTTCTGTGGGGCACACCAGCCCCTCTTCTCCAAGATGTCACCTGGCTAAAGGAGGAAGTCATGAGGCCTCATGACGAGTGTAAACGGTCCCCAAGTCCAACTAGCATCCTCTGGTTCTCACTGGTCTATACCAGGGAGCAAGTTGTCTAGTTTAATTCCTGAGAGGTCGATGGCCACAACTGAGCCTCGGGTTATCATACTGGCACCCACAGCTGGATCAGTAGCCCTGACCATTTGCCTCTGGTCACCCACTCATTGGAATGCTATTATCAAATAAAAGCAACTCCATTTATAGACATTAGAATTGACTGCTTTATTTGTTTAATTAATTACTGACTGTTTTTGGTGCACTGTCATGTGAGCTTGAAGATCATGAACATCATTTGTCATATTAATTTCACTTCCAAGTGATTAGAATAGGACCTGAAGCACTTAATAAATACTTTGAATATATGTTAACATTTGTAATAACCTATAGTGAAAAGGAATAGATGTGTATAACTGAATCACTATGCTGTACACCAGAAACTAACACACTGTAAATCAACTATACTTAAAGAACAACAACAAATCCAGACTTAGTAAGGGGAGATTCAAAAGGATTGTTGCAAAAGAGGGAAAGGCAATTGCAGGAGGAGGGGTTATTGGATTAGGGAGGACATCTTGACCATAGATCTGCAAGCATCTCAAGAATTCAGCAAAGAGAGTTTTTCTTCCATAGAGAGGAGGAAATGAGGCTAAAAAGAACTGGGATGAAAGGGTGATGTGGTGGAACAGTAGAGCAGAGAATATTGTACCCAGAAGCCAGCCTGTTCTTAGGAGGAGGTTATGTACTGGCGCAGGCTGAAAGCAGGTAAAAATTTAGAGACCTGGGAGAAGGCGTAAATCCTAACTCTAACTAAAGTTTGACTAACAGGTGTTTTGTTCCAATTGATCAGTAGACACAAGCAGTTTAGCTAATCATTTATGAGGCAAAAACGCGAATTTGGAGAGCATGTGTCTGATCTTGTCATAGCTAACCAGGCGGCATCAGAAAGCCTTTTCTAGGTCACATGAGGGAGGGTGGCTCTTTGCAGTGATCCCTTTCCTGGAACACAAAAGGATGGGGGATTTCTTATCCTTTGCTTGTTCCCCAGGATCACGACTCAGGTAAGGTCCAACATTGTCACTGTGAGCTTTTGTTTTCAATCCTCTCAGCTTTTCCATGTGCCCTCCTTGGGGCATGGGAGAACGTCTGGGCTCTGAGAATGACACGAACAGGTCATAGGAGGCTGGAAGTGGTGCCTCAGGTCCATCTATCAAGCTGCCTCTCTGTTAGAGATACACCACATTGGAAATCAGGGCTGCCCAGCCCACTATGAGACCAATTCCAGAAGTCTGCAAATTACCTCAGGCTACATATAAGGAAACTGACCAATCATCCCCCTGTGACTGGGTTTCCATACACCTATCTGGGTATTTCTGCAGCCCTTGAAGTTTTGGCCTGAATAAGGTCCCTAAGGGCCCTAACATTTGACCTCCATATCCTACTCTGTCTCCTTCCTCCTCCCCACCGCCCTCTGAGATTGTGAGGAATGTGCTTTCCTTCCTTCCTTAATGGCAGAGGCTTCTGTGACATGATATCTATGTTCCTTCTGCCTTGTTACTTATAATAAAACTTGGTGGTCAAAAAAGTTATTGGGAGCTAAAGAAGTTTAGGAAATCTATTCTCTCTCACCAAGTCCTCTTTCAAAATATTGTCAGCCTGTGAACTCAAAACTTCTGTTTTGAAATTTAAAATTCAGCATTGCCTTTGTCCTTGAATTCCTGCTGCAAAAATCCTAATTTTCCCCAAGGCAAATGGGTGCCTCTGACAGAATAAGAGGTCACATACAAGGAAATTCAAATACCAAAATCATCTTAAATCAAAAATATGACCCCTTTTACACTAAAATGGAAAAAATTGGAACATAATTGTGTCAAATTATTTGCTAACACTCTGATCTCATTCAGCCATAAATTTGAAAAACTTATCTTCTGTATCTTCTTGGAGTCATTGATAAAAAGGATAAAATTATTGAATGAGACAGAGGACAGAACTTGGAGACACACCACAGAAACATGTTTGCAAATTGACAGTGATCCACAGTGAAAATATTGCTTGCTTGCTTTGAATTTATTCCTATGTTAGCCCAAGCAAATCATTTTGGGGGGATTGTAGTGGACAAACCCCACAATGTTCCTCTTCTGGTATTCATGCCCTTATATAATTTCCTCCCTTAGTGTTTGGGTGGTACTTGTGAGATGCTTCTAACCAATAGTATATGGCAGTGGTGATGCAGTGCCTCGCCTTGATTGCTAAGTTCTATAAAGCTCTGTCTTGCTAGAGACTTTCTCCCTTGCTGGCTTTGAAGAGATAAGTGGCCATGTTGGAAGGCCCTCATACCAAGAGGGTGAGGAGGGCCTCTAAGAGCTGAGGATAGCCTCTAGCCAACAGCCAGAGGGAAGCTAAGGCCCTCAGTCTCACAGCCACAAGGTAGTAAGTTCTGTCAACAACCCAAGAGAGCTTGAAAAGGATACTTCTCCAGTCAGTCCTTCAGGTGAGAACACAGCCTGACCGATACTTTGATTATCGCAGCTTGAATCCAGAGAATCCAGCTAAGTCTTGATCACATTCTTGACCCACAGAAATAGTAAGATACATATAGTATAGAATACATATGGTATGTGAACATATATATAATATGCATACTATATATATATACATGATATAGTAAATGTATATTGTTTTAAGACACTATGTTTGTGGCAATTTGTTACATAGCACTGAAAACTAATACAAGGTCTTAGAGTGAGGGAACAAACTGTTCAAACCAGTGCCTTGGTTCTGATCCCTGCTTCATACTAGATAGTCAAGTGACTGAATCAGAACTCAGAAGATCTAGGATCTAAGACAAATCCCATTAAATTATGACCAGCAATTTCCTCCCCTTCCCTATGCTTCATTTTTCTCATCTATAAAATGAGGACATCATAGTGGGTGAACTCTCAGGAACGTTTCAGCTCAAATATTTTATGTCCTATGGCCCCAAAACAGGAAGATACCCCTGAAATGCACTTGAACTGAGGTCAAACAGAAAAGAATGAAGTTTGGAAATAATGAAATGGAAATGAGCAAGTATTGAAGACTAAGAGGAAATTCAGCTCAGAATAGAAAGTTTGAAAAGCCTGGATACTGATAAACCCCATAGAAGTTCCATAGAAGTTAACGAAATGAAATGACCCAGACCAATTACAGACATGATGCTGGCACAGCCAGTCACGTGGGCAATGGGACCATTAGCACTTCCCACCTTGGTTTTATGGACTTCATTCCAAAGACATCTTTTGTTTGGTTTGGGTTTTTTTTTTTTTTTAATCTAGCTCAAATATTTTGCAGTGAAAGAAAAAGGCACATACTTTTAGCTCAACTCTGAGAAACAGCGTAGAAATCCTCTTCATGTTCTCCACCCCTAATAACAGACGTTGCTCAGTTATTAGACCGCTGTCATGACTTCTGGTTAGTCGGGAGAGCAGAGCCAATGTTCCTAGAAGGAAACCAGAGCAACAAACTTATGTGAAATAGTTTTGTGGGTCCCCATTTTCTAATGCTACATAAAGAAAGGCTTTGAACAGTGCTGGATTCTGGGAAGAACCATGGTGAGTATTTTCAAAGATTTCAAAGTCAATGGGGGATATAACTGAGAACATAAACTCTAAGCCATCATAAGCTGAATGCTGGAAAAAGAGAAGCAAGTGTTCTTTTCAGTGTGAAAAAAAAAAAAAAAAACCCTGCTCATTAGGGCCTTAGAATGAATCTACTCTTACAAGTCTAATCCATGAATAAACTAAGAAATAGAACTTTGCTGAAAAATTCCTCATGGATTTATAAGTTGCTATAAGTCCCCAGGGAGTGGGGTTTGAGCTATAAAGTTGTCTGAGGTACACAAGTCTGTACAGTGTAGTGAGAAGTTGGAAACTGACATCTGTCCACAACAAAGACACTACTGATACCAAAAGCCAGACCTATCTGGCTTCCTGTCCCCTGTGTCAAATAGTAAGTGTGGGTTTAAGAGTAATTTAATGGTTGCTGGCTTAAGAAAGAGGGAACTCTGAGGGACTGTTGGATGTGTGAAAGCAGAAGAACCAATCTAGATTCCTTAAAAACCTAGGACTTTAAGTCACTTAATTTTTATCTTAAATTGATCATATAATTGGTCTAATAATATTCAAAATCCTTAACTACTAAAATACATTTAAGTAAAGCCAGAAAACAAATGTACATATGCCTTTATTCCTCTTGTCGAATGAAATAACAATATTAAAGGGCCCAGCAAATAGAAGGTATCAATAAATGGAGGTTTCATTTCATCTTACATTCTGTGCTTTATTCAAATGTCCCATAATAATGGACCAATTCTTTGCCAGCTCTTAGATTTTGTAATGAACTCAGCTGAATGTTAAAGGTGTCATTTTGGATGGACATCAGTTAAAAACACAATCACAAAACTGGACTATAGTAAGACTAAACTGAGAATACTGACTGTCTTATAGATTATACCAATCTCTGATGCTAAATCCATTTGTGAAGCCTGCTTTGGCCAAATGCAACATTCCTTTCTTCCTCAACTGAGAAAGGGTCCAATTTGGAAGAACTATGAGAGAAAATTACCAACTTTGGGGGCATAAGAATGCTTGGTCAGAGTAAGGATTATTTTATTTTCTGTGTATTTTGACAGTTAGACTGGATCAAAAATCTGGAAGTCAGTGATTGGTCATGATCTTACCACCTTAAACAGACAGCTGGGTGCTCGTCAGATGGAGGACTTCAAGTAGATGTTTCACAACTCTTAGATCTTTTCAGGATGGGCTTTTTATTTACCTTTGATTTCAGTCACATTTTCTATTTCATATTCAAGAATTCAATAAAAGAACATTTTTAGCAATTTCATTCAGTATTTTTAATTATTTTCATTCACCAAAGAAGGTATTGGTGTCCAACTATATTCAAAACATCTTGCCAGTTAGAGCAGGGGAGAGGGATAAAGAAATTTATAAGACATAATTCCTGGCCTCTAAGAATAGCTAGTCTTAGTGAGAGAAATGAGACATAGTCACAGACAACCACAAAACAAGGTAAAATGTGCCATAAGAGGAGTACAGCTAATATACAACATGAGCTTGAGGACAGAAGGATTATTTTGGATTGTCAGGACTCAAAAAAATATTCAACACTGTATGTCATTGATGTACAATATGGGGCAATCATTTATCCTAGAAGGAAGGATCTCAGAAATAGGAGAATTTTGAGAAATCACCAAGTCCAATTCTTTATCCCAGGGGTTCCTGAGTAGAAATCCATGAACTGGCTTTAGGGTATTTGGATCCTCCTCATTGCCTTTGGAGACACACCCTCTTCTATTCAGTCATTAAATATTGAAGTTTCTCAGATATTCATCTCAGGCCCATTCCATCCATGCCCATGACTTCATTAGTATGTATATCCACGATTCCTAAATTTACCTCTCCAGTCAAGAACTCATCTCCAAAGTTCCATATATTTTACTGCCCACCTGGCATCTCCACTAGGAAAACTCAACATGTCCAAGATGTACCTCATAATCTTCCCCTTTAAATTTGGTCCTCTTTTATAGTTACCTCCTGCTTCCATCCTTAAACCCCTACAACTCTATCTCTACCCACTGAAATCACATCATCTTTTTTCAACCCATATCTAATCATGTCACTCTTTTGCTTAGATCCTTTAACAACTTCTCATTGTTGATTAAAGACCAAACTCTACACATGACTTCATGGTCTTGTGTGCTTTTGGCTGTGAATCATGGAGAGCCCTCACTCAATTAGCTTAAATAGTAGTGATGTTACTTATAAAGAATTCCTTACAATGGTGGCTTCAGATGGATCATCGACATCTTCAAGGACCCAATTTTCTTTCATCTTTCTTTTCTGCCATTGAATTCTTTTAAAGATTTCTGGTTTATGTTCACCATTGCTTTGGCCACGAAGGCAAAATTTTCTTTCTGTATCAATCCATATTGAACTATTATTTAAGGTGTCTTCGTTTTGTCATTTAATTATGGTGAGGGCATCTTTGCAAAGTATTATCTTTTTTGAAATTGATTTACAATGCATTAGTTTCTGGTGTACAACAGTGGTTCCATTATATATGTACATACGTATTCTTTTTCATTATAGGTTATTACAAAATATTGAATATCATTCCCTGTGATATACAGTAGGATGTTGTTGTTTATCTATTTTATATATAGTAGTTTGTATCTGCTAATCCTAAACTCTTAATTTATCCATCCCCTCCTTTCCCCTTTGGTAACCACAAGTTTGTTTTCTATGTCTGTGAGTGTCTTTCTCTTTTGTAAATAAGTTCATTTGTATCATTATTTAGATTCCACATATAAGTGATGTCATGTGATACTTGTCTTTCTCTATCTGACCTACTTCACTTAGTATGATAACCACTAGGTCCATCCATGTTGCTGCAAATGGCATTATTTCATTCTTTTTTATAGCTGAGTAGTATTGCATTGTAAGGTATTTTCAAGTGCAATTGGGTAGAGTCCGTAGGATAAGTTGCTACACCAAGTTGCACAATTTTGAGAATTACCTCCCTGGTCACATGACCAAAAAAGTGTCATGGTCCCATTCCAACTTACCTATAAAGCATCAGCAGCCAATGAGTTCCAAGGGCAGAAGCATTCAGTTGTATTGGACTGAAATGTTTAATAGTATTTGGTCAAGCATAGAGTGGCACACTGTGTTTTCTCCAGACTACCTCCCAAGAAGATAAAATATTCATCAATTGTGAGTCTTGAATTCTCCCCTCACCATGTGCTTCGCTGTGTTGAACAGGTACAGGGCTATAACTCAAGAGATAATAAGTAAATAAAAGGGAATATAAAAAGTATGAGTTCTTGTTTTAAAGTCATAATTTGAGGAGAGGCATACCAGGCAGAAAGGCACCATGAGAAACCCTCCTTGAGAATGGCATGATGCTGACAGGAACACAGCTTGCCAAGCTAAATACACTAGGTTCTGATCCAACATCAACTGCAAATAAAAATTGATGAACAGAAAGTCATCTGCAGTAAAAATGCTATGTTGCTTGTAGTCATTACTTAAAGGTAGCCAAGGCGACCTTTGTGACCTCCAAAAGAAGACAACCACCCCAGCCTGAGGAGAGACCAAGACTTAAAATCAGGAGGAAGGAGACTCCTATAGTTCTAGTCTAGTCCAAGCATATAATAGACGTGGCACAAAGACCCTAGCATGAGCTCAAAGGAGAAAAGCAGGAGCCAAGATGAAGTGGTCTTTCCATCATTAGGAAAACACACAGAAGACTTGTAAGGAGAGCTCTATAAAGCTTATGTAATGAACCCAGGTGAACATTAATTGAGTGATAATTTTGGATGGAAAACAAACACGAACATTCTGGGTGTTTTCTACTCTTGATCAAAAAACTCAATATGTCACAGCTTCTTCAAATTTTGAAGATCATTTGAATCCCCATTGCCATTGAGAGCTGAACTGAGCAACTCAAGGTTGACTGATGGGATATTTTCAAAACATCCATAATTCCAGGGATCTTATGAAAAAATACAAGAAAGATATTGTCATCTCACACCCATTAGGGTGGCTACTGTCAAAAAAACAGAAAATAACAAGTGTTGGCAAGGATGTGGAGAAATTGGAACCCTTGTGCCCTATTGGTGAGAGTGTAAAATGGGCAGCTGCTATGGAAAATAGTACAGAGCTCCCTCAAAAAATTAAAAATAGAACTACCATGTGATCCAGCAATCCCACTTCTGTATATATAACCAAAAGAATTAAAAACAGAGTCTCAAAGAAATATCTGCTCATCCATGTTCATATCAGCATTATTGACAATAGCCAAGAGATAGAAACAACCCAGATATTCATTTGTAAATGAAAGTCAAAACAAAATGTGGTGTATACATGCAGTGGAATATTATTTAGCCTTAAAAGAAGAGAGAAATTCTGACACATACTAAAACATGGATGAACCTTGAGGACATTATGCTAAGTGAAGTAAGCCAGTCACAAAAAGACAAAAATACTGTATGATTCCATTTATATGAGGCATCTAGTAGTCAAATTCATAGACATAGAAAAAAGAATGGTGGTTGCCAGGGGGAAGGGAGAGTTGTCATTTAACAGGTATAGGGTTTCAGATTTGCAAGATTAAAATGTTCTGGAGATCTGTTTCACAATAATGTGAATATATTTCACAGTACTGAACTTTATACTTAAAAATGGCTAAGATGGTAAATTCTATGTTATGTGTTTTTTACCACCACCACCACAACAACAACAATAAAAAAAAAAAAGACATTGCCAGTTCCTTTACTGGCAATTAACTTCAGGAAAGTTTGGGTGAGAGACTTCCTCACAGATAACAGGAAGACGGATGGGGGAAAGAATACAGAGTTTTAAGGGGACAGGACTTGTCTCTGTTCCCAGTAGCTTGGGAACTGTTGAAGCTGCAGAGTGTAAATGAAGACAGAGCTGAGATAATAACCTCGGAATACAAAGGGATTGAAGAGGTTTATGCAAGACATCCTTTCTGCTCACTTTGGGTCTCCTCAATTCTGAATCTCTTGATGGATCTGCATCTTCTGATATCACAGACCCACCCACTCTGTCCTCCTTAGTCTCTGTACCACCTGAACTGTCCACACAGAATCTTCATATGATTTGCCTCTATCTGTGCTGGGAAGATGACTAAGAGAAAGTAGCACATCCTGGGGGCTAAAACACAAGCATGGATTGGGCATGGAGGGAGCCCTGGGGATCAGGTGAGCCACCTAAAGGTGGGTCCATGTGGTTCTTTAGTTCCCGGATGTAATGCAGACCACCCAGTACAGAAATTCGCCTCACTTCTAAGACTCCGATTCAGAGTTTCACCAACACCTGACGTTTTCTACCAAGGGTAAGAAAGGGCATCCATTGTTTATCTACAAAGCGGGTGGGGATTTGCCAGTTTACAGAAACCAGGATTTGGGTTTTAGCCACATAGGAACAGAGAATGAACCTTTCAGAGAAAATATGCCATGACTAGGTGTATCTCTAGGTGACCTTGGATGACGTCTAGCCTCCTGATCAGAACCAATGCCCAGATCTTTCTTCCCATGACAGTTCCTGAGGAAGAACATGATGAACTTTCTTCTGTGGTTCTTCTGGGTGTGTTTATGTCTATCAGAAGGCAGAGGACATTGAGGCTACTTAAGTGCAGTAAGAAAAATCCCTTGAGACCCTCAGAGTCCTCCAGCTCTGGAGAATTTAGTCACCTGTGAGCCTTTAGCTCCTCATCTTCTCACCCAGCTTCACAGAGTTCAGGGATCCATCTTCCATTCCTCCTGCCTGCCACACTCCAAGGTGCTAAGGGTCAAGAATCTACAGCCCAGAGGATCCTGAACCCAGAACCTACTTTGCCTTAAAATGAGCAGTCAAGCCTACAATGTTCTTTCTGAAAAAATTAAACAATTATTCCCTCTGAGGGAGGGAGCCTGTTTTAAAAGCCAAAAATGATGCGTTTCCTTTAACAAGTCTCCACAGTGACAACTTTGGTCACGGCCACCTCTAGTCTGGAACTAGCATCTGGGAGAAAAAGTGGAGGTCTCAGGAAACAGCACCAAACTGTCAGGTCAGGAAACCGGTAGGCACCTTGGAAGGAAAAAGGGAGCACACAGTCACGGTAAAAACAGAGCTCCTTATCGGCGGTGTTCGTTCTCCTCAAACAAGGTATTCCGTGTTTTCCTGAGAAGGTAAATAGGAGAAGGTTATGAGCCCTGAGATGACTCACTGAAACGCACCCAGAGTAGCTGTGTGTTCACCGGGAGACCCCCATTGGCATTGCAGGCTGTAAATTATGGTCATTCCTGAGAGGTAACAAGAGAGGTTCTGTCAGCTGTGCAATTACTTTGTTTTGGCAGGACACTTTGGAGTCAAGAAAACATTGGCTGGAGTTCAAGGCCAAGATTTTGGATCAGCTGCCACCATAATTTTTCAGAAATGTGATGACTGTTCCTCAAGAAATAGTTTCCTAAGTAGGCTGCAGGAATGTCTCCCGTACATGTTCGAATGGGATTTAAAGAATGAAGCCCTTGGGGACCTACTGGTACAACTGAGTTACCATGGGCTTGTCAAGCAAAGGGCAAGAAGTCCGGGTCACATCAGGAATCCTCCTCACCAAATGTACTCAAAGAATTAGAGAGCGATTTTCATTGAGACAGGCCATGCTGGGACTCTGTATCTTCTACATGGTATGTGAGAAGTGCAGGTAAAAACCCATCCAGGTTACGCAGGTAGATCTTCTCCAAGTTCTGTGTTACACTAACAGCGTAAGCTCCTATGCTTCTCCATATCCTGTTTGGATGTCATAGTAAAGAGGAGAATCATGGGAACATCTGGATTGCCCCCGACCTTCCAGAGGACCACGGGTGGACTCATTCTTTCTTGCCTATCACAGTCCTTCATTACACAGCAGAAGGCATCACTCATACTTTAAAAGTTCAGGGGATGATTGCAATTTGAATATCAAGTCTACAGGTTGGCATGAAGAATAGTCCCTACTATTTTTTCTTTAGCATAACATTGCATCTAGATGAACACTCTGTTAACACTGTATATTGTGCTTGTCAACAGAAACATTTACAATGTACCTGAGTTCCTAAGATAGAAAAGAAGATGAAGTCTGGGTGGTTGGAGGTTGGGTATAAAATTAAGAGTCGAACACAGAAATACCATTATGGGAAGCAGAGGTATGACGCCTTTGGAGGCGCTGAGTGCGCTTGGCAGTGAGGGGAGAGAGGAGAAGGCCAGTCCTTTGAGGCAGTGGCTGGGCCATAGAAATAGTAACCTGAAAATTAATTTATTACCAATTATTACATTCAGTTTATTGATTTTGTGGGAGTAAAATTGAGTATATTAAAAGTAAAAAACACTGTTTGCTCTATAAGAGATTTTACAAAGAAGGTAGTCAGCCTCTGAAAATTTATATAATTCACACAAATGGTTTCCAAGATGGGAGCTGATGCTGGATTTCTCATTCTGTTTAGGAGATTATATTCATTACTCTTGGGGAAACCTGTAAAAATTTCTCTGCTCTACTATGAATGTGCTTAGATAGTGTCTACATCACAAATAGAATATTTAAAATGTCACAAGAGATAGTGTTATACAAATGATACGGACTGAGATCTGACTTGGAAAGCCTACTAAATTTCAATTGTTTTGAATTGAATTTTTATTCTCTGTATTTTTTTATCACGTTTCCAGCCTTACCACGTGTGCCACGTGGTGTGTCGAGGTGGGTGTATGTCAGGAGAAGGTGCGGAGGTGGGTCTAAAAGGTTCAACAGCAAAGCTTCCAATGATCAGATTCCTATTGATTCTCATCCTTTTGTGTTGCTCTCTGCTTCCCATCCCCCCAGCTTGCAGTGCACACACAAACCTCACTAAAATACTGAGGGTTCTTGTGAGACAACAGCAATTTGGGAATACTAGCTGAAGCCGCAAAAAAAAAATTTCATATTGTAAGGATTTCTGTTACAGGAGTCACAATCTTTGATCTCTCAGGGGACCCTTAGGGCAGAGCTCTCTCCAGGGCTGTTTTTAAGATGGGAAGTTCATCCTAACATTCAAGATTCTTGTTAGGGTCTGTAGTGCCTTTCATCCAAAGGGCATTCGGCTTTTGAAGCCCTGGGTTCTAGACCTGAGTTGACTGTTTATCAGCTGTGAGATTTTGAATAGATAATTTAACTTCTCAGAACATCAATTTCCTTATCTGTGAAAGAGAGGTGTCACTGAGGGGTTGAGTTCTGAGTTCACCTGCTAGGAAGAAGGCCATGGTGGTCAGTGGTGTGCTGGTAAGCATTTGACAACCAGGTCTCTGGAGGGAACGTGCCACGATTTGTAATGTTTGCTGATTTCCATGGTGTAAATATTCGTACCAAGACCCACTGCAAGCTACCGGCGTCATGTCACTGAATGTGTAGCAAGCACCCCATTATTTTGTATTTCCGTACAGATACCTTACAGTTGGAGTAATAAAAGTAACCCCAAATGCATAAACAACGGTAAAATGTTGTAATTAGAAAGTGATGATTTGAGTTTTTATTCCCTTTGTTTTTAATAAAATTTATTTAGTAATAGTTTTTAAGAATGCCTTTGTTTACCAACCAGCGCATGAAGGTCCTGAAAATGTAATCAATTTTTCCCTCAGGCCAGCTCCAGCGCATCACCAGTGGTGTGGTTTCTTTAACATGAACCAGAGAATGGCAATTAATTCTTAAATAAAACCTAAGAAAGGCTTTGGGCCAAGGTTCACTTGAATGAGATAATATCGGATCTTGGATGGGTAGAAATGAGGATAAAACACAAAAATTGTCTACAGTGATGTGCAGGGTTTGGGCATCAGGAGCTATTCTTTTTTCTCTTAAGTCAAAGCAGCTAAGTTTAAAAAGGCTTAAAATAGAAGTGTCAGTGTGATGGTTTGGAAGTGGAGGTCTCTAACATGTTGTATTATTTTGCTGTCATTATTGTTATCATAATAAGCTGATAAGTGGTGATCTGTCTCACTCTAGTAGCTGCTTGTAAAGTAGCTAAAAGTTTGACATTGGAGACTGGTTTTGAGAAACAACTATGAAACATTTGGAGGAAAGAGCTTCAGCCTGAGATGTTTGTTCTGCCAACATTTTTGGTTTGAATATGACTTGTTAACCACTCAACTAGTCAGAATGTGAGCATTCTCTCAAAAGAGGACAAAGATAAACTGTTAGGAATCTGGGCTGGGACACAGGTTTTGGGTGGCCTTTAAAAGAATCAGCCAGCAGGAATTTACTCAGCAGATATCTCTAAGCCCCTGGAATACAAAAAGAGGGGAAGGCTGGCCCAGAAGACAAGAAATAGTCTCACGTTCACAGTGAATAAACAAGCAGACATAGTGTAATCCCATCAGACAACAGACAGTGTTTCTAGGCTGGTGGACTTCATGAATTTTAACCATTAGTTGCCAAACTTTTTATTTTGTCTAATAAAGACATTTAAAAAAAAATGCTGACTCTTATCACTACCATTTTATAATAGAAAAAGTATTTTCACAATTCAGACACAAAGTCACAAAGTTACAATCTCAGAAGAAGAGCCAGTGCTTTACATACTGAATCACCTCATGTTTATGAACACTTCCCTATTATTGTCCTAATTTTTCTTATTTCAGCTCAAACTGGTAAAACTCCCCAGATTGACACCGGTCTGCAGATGGTATGTGAGAACCTCAGAGCTGCAGTCCTAAATTCTGCTATAAGCACACAGTCATTTTCTTGTCATCGTGATTGATGTGTGCTAGGGCAGGAAGTGACAGGATTAAAGGCGAGAGGGTCTCTGAGGTCTTGTAGGCATACCTGGGACATTAGAACAACACTGAATGTGCCTCTGGTGGATTTCAAAGAGGAGGAGAGCTTGGTTTCTAGAACCAGATTTCCTACTTTCACACCTTGGTTCTGTCATTCCGTGGCTGGGGGTATGAGGACAAGTTGTATAAGTTCTCTGTGTCTCATGAGAGATGACCACAGTGCCAGCCTCACAGGGCTGCGGTGGGGACAGAGTGAGATTCAGGACCTAGAACAGCCTCTGGTAGAGGGTCCACACCACAGATGCAAGCTTTTGCAGTTGCTCTGTGCCAGGAACCTCCCACCCACCATCTTGGCATGCCCCAGCATCCTCACCTAGGAAATGAGGATAAGATTAGAAGGATGCATATCTAGCGCAAGGTCCATGCCAAGAGGACCCCATGGCCTCAGGGTGGGGCCAGACTCGATTACAGGAACCCAAGACCTTGAGGCACTAGGTAAGGCTGCCTTGTGAAAACAGTAAAAGCTCCCATTTATGAAGCTTCTGCTGAACCTTCAAAGTAGTTATTAGTCTCCTGATTGTACAAAGGAGGAAACTGAGGCTCAGAACAGCCTGTGGTTTGCTGAGGCCCCACAGCTAGTAAAGAGAAAAGCTGGAATTTAAGTTCTCGAGTCCTCTTTGTGGGAGGCCATTCAAGAATTTCCCAGTTTTAAGGAAAGTTCACAAAGCAGAAACATTTTGGAGTAAGTATTAACATTACAAAACTACATGGAGTCTCTTTGGGTAATAATTCCCCTGGTGCAGGAAATCGTTTATTTTGGAATCATTTCATACTTGACAAAGATGAGAAAGGAGGAGAAACAAATCCAAAGTGTCAGGGAATTATTTGAAGACCAGCAGCTTGGAAGTTACGATGGTAAAACTATAAGTAAGGTGGCAGTCGAAGAGAGGGCGTAAAGCTCCCCGGGATTGTCCAAGTAGCTGCACACGCAGTGCCTGCAAGTCCCAAAGCCCTAACGTCAGTGAGTGAAGAAAATGAGGTGTAAGAACATCCGGAATGTACGGGTCTGGCAAATTGGAGAACATCTGCCCCATCCCAAAACATTCAAATTCCTTTTCTTTTTTTCCCTCTCTGAGCACTGGCTGGCCAAACAAAACCCATCTGCAGACCACCCATTCATAACCCCTGAGACAATAAATGCCACAAAATAAGGTAGGGCCCATCAAGTGTGAGGCCAGACAGGGAAGCTTATAGAGGAGCTGGGATGTGAACTGCAGATAAAGGATGGACCCAATTAGAAGGCAAGGGTCTTCCAGGCAGGAGGAACAGCAGGAATAAAAGTTGCTGGCAAGAAAGTGCAGGGAATGTTTAGTGGATGACAAGTAAATCAATTTCAGTAAGGCAATTTCAGCACAATTTGACTGAACAAGGAGTAGCGAATAATAAGGCAAGAAAGCAAGACTGAGGGGGGAGGGCTGTGAACACGAGGCACAGAATACGGAGTCTGACCTTTGAGGAATAGGAATCTTTAAGGATTTGTTGAACAAGAGAGTAACCCTCCGCAGCAGTAGTTTAGGGAGACTGACGTGCAGTGGTGAGCAAAATGAGTTAAAAGGGAGAGCTTCGAAATAAGAAGAGTTAGGAGGCTGCTCCCTGCTAATCTGGGGTAAGGTGATAATGGCCTTGTTTGGTGGCAGTGAAAATGGAGAGGGAGAGATGGGCAGGCATCTGAATGGATGTGGAAGGTGATGAAAAGGGTGCAGGTCTACTGAGAGAGACTAAACGTGACCATAAGCCACCAGGCTAAGCAGTTTGGCAAAGTCGTCCTTAGAGCCAGCAGTCTGACTTCAAACCCCAGCTCTGTCACTTAGTAGCTGGGAAACCTTTGGCAAGTGCCTTGGCCTCTCTGTGCCTCCATTTACACACCTCTAAAAGAAGGATGACCACAGTCTGCTTCGTAGGGGTGACGTATGGGTAACTATGTATGGTTAAATAAATGAACACATTTAAGATGCTTAGTGCAGTCTTGGCTTGGGAAGCTCTCAGTAAATATTTACTGTGATGGAATTGAAATGGGAATGCGCTCTCACTCATTCTTCATTTTCCTTCTGAATAAAATGCTGAGAATAGTTATCAAGGCTAAGATACCAGGTGGCAAATTCTATTTAGATGCAGTCTAGCTGGATTTTTGCCTGAAAGCATAAAATGCCTTTGGTGGCACCCAAGACGGCTCTGGCTGGGGGAGCGCGGCTCTCCTGCACAGCTGGTGCTTCTCAAGCATTTGTGAACCCTCCACCCCTACCCCCACCCTCACCTCCACCCCCACCAGAGGGGGCCCAGCCCTGGAGGCTGCGCGAAGGGATGCGGAGGAGGTGACACAGCTGGAATGCAGCCTCCCAGATCTGCCTCGCCTGACCTTCTGCACCCGAGCAGGCTTTCCAGAAGGTCTCTGAGGCTGCTGGGCCCAGAGGCAGAAGCCCCATAAGCACCAGGGACTTCAAGGCTTGATGCGGTCATTTCCCACCAGCCCGCATGATGCCTGGTCTCTCGTGGCCCACTGTGGTAGCCGTGGAATAAGAGCCCCGTTTTGTCTACACTGGAAAATACCCCCATCCACTAGTGCACTAATGAGATGCCACTGTTGCATCTGGGACAAAATCCCAGCATCCTCAGGGCAGGCCTGGCTGAGGGCACCCCTGGTGGGAACAATGTCCTTTAGGATCCATGAGGCCCTTTATGTTGTGGGGACAGATGCGGATCTGAGGATCACAGCTGCTGGTTCAGCCGCCTGGGGGATGAGGTCCAGGGAGCGGTCCTCAGGGCCCTCTCAGCCAAGGGCAGAAAGCAGGAGGTGTGCGGCGGCTGTGACACGCTGGTCCAGCTGAGGCGCCTCCACTCTGAGGAGAAAACATATTTCAGTGAACCTGCTCACACCCTCTGAGAGCTTCACAGGCAACGTGGCCATCACTGTCCCCCTCCTGGCCCCTACCTGGACCCTTTGGGAGGGGAACAGTGTACAGAAAAGGGACCTCTTTCTCCCATAGTCTCTCATTTCATCCTCTAAGAGGGCAGGACTAGGTGTCATCAAGCCAAATTGTCTTGAAATCCTCAAAAATGGCCAACTGAGGGTTTTGTCTCCTTACCCAGAGAAACAGGAGAGTATGGTCGTCATTCCTTTGAATGCCTCACTATGTGCCAAGTCTGAAGTCCTCCCAGCAGCCTGATGAGCTTGGCACTTTGATTATCCCCATTTTCACACAGGCTGCAGAGCCGAAGTATCAGAGCCAGGCTCTAAACACCGGGAGTCCGGCTCCAGAGTGTCCTCACTTTGAATTGGCAACGAGGGGGCTTTAGCAGCTAATGATGGTCATGGATGCTCAAAGCCTGCAAAAGGAATTCTTTTTCTTGGTTCTAGTTTGGTGCTAATAGATGGTTTGTTAAAATGCTATTTTTGTAAAGACATGCAGTCATCGGCACCTCTCCCAGTTGTAGTTGCTGTTTAAGTCAACCTCAGAAGCCCATGATTTAGAGTGAGGGTGAGGGCGAGCTCCCCAGGGCTTTTTCAAGGACATACCCCCTGCCACTCTCCAGCCATGAGGCATCTTTGGCCTATTATGGGATGTTAGATCTTCATGAAGAAATTCAAAATGTGTAGGATGTGGAATGAAAAGATTCAGAGAGGCCATGGTCCCCAAAGTGGTGTGGGAAAGTCATGGAAATACTCTGTATTATGGAGTGAATGTTTGTGTGCCCTGCTAAAACTTGTATGTTGAAATCCGAACCCCCCATGTGGCTGTATTTGGAGCTGGGGCCTCTGAGGAAGTAAGAAAGGTTAGATGAGGTCATAAAGGTGGGGCCTTGTCATAGGATTAGTGTCCTTATAAGGAGAGACACGGAGAGAGAGTCGCTCCTCTCTTTCTCTCCCCTCCCCACACTCACACACACACACACACACACACACACTCACACACATACACACACACACGCACACACACACACACGCACACACACACTCACACACACACACACACACACACACACAGGAAAAGCCATGTGAGGACACAGGAAGAAGGCAGCCGTCTACAAGCCAGGAGGAAACCCTCACCAGGAAGCAAACCCTCCAAAACTGCGAGAAATAAATTTCTGCTGTGTAAGCCCCAGTCTGTGGTGTTTTGTTATAGCAGCCAAAGTGGACAGAGACACCCTGTGCTTTCTGGATGTTTCCTGGCCGCACCCCTCATTCTTGCCATGCCTGCCCACATCCTGCCCCCCGACCCCCACCCCCCAGCCCCCGAGTCAGCATCCTGCTGCAGAATCTTCTCAAACATGGGCATTCAGGGTGAGGGGCATTTGTGCTACCGGCAGGGGACCTCACCTTTGGTGGCAGCAGCAGCAGCAGGACCTGGGGCTCCTTGATCCAACCACAAGAATCGCTATGTGTTTCTTGGGCAGAAAATAAATCATAACTAACCTCCCAGAGGGTGAAGCAACTGTTAACAACGGGAGGCACCTGGAGATGCTCGAGGCTCTTGGCTTACTAAGCACGCTAGAATCTGAGGGGCTCTTTAGAATGACAAGACTGACTTAGGACCTCTTCAAAGGGGCAAGGAACAGAATATGCGCCAACGAGGCCAACGTGTGACTCCGTGCTGTTCACCAGCTGTAGAGACTCAGGGTGATAGCATTCAGGAAGACTTCATTTTTACCTGCCAATTCAAGGTTTGCTCTTCACTTTAATAATATATTCTTTTCTTAATTCTTCCAAGGTCCCTTTTCAGGGCAGAAATTCTTGAGTTCATTCAGGGGCATCATTCAAACAGCACAATTCATCACATTTGCCAATTGACCTTTTACTTAAACCGATCCTAGGCGAACAGAAAAGTCCTCAGAGAATATGGGTATGTGCAGTGTATGTTGGCTGAATTATAAACAGGAAAAGGTTTCTGTGGGATGTATTTTTTAATGAGAACACATTGTTACACTGTGAGCATGTGGCATTCTTGCTTAACAGAAACATTTACAAGAACACATACACATTTATATCCAAACACCAACTGAAGTAGGTATTTTAAATGACCAGTTTGCACCAGAAATAAAATATATTATACAAAACAGGGGTTATATCCACAGTCATTAATTCTCATTTTCTACACAAAACAATAATAAATTAAATCACATTATATGCAGATAGTTCTACTTACATTAGAATAATAAACTGTATGTATTTATGAAACTGTATGAAAAAGTGCGGCTTTTTCATTTACCTTTCTACCCGACTCGTGGGGGTGTTGTTTGTAAGTCCTCTATGGAAATTAACAATGAACAATATGGCCCAGAAAACAAGGACTGCAGAAGTAACCCCCCACAGTGTCTGTGCTGGGTCCTCTTGGATTCAATTATTCACCATGCACAGGGAACAAAGCTTGGATTCCCCAGGGGAAAAAAAAAAGGCCTGCAAACTGACAGCATCTCCAGGCTGTTAAGGGTACCTCACTTGTAAGGTACACCACACTGAACATTTTCAGATCTTGGCATTAATGATAAACAGGACATAACGGTCTCAAAAATCCGAATTTTCCTCTTTCTCATCCTTCTCTGCCCAGTCATTATGTGCTATGACAGCTACATTCTCCCAGCAGATAAAAACCACCTTGGTAGCCTATGTTGTGACTTACACTGGTGAATGGGCCCTTTATTCCTTGAGCATAGAAATTTCGGTCTTTAAGCACGTGAATCGAAGCAATGCAGCATTTTTGCTAGCTCTTAATTCTCCTTGTTCAAATACGTCCCCTAGGAGTCATCCCACATCTGATACATCAAAGAGCTATTATACCGTGGGTTTTTGCTTCTGAGACTCAGCTCCCATTGAAACCCTTTCGCTGCGTTAAAGTCGCCGAAAATGTGAACAGCAACAGCACCGGCTGGTTTAGAACTGCTTTGCCTTTGGTGTGAATAATATTAGTGGTTAATGAGAAATCTGAACAAACTCCAATCCAGCACCTTTTGAAAGTCATTTTAGTCCTGAAGTCTAGCTAGGGAAGAGACATCTCTGAGACCTACATGCTGAAAACCAAAGCCGGGTTTGTGGGAGCATATGCACGTCACAGGCCTGAATAGCCCCGGGAGCGGGTGGTCAAGTTAGGGAAGGGTTCTGATTAGAAGCCAGCTACATTCTTCCGGCCGGCGCCATTGTGTCTCCTCTCCCTGTGAGGAAGTAGGAGGTCCTATCCACAAGTTGCCACCTGTGAGGGCAAGATGCTGATCATCTTTGGAGCCATGATGGACAGCAGATGCAGGAGGGGAGGGAGGGGGTGGTAAAGATGGTGGCAGCTGGCAATGCTACCCTCTTTCTTTCGGAAGAGCTTGATCCTGATTCCTCTTGCTGAGTGTGTCCCAAGCTTCTTACTGAAGAGGAACTAAATTACTGGTTATTCTGTAGTTCTAAAATCAACTAAAAAGGAAACAGACCCTTCTGAACAGCACCATCTCATTCTCCATGCTTCCACACTGCATCTAAACATATTCCGTGTTTTTAAATCAGTTCACTTTTTTCCACTAAAGGAGAAATTCAGCTCATTTTCAGCTTCCTTACAAAGCACTGAACCACAGGGCATAACTAAACAAAACCCATGAAGCAGAGATCAGGGGACCTAGCTTTGCTTGGTGTTGGGCTTCATGGCTGCATCTGCTCAGAAAATGAGTGTTTTGTGTCCCAAGAAACATAGGTACATGTTCCTTTCAGTTTATAAACCCTCTTTTAATACTCATGGCATACTATTCCATTTGCTCTTCTACAGAGACTTCCACAGACAGCCACGGTATGCTCACTCACAGGAAGGTGGTGAGACCACTGGACCTACTCTGAACTCTTGTCTCTGTCTATATGGGGTCTATACAATGGCCTTAATCTCACTGCCAATGGCAAATCTTATGCTCCCCAAATCAGTGGCCCTGAAGAGGAAAGTGGTCCATTAGGGGCACAAAGGCTACCTTGAGGAAGTTAATGATCCCAGAAGCCTGTGAACAGGGAGAAGTTACTGACCATTCCAAAGCAGAAGTCTTTGAATTTAAGGAAGAGGAGAAAAGGAGGCATTATCTTTCCATACCCTTCCCCCCTCCCTCCATTAAAATATAGCTTCTGACGTGTAAAGAACCACGCCACGTCTGCGGTTCAGGAAAGGACATGCAGATGGTGCTTCTGAGAACTGTAATGTTTACAGGGATGTCCTCGTGGAAGCTTGGTCAGTCTGGGAGAAGACATACACTCTATATAGAAAGTCCTTCCTGGATAGATGTGATCATCTGGAGAAAGCTTTTATTTCTGAGTCCAGAAAAGAAAAAAACTCTAAGATGATGATGACCATAAAACCTATGCTTATTTTCAACACCAAGAGTAGACGCTATTTTGACCTCTATCAATGTCAGCCGATGTTTGGCCAGATGAGAAAATACTGATAAAGTGTCCCTTTTGAAATCTGAACACCCTGGAATTCAAGGTAATAATTTATAAACTGTTTTAAGAACTAAAGTCCTACTTCTTTTACTGTATGATATGAGGCTACTGGAGAAGGAGGAATGACTAGTTGTCAAAGATGTTAGCAGTTAGGAACTTAAATCTGAGTTATAATCTCCAGAAGTCTTAACCCAGGGTAACCTAGGGCCAAACACTTACACTTTGAGCAAAGGTTTCCCAATTTAAGGGAGTTTTCAAAACAATAGACTTTTGGTAACGCACATGAGGATTTCAGGGACGAGAGAATGGACAACAGACATGTAAATGAGCAATCAATCTGAGGACTCCTAGAATCGCTTTAAGATTGGAAGAACACAGCACCCAGGTATCAGAAACCTCAGGATTTGCTCTACCATTTTTAAAAGACTAAATTCTCACTAAAAATTTTTAAGATTTTTATCTGGGGATAGAATATTAAGTTTAGAACCATTCCTCTACCTTAAGTAGAAATAAAAGATACTTACTTTAAAGATGCTAACAAGCCCCTATATAAATTCTAGAAAGGTTAGAAATATTTATACCCAAAGACTGCAACCAAGGTAGAGTGTTTTTTCCCTGTAATAAGCACTTGGGCTCAAAATTTTAATTTTTTTTAAACAAACACAAGATAATAGAAGATGAATATCTCTAAATTATATGGAAAAATAAAAATGAGAGAGAAATAAGCTCTCAATTCATGAAAAGTAGATAGATGCAAACCTTTCATTCTGATTTCAACTGAGGAGTCCCGAGAGGTCACACGCTTTTCTTGCCTGGTTTTACTTCCCAAACTCTCTTCCTGGAGCAGAATTTCTGGAGCTGGCCTTCCTCGCCTTCTTTTTCCATCCTGTTTTGAATTCAGCACTTTTTCCTTTGCACCCAGCGTGGAGAACTACAACATAGTTCTTTCAGTGGCTTGTAGTTCATTCTTTTATCATGTTCTCCAGCTGCCTGCATTCCATTTTTAAACAATAGAGGGGAAATGTGCCTCACGCAGAAATAATCCATTCAGCTTGACTGGCTGAGATTGGAGTGAAGGAGACAGGCTCCTCCGGGAAAGTGAGCCCGGGCCAACTTTCCGGACACACCGCTCTCACCACCCTGCCTCCTCCTCCACCGGTATCTGTGCAGCCCCGACCTCCATCACTACCAAGGAATTGCTCCAATTCCTATATTCCCCTAGTTTCTTAAATTCCCCAATTTTCCTCCTAGAAATGGCCTTTTACTGACATGAAGATAACCTTTAAAACTATTTTCCAGATGCTTAAGATGTTACTGAGGAAAGATCCTAGTGACACCATTATAAGATGATCCACTGATCTGGCAACTTCCCATTCTTCCCTCACTGTCTACCTTCTCCACAAATTATCAATGAAGAGTGGCAACCTGAGTTTAAACCTATGTGCAGAGTACTGGGTGCAAAGTAGAGATTCAGTAAATACTTATTCAACTCTGTCCAAATTCTGCATACCCACCCCCCCATTACACGGGTTATTAGTGGATGACCGCCAAGCTCTGCCGAGTTCCCCGAAAGGGAACACAGTAGCTATTTCAATTCCCTCTTTTAACCAAAATCACCATTGTGAATTTTGGTACAATGTCATGATGCATTTGTTAAGTTGATTATTTCTATGCTTATTGTCAAGGTCTAACTCTCTTTAAAGTTCCTCTTAAGAAAAGAGGGCCGCCTCCTTTTATAAAGTCTGACTTAATTCTAATGTTTCATCCTTGATCTTGACACTCGCCGTTTGGCCAGAACTGGAAGGAGTCTATCTCTAAAATGACTTGCATATAAAACGGGTAAACTGATGTATTCCTGTAGAGTCTACAATCTAATACATTTCTAGGTCTCTGTAATTAAAGCGGCAATTAGTATTGGGCTGTGGCCAAGGGGAATAGGAAAGCAGGAAGAAAAAGAGAGGCATCTTTCATCACTATTGGTTTGTTGTACACTTTACCCATGCTTTTAAAATATAAGTGAAATTTAATCTCCAAAATGAAAAAATAGACACATTTTCTAATAGCAAAATATAAGATTAAAATACTTAAAAATAAAATGTTAGTGTGAAATAGGGCTTTTTTATATTTAAAAAAAAGAAACATTTTTGATTTGCTTTTCATGTGTAAGTCCTCTTATCTCATTAATAGTTACAACTTTCCAGAGTAGCTTTTATGAGACGCCGAAGGAGACAGGGAGGAAATCCTTTTTCAAGATACAAGGTCAGGACCCGAATGTATACACTGGACAGAGCAGTCCTCAACCTCAGATCCATCCACCAGTGCTGCAGAAAGGAATGCAGTATTTCCAACCTTGAGATTTTTCATTATATTTTCTTCTTCTTGGGGTTAAATTCTGTCCAAGAATATTCTGCTTGTAAAAATTATTGTATTCTAGCTATAAAACATTTCATTTAAGAAAAAATTTTATAGCCTTCTGTGAAATACCTCCCAAAGCCATCAAGATATGGGGACACCAGACTTTCAAGACATAAATCTAATCATATGCCCTTGAAACAGTATAAACATTGAACAGAGTGACGTTATAGTCTTATATTTGTTTGTCATGAGATGAAAGGCTGGGAGGCATATGCTGATTAACAATAGTTCCTGAGCTTCTAAAGAAATTTTACAACGAAATGACTAACTGCTTAAAAGAATGAGTTCTTCAAGAGCGCCCCTTCTGTTCCATTGATGTCTTTCATCCCATCTATCTCCTCAAAGAATCTCAAGCCAAAAGAATAGGCTGCCTTTTAAGCCACTGAAAAATGGGATCTGATGGAATCTTCCCGTAACTCCCGATGTTTTCCAACATGACTTTCTTCTTGCTGGTTTCGTCTCTCAATGGTTATTCTGTATTTCTTCCTGGGTAAAGGGAAAGTGAATGTAGTAATAAAACTTCATTTGGCTACAAAATAACTATGGTTTCTCTTACAAAGAATGACCTCAAGGGACATCTGGGTTTGGATTGATAAATGAGAAGTGACAGAATATGAAACCCTGGGCAGAGATTAAAGCAGTGTGCCCCAAGGCGTCATGCCCTCATTCAAGGAGGAAAATTAGCCTGCTTTCCCAGATGCCATAGAACAAGCCTTCCCCTTCTTCCCTGGGTGTCTTGTGGGTTAAGTCTTGTCTATTCTGCCACAGACGCTCTCCCCAACTCCCAGGATATGCCCTAGAACAGGAATACAATTGTTTCCACAAAGAGTTGCAGACACCCAGAGTTACATTTCCATTCAGAAATGAAAAAATCGCGGTCTAATGACTTAAGAATAAGCCACAAATTCAACCACCAAAGATTACAAAGGAATGGACAGCCCTCAAGAAGCAAAACTATCAGTATCTTGAACACACATAAATACTACAATTTTACAAGACTTGAGGCTTAACCACAGTAACTAAGCATTCTCAAATCCTGAGCACAGAGCAGCCTGAGAGCAGGGACTGCTCAGAGCCACTTCCTCCTCTACAGAAGGTGAACCCAGCACCTATTTCTGAATTGGAGGAAGCCTGAGAACAGGGAAGTTGACTTCCCCTTTGTCCAGATTCCTTCTCCACTTACACACACGGTGGGTGGTAGGAATCCGGGTCAGTATATTTGTGAGCAAACAATGGCAGTGGCTATGCGGCCACAGGGCGACGCAGCAGAAACCCCTGACCCCCTGCCTAGTGTGCCGCCCCGCTGACCACCAAACCCAGGGCCACCCCAGAGGAACGGCTTTGTTCTTTTCACCGCCATGCTTTTTGGGTAAGAGCAAGAGGCAAGCAAGTCACAAGGAGAGTGCCAAGGCAAGTGACAGAGGCAATTAAGGAGAGTGAATGTTAAAACTCTATAAAGCGGTCCTGACCTGAAGAAGTAGAAGGCCATTAGCAAGCCAGCTCCTAGTAAGGCCCCCACGACAATCCCTGTCACCGCTGATTCTTCTAGGCCACCTGCTTGAAAAAGAAACACAGACAATCTGAGTTCATTTTGAGAAACAGCTAGAAATGCCTCATTCTGACTTTTCATTCACTGAAAACTTTCATTCAATGGAAGATGTTTCTCAATTTCCCACTTGAGGCAAACTTTCCAATTTTCCTTTCTTTCTAAGAAACATTTTCTAGGGGATCCTGTTTGTAGGGGGTGGGAGTGGTTGAGGTTTCACTTTTTGGTCTTTGGTTTTGTTTTTTTTTTAAACCAAGGGCAAAGCTTAAAAAGCACTTAAGAAAGTACTAGATAAACAAACTGTTACAAGAAAGTGAGCACAATGGGAATAAAGCAGGGTCAAGGAGGATATGGGGAAAACTAGAAACTGAGGTTTTCAGATATATCCACACTCTCTTGTGTTTTCAGGCAGAGAAGACAACCGCGCAGACCATGGGACTGACCCAGCATCTCTCATTTTCACAGATGGATGGTGACACTTCAAAGTGCTGGAAGATTTGGTGAAAAATTCACTGGGTCAGTGTTCTATTGTTAGATGTTCTCTCACCAAAGGCAGAGTTTCATGTCAAAATGTCTTATATAGCTTTGTGAAAATGTGAGTAACAATTTGCAACAATCAAGTTCAGTTGTGTCCCAGTTATATAAAAATGAGAAGTAGCTAGCTTGTATAGGAAGAGTTTAGGATAAAGTCTTTCATGCATTATCATATTTAATCCTCAAAACAGTCCTAAGAGATAGATACATTTCTTTCATTTCACATATGAGAAGACTGAGGCTTAAAGAAGTGATGGAATGCTCCTGGGGCTCACAAAACCAGTAAGTGACAAGGGTGGGATTTCAAATCCAGGCCCAGTAACTCCAGAGACTGTGTTCTTAACATAGTTCTGCCACACTCCTTCCCGTAATTATCGCACATACATAAAGACCTCACAGTTTGAGGGCTGTTCCCACAACACAGGGAGCACACACACATGAGCTGAAGGCGACAACTGGCCTGAAAGGTCAAGGGCGACTCTCACTTTGCTCCCCCTCAATAGCTTATCAAGGGGTCTTTCCAAAGCAGTGACTTCCAACCATTTTCCTATTTGTAAGCTCCTTATCAGAACATCCTTTTGCTTCTATATTTATGACAAGGCTGCTCGTGAACAACAGATTTTACACTTATTTGCTAATTTGTAAATTTCTGGGTTTTTAAGGGACATTGTTCGGTTCTGAAGGGTAAGAGGATAAATACAAACTCTGAAACAAGAGATGAATGAGTGACATTTCATATCTGATCATTTAATTTTCCCTAGTAGGGTAAACTCAAATACTCCAAGGTTACAATAAGAGATGTAACAATAGGGAGAAGCCTTCCTACCGTTTTGGATAAGGGCAGAGGGGAAGAAGGACCTCGAAGCCGCTGATGAATGTGGATGCCAGTCTGTGAATTGTTCCGTGGGTTTTACACATCAGGAAAAGACACCTGAACTCTCAGAACATGAGCTCCTTGAAGAACACCTGTGTTACCCTGATACCACGGATGATGAAACCCAGATCCAATTAAGTCTCTAAACTTACATGATTTGCAAGGAGAGCTGTTTGTGTGCTCCACGATCCTGGTTTCATCTATTCTCAGTTTTAAAGGTCCCCAAGGATATTTGACGTTCGGCCGCATTTCAAAACGACCTTCTTTTCCAAAGTAATCACCAATAACCTATGTCGAAGCAAAAAAAAAAAAAAAAAAGAAAAGAACAGGAACAGAAAAAGAAAACAAATACACAAACTGAAAGGTCAAAGTGATTTGTTTCCAAAGGAGGCACAGGTGGGGCTCCCCTCTCCTTCACACGATTGTAAACAGTGTGTTTCTGAGGACTGTAGATCAAGATTTGCAGTTGCCAACGGTGCTCTGAAGGTGAGCCTAATTTAGGGAAAACTGGCTCCCCATGGCAGGGAAACTTCATACAGAAAGCAAGAATCTCGGAATTCAGGTCTTCTCCCCGTGCTCATCAGAGAGGGTGCTGCTCCACCCTTCTGCCGCTAGGTCAGCCATTTGTCAAGCCCAAGTGACTTTCAGGGACATGTGAGATCAGAACGAGTCTTATACTCAGGCTAAGCATATGTGCAGCCCACGCCACCCACTTAGCTTGGCCAATAATTCAAGCACTGAAGAGCATCTTTAGGAACTTCCCATTTCACCCTCCTCTGGAAGACTATTCCCCATCCTGACTTCCGGGCTTACACTCTCCTCCCTGATGAATTTACTTTAATTTCATCCCCACTTCCAGGCTGACCTCCTCAGTTGGTTCCCTTGGCCCCTGAAAAAATAATATTCTTTACGGCTCAGTGTGAGGTTCACCCACAGTTTCTGGTTTAAACGACTGTTTCATCAGCTACCGGAGCTCTGATCTAGAAGTATCTTCACACCCAGGCTCTCAGGCTTCAGTTCTGCTCCTGGGGGGCCTGTGACCTCCCCTCCCTACTCTCTCCTGAAGTGCCCAGCAAGCACTCACGGGCTATTTGATATCTGAGTAAAAGACTCCTAGATCATCACCAAAATCGAACAGTCACTGGCACGTCCTGAGCACTTGCCAAGTACTTGATGCACCTTCACTCCCGAATCCCCACAACAACCCCATCTAGCATAGACTATAACGATCCACCCTTAATAGAGGGGGAGACTCGCATATACATCAAATCCAGCCCATCAAAGTGTGAAAAAATCGTGCTTTAAATGTAGCAAGGGCCAGGTGCTGCTGGCTCGGCCCCTCCCACAGAGGCCAGGTATATGAGAATTAAGAGAAAAACAGCTAGTCCCTTGTGCCAGGACACATGAAATGTTACAGGAACATCAACCCTGGGTCGGAGCCATCAGAGAAGCACATGGGAAGTGCCATTATTGGACCTGAAACACTGCATATTTGTATAATCTTTATATATTTATCATGTAAAGTTTTGATAGTACTTCTCTCAGTTCCAACTTCTCTGATACTCACAAGAATCGTGTGAGATTGGCAAGGAAGAGATTATGGTTTCCTTATGACAGCCGAGGAAGCTGAGGCAGCGAGCTCACACCCCAGATAGTGTCGGAGACTCACTTTGTGTCCAGGGCACTGTCTTCTCTTCCTGATGCAATCCTGAAACTCCATCATCTTCTGAGATGCTAATGCATGTCCAGTTTGTAATCACCACCCGCCAAAAAAAATTTTTTTTTTTCAAATTTTAAGGGAGGAAATAAATACACAATTTCACTTTACATCTCTTATCCGACCCCTGTCCTGCTTCTCAGGACTGAGGTGTGAGTCTTGGCCACTTGAAAAGTAGGATCACTCCACTTAGGATAAACATGGAGCCATTTCCTGAAGTCTTCCCTGGTACCCTCAACCAGAAGGAAGCCCTCCCTTGGAAACTCCCAGTGTTCAGCTCATTGTTATTTGGAGGTTGCTCTGGGGACAGCAGTTGGGACATCAGGACAGACACATTCCTTGGAATCTCAACAGGCAGAAGGAGCAGCTGGGGCAGAAGTCCCATGTGCTTACCTCCTGGGTGCCCACTTCCGTGTCGGTCATGGCGATCACGGAGAAATCCCCGTACCGGTCTCCGTTGGCATCTATGGACACCTGCCCAGCAATACCTAGAGGATGAGATGTGAAGAACTCCAGTTGGTTCCTTAAAATACCTCTATCCACCAACAAAAACAAGAAAATGAATTGACAGGATTTTTTTAAACAAACTCATGCCACAGGGAATCTCATCAGACTCGGAGCATTTTTGTTGGCATTTGGAAAGACATTGTAATTTCATCTGTGTCTGCATTCCTAAATTCTTAACATTTCTCCACTTGAAAATGAAAAGAAAAAGAAACAAATGACCTTCTTTGCAGAATATGCTAAAGAAAAAAAAAAGATTAAGGTTAATCCTGAAAGCAGTATGCTTATGCCAGAGTTTTGTATTAATTAAAAAAAAAAAAAGAGTGAGAAATGGAGGTGTAGCTCGTTCCTAAACTTGTCATGGGTTCACATTATCATTGGACAAAGCTTACAATAGAAAACCCATGCCAGGCCCAGGACTCAGTGAATGTGTTTTCCCTGTGGGCTCCTTGGACGCACCGGAGGGCCGAGGGCCTGCTTCCCAGGTCGCAGGAGCCTTCTCTCTCTTAGGTTCATTCACTCACTGTTGCTTTTGGGGCTGGGGTTTTGTCTTCCAGCTGTACTGAGATATGACTGACACGCATCACTACGTGCAGCATAAAGCTTTGACTTGCAGTTACTGCGAAGTGAGTTTAGTTTGCACGCATCATCGCACAGGCTACGATAAATCATTCATTGTTTATCCAGTGATTACTAGAGGCTGAATTTAATGCAGCAGCTGAGGCAAAGATAACTGGACACAGCGTCTGCTCAGGAGAGGGGCGCCTGGACTAGCGATTTAATCTCATTGGCACTGAAATCCGACGGCCCGCATCTGAATCCCAGATTTCACATTCAGGAGCTCTGTGCCCCTGGGCGGGGATTTAGCCCTCTGAGCCTCAGTCTCCAGGACTATAGAAAAGCCATCCCAGTACTTCCCTGCCAAGGGGCTGCTGAAGAGATTAAGTGAGCTGAAACAGGTAAAGTGCTTTAAGAGAAGTCAGTTGTTTTCTTCTTTTGTTATTACTTCTATTGCTATGCCAGGCATCTGGGAGAGGACATCTGACCACGCCCAGGCCACTCGGAGAAGGAGGAGCTGGCACATCTAGGTGGGGACTCCAGGAGGCCTCAGTGAAACAGCAGGTCTTTGATAGGAATGCTGGTGAAGCCTACGATTTGGACAAACAGCCATCAGAGTGTGGGAGTACCCTCAGCAGAAAGGGAGTCTTGCTTGCAGTTACAAAGGCTGAAAGGAACCAAAGGGATGATGAGGTTTGGGGGGAAGTCGCCCGCGTGTCTGGAAGGGAGCCGTGAGATGTAAGGGTGGAATGGCTGGAACGAAGTGGCCAGAGCATGGAGAGCCTTGAGTGTCACTCAGAGGGTTTGCATTTGTTGTGGCTGCAATGGTGGCTTACAGCAGCTAACTGATAAAAGCAAATTTTATATTTATATATATATATAAATATTTATATATAAATAAATATATATATTTATATATATATTTCATTACTTGATATTAAATATGTTTTCATTGTAATTTTCATTAAGTAAGAGAATGCCTATGTCAGCCACATTCGAATTATTTGTTTTCTTTCATTTTTAACTGTGGCGGAGTTCAGTGTAATTCTTAACTGGCACTTCTATTGGCTTGGTTCTCTCCAGAAGCAAAACAAATGTCTCGGAAAAGGGATCCCAGGGGAAAGTTCCATCCTCTAGTGTGGTCTGGGGAGGGCAAGTATGTGGGTTTACTGTCCTTTGGGCTGTGGTTTGAAGGCCCGCTGATTTTTTTTCAGACCTTGGTCTACTTTGCCGGAAACAGAATGGAGCAACTATTCATCTTGATTTTTTTTTTTTTTTTTTTGTCTTCTTAATATAGACTGGTTACAAAGGAGACACTTATCTCAAGCTGGATTATCCTTGACACCCAATACAACTTTCAAGTAATAAATGCCATTTTTCAAAAAAATATATATTTACCTCCAAACACATGAGCTGCCCAAAACCATCTGCCGTTCTGTTCAGAGGTGTTTATGACGGTGTGTTCCGCTAAGTGTTTTGCAGAGTATTTTATAAGACAAGGTGGCCCTAGTAATCCAAGACCTCATTACACTTGAAGCTATTACAATTCTGCCAAGAAATGGGGTGTGAACCCTGAGGGTGGCCGATTAGCAAGTGAGACTTCACCTGAGAGTGCTGTACCTGAGGTGAGACTGTCGGGCTGACAGCAGAATTTTCCTGTACTTAAGTGACGTGACTTTCCACCCCCATTTCCACTGGCCTGTCATGGAGCTCAAGGTTTGAGCTGCAGCCCTATTTACCTTGTCCCTCTGACCTCTCACACATACAGGAAATTCAGCTTCTTCCCAGGCCATTTATTGAAAGCCTTGAGAGTCGGTCGTAGGTTACACAGTAATAAAA
Organism: Camelus ferus; assembly: GCF_009834535.1. Lineage (NCBI taxonomy): Eukaryota > Metazoa > Chordata > Mammalia > Artiodactyla > Camelidae > Camelus > Camelus ferus. The sequence continues at coordinate 22,909,026 of NC_045698.1, read as the reverse complement.
TCCAAATTTGTCAAATAACATCCAGAGTATTTTCCCTTGACAACTTAATGGTCACTTTTAGTGACTATTAAAATTTAAATTGTTTTTAATTATAGAAAGGTTAGGTTTTTTTTTTAAAATAGTTCTTTGCGGGGGCTGCCCTCAGATTGATCATTGTTTAGCAAATAAAATGGACTCTCCAAACCATTCAAGGCCAAAACTTACCTTGGCTTCAGTTATCTTTCCATTTGGACTAATGAGGTTCTAAGTTTAGATTGAACTATACAATTGACTGTTTGGGGACTCACTTCATAGTGCCTGTGTAGACCCGGCCCTAGAATGGAAGCATCAGGTTGGCCTACGGGAAAATGTAGTCCATGCCCTCTAAACAAAACTGAGTTCCAGCCACTGTGGGCACCTGCCCTTCCCTTAACAACCTCCCTCAGAAGACCAAGAGCAAATGACCACACCACGCAGTGAGGGCCAGCTAAGGACGGGATGTGGCCCACCAAGGTTGTGTCCACACATGTCGGTTTCTCGGTGTATTGAGCACAATTTCTGGGAAACTTGACGCTGTCCTAATATGCCCCTGAACTAGTCTGTTTGATTCCAGTGTCTCTGCTGAAGCAGTCAGAGGTTGAGCAAGACAATCCTGGAGGCTTCTTTTATTTGTTCTCAGTCTACAATCTGTCTAAAGTTAGAGCAGATGTCACTCCAGTTTTGAGTAAGATGTGGCATCCACTAAAACCACCAAGAAGAAATGAAATCCACCAGTTGTCACCACCATATCTGCTACCCCGACAGTTCTAGCTGGAGCCTGACCCCTCTGTACTGTCCTACCCTTTCTAATAACGAAGGGGAAGTTGTGATGGAGTGGATGGGAGTCCCAAGTGAAAAAAATGTGCCCCAAATCTAGACTTGGATATCTAAAGATAGGCATTGCCCCCAGGGCATTAAAGGGCTCAAAGGAAGAGTTAGCTTGATGCAGAATTTAAAAAGCCGGTGTCAGTCATCAACTGGTCCAACCCCTTGAGCACGGGTGATGACGTAGAAGCCCAGAGGACTGAGTTACAGCCAGGGGCAGGGATGCATGTTCTCTGACCCCTGGTCATGACCTGTATGGTCAGTGGTTCTCAAGTGACACCCCTTAGCACACTACAGTTTATTCTCCACCTAGCCCCCATAAGGACCCCTTTTAAAGACTCAAGACAGATCCTGTCTCTCGAAATTCTCCAGTGGCTTTCCATCTCACTCAAGAAGGAACCCAAAGTCCTCAGTGCAGCTCCCAGGTCCACAGGCTTTGGCCCCCACTCCCTCCCTGACTTTGGCTCATATCGCACTGCGACTCACAAGCCTGGCCTCGGCCACACAGGCCCCCTTGGTCTCCTGGGGGTGCTCAGTGCTTTCCCACCAGATATGCCCAGGCTCTCTGCATTTGCTGCCGCCTCTGGAATATTCTCTCCTAAGCATCTATGTAATTCCTTTCACTTCCCTCAGGTCTCTACTCAACTGCCCCTTATCAGAGAGCCCTCCCCGGACCCTTCTATTTAAGTCAGCAGTCCCACCACACCTTTCCCATCACTTTCTATCTCCTCATCCTGCTTTACTTTATATCCCCTGGAGTGGTGTATTTATTCGTTCATCTCCAGTTCCCCCCACCCTACGGTAGCTCGGAAGCTCAGCTGATTGCAGGAAATGTCTTGAGTTCACTGCTGAGTCTTCAGCACCTTGACAAGTGCCTGGAAGTAGCAAGTGCTTGGGAAGATTTGATGAATGAATGAATGAATGAATGAGTGAATATGAAGGTGGTGTCTGCAGGGCTCCAGCAGCTGGATCATCTCATACTGAGTCTCATGTTAATTTTTTTTTTGATTGATGGTGAGTTGGGAGGAAACCAGCACTCTACACACTGTTGGCACGAATATGGACTAGCAGACCTTTCTGGAGGATATCGGGCAATATCTAATGCACTTTAAAAGGCACCAACATACTTTTGGACCCAGATATCCCATGACTAAGAATGTTCCCTATTGGAAATAGACTCGTGAATATAGAAAACAAACTATGATTACCAAAGGAGAAAGGGAGGGAGGGATAAATTAGGAGTTTGGGATTAACAGATACACACTACTATGTATAAAACAGATAAACAACAAGGACCTATTGTATAGCACAGGGAACTATATTCAAGTTCTTGTAATAAGAAAATTGATTGACTGTACACATTAGATTTGTGTACTTTTCATGTCTACGTTATACTTCAATAAAAAGGTTTTAAAAATGGAAAAAAAAAAAAAAAAAAAAAGAATGTTCCCTGTTGGAAGTACTCACAAAAATTCATCAAGATATGTAAGGTACTCCTGGTAGCATTTTGCATAATTACAAAAACTGTGAACAACTGAAGTGTCCATCAATCAGAGACTCCTTAAAGAAATTCTTGTACAGCCAAACAGTGGGAAAATATGGAACTGTCATTTTAAAATGTGCTGAATCTATGAGTGCCCATATGGAAAATTCTTCTACTTGGCATGCAAGTGAAACAGCAAAGATGAAGAATGGCATTCATACTATGATCCTTTTGTGTAAATTTTTTAGATAAGATATACAATTGCATATGTGCTGGCAGAAGGCACCAAATATTTTTAGACTGAATCACAGAAAATTGTTAATAGCAATTACATTGGGGAGAGGGGACTAGGGTGGGAAGGAAAACTTTCACTTTTCATCTTGTACATTTTTGTATGGTTTGAATTTTCCAGCCAAGAATTGGCTCATTCTTGTACAGTTTTTAAATGTCAACAGAGGTTGCTTGAGTGATGAGATGATGGGCCATTTTCTGATTGTTCTTATACTTCTCTGTTTGTAAGAAAGCAACAGCTAATATTCACCGTTTTCAAAAAAAAATAAAAGCTGGGAACTCAGTTGGACCTGCTCACCATCTCAAACCACCCAGTTTTGAACAGAAGAATGTGTATCTGGGTGTATTTCTTTTCAAACTGATCCCAGAACTCCTCACAAACTGATTATTTGTGGTGAATGAGGCTTGTGATAAATTTAATTTTAAGAAGCATGGAGTCATTCATTACCTAGCAATCAGAAGGAGACGGGGCACTTCCAATTTCAGTGAGGCTCTTTCAAAGCACTTTCGCAAGCTTTATCTCATTGAATTTTCACAACAAGCCAGTGAAGTGGGTTGACCTTGACTTATTATCCTTATTTTATAGCTGAGAAAAGCAAGATACTGGCAAGTCCCACCATTATAAGAGAGAAAAACAGAACCAGGAAAGAGGCAGCTTGATGCTGCCTTGGAGACTGAAGCCTCACCTTCAAATGTTCTGTTCCAAGTCTGCTGGATAATTTTCCCTCCATCCTTCTTGCTGTAACCAGCTCTGAGCACTTCATGTAAAGCCAGGACATAGAGGAGGATGGCATCATGGAATCCTTCAACAAACATGTTAACCTGGAAAGGAAAGCCCAGGTGGGTGAGCCCACACACCAGGTGACTCACATTCAGGAATCATGACTCACATTCAGGGCAAAAGAGTCCGACTCAAGGCTGCAGACAGTGGCAGAGGTGTGCAGGAGTAGCTAACAAGTACCACGCCCCAGGTTTCCTGGGACCAGCTTAGTCAGGAAACCCTTTCCCCCACTTGGGAATCTGGAGAGCAGACAAGATGTCACAGAAGTCAAGAAAATTGTACCTGTGGGCCAGGTTAATATTCCAGGTGCAACAGCCTTTGCCCACAGTGCCCTCTGCACACTTGCCCTCCTTCTTCCCCACAACTGCTCTCTACCTCAAGCCAGCTTGAGTCCAGTCTCCCCCTTGAGGTCTCCTCCACCTTCACCAGCCCCTGTGATGTCTCCATACTCTGCACGTGGAACAGAACTAAAAGAACAGTAGGAATCGCTAATACTGTTTTCTGTAGTGGCTGCACAAATTACAGACTTCCCATAGGATCCGGCCATCCCACTCCTGGGCAGGTATTTGTAAAAAACTCCAATTCAAAAAGATGCATACACCCCAATGCTCACAGCAGCACTATTTACAAATAGCCAACACATGGGAGCAACCTAAATGTCCATCGACAGATGAATGGATAAAGAAGATGTGGTGTATACATACAATGGAATTCTACCCAGCTGTTAAAAAAGAATGAAGTAGTGCCATTTGCAGCAACATGGATGGACCTAGAGATGATCCTAAGCGAGTCAGACAAAGACAACTATTATCATATGATACCACTTATATGTGGAATCTAAAAAACTGATACAAATGAATTTATATACAAAAGAGAAAGAGACTCACATAGAAAACAAATTTATGGTTACCAAAGGGCGAAGGAGGGGGTGGATAAATTAAAAGTTTGGGATTAGCAGATACAAACTACTATATATAAAACAAATAAACAACAAGGTCCTAATGTACAGCACAGGGAACTATAGTCAATACCTTGTAATAGCCTATAATGAAAAGGAATATGAAAAAGTATATATATAGTGTATAACTGAATCACTATGCTGTACAACCGAAACTAACACAACATTGTAAATGAACTATACTTTGATATGAATTAATTAAGCTAAGAAAAAAAAGAAAGAACAGTAGAGATCCACGCAGTCATATTCAGATACTACTGGGTGCCCAGCAGAGCGCTGAGGGTGCAAAGGCGTGGGCACCGCCACTCCTGCCTGCCCGGCATTCATGTCCTCTCTTCTACCAGCGTTAACATCTCAGTTTCTCTTTCCAATTTGTGTTCTGAGCAGTTCCAGTGCATCTGGCCACTCCCTGCCTCCAGTCCCTGCCAAGCTCCAAGGACAAGAATGGAGACAGGCCGTTGGTTTATCTCAGCTGAGTCCTTCAGAAACACACAACTTTACGTGAAATCGGAGAAGTCACTTAATCTCTCCAATCCTTGTTTCCTTCTATGAGCACCATTTGGCATGTTCTGATACCACATTTCAACCCATTGTAACGTTCACTGAACATGAAATGGGCAAATACAATCTTGAAACACTTAGTGGCTTACAAATCTGTCTAAGTGTACCCCAAAATTCCAGCCTTCTGATTTCAAAAGTGTCAAGAATGGAATTCCATGCAGCAGAATGGATTGGGCAGCCCACGGACAACCTCGGGGAGGCATTGTGAGGGGCATTTCTGCCCCAGCCCTAGAAAGAGACCCCAGAGGGAGAGAGCCACCTGGCTCTGCACCATCTGGTCCAAATACACAAACGGTCACAGAAGACAGCGCTCAGTGTCTGGTTCTTGGCCTGGTCCCACCGTGAAGGACAGTAAGTCCTGTTTGCATCACAGAAGCGAATACTTCAGAATTGCCAAAGCCTCGTGCTAAGAGGCCGGCTAGAATATAGTCAAAGAGCCTGGGCTCGTGACCCAGCTCTGCCGCTCCCTGGCTGGGTTTCTACACCACTCTGGGTCTCAGTTTTCCCCATCTGGAAAATGAGGGAAATGGTAGTACCTATCCCAAGGGGTTGCCATTATGTTTAAGTGAATTAATAAATGTAAAATATGTAACAGTCGGTGCTCGCTGTCAGCTTTTGTTGTTATTGTCTAGAGACAGAGAATTATAAACCTGAGCATCTGCTTAGCTTCTAATTCCTAACGGCAGTGTTCAGAAAACAAGTGATCTGCTTACTGGTACAGCAGAGCTCACTGACCCACTTCACGCTTAATGGAAAATAAGACTCCTCGTTCATGCTTTGATCTCCCATGCAGTTCTCTTCCACAGTGTCACGTCCGTCACTCCACCCAACTACGATGGGTGCAGCCCAAGCTGGTCAAGTCCACTGGGACAGGCAGAGGACAGAAGAGTGCTGGTTCACAGGGGAGTCTGAGTTCACTGCTAGACCTCAAGTCTAATCCTAGCCCTGATACGCTACGTAATCTCTCTAATCTCCAATTCCCTTATCGGCTGAGCGGGAGTTTAGTGCCCACTCATCTCCTAGAGCTCTTCTGGGGATTAAATGAACGCGTGCATGTAAACCATCTCAGACAGTTCTGGGGCCCGTAAAAGTGAATGGTGGACACCAGCTCTTACCCTTCGCCATCAAGCTCAGAGTCATTATTTTTTTAGGCAAAGCAGAATGGTGTAGAAATAACATCTACCAGTCAAAGATAATTTGCTGCTGATTTGGCTCTGCTCATTCAGTTTTCCAAAGAAATATGAAAGTTTCACGTATGCCATGACGTCATCATGGCTTGAGAAAGTACTGCTGAGGAGTCAGTGAGTTTTAATGAGTGGGCTTCAGCTGTGCAACTTAATCCTCAGACCACAGTAAAAACACTTTTTTCCCAAAGGATCTGTCTTCTCTTTGATAACTGTATAAAACCCACCCTGCCGCAGAGGGAAGAACCACAGAATGGTGGAACGTGGGACGTGTCAGATGCCTTTGAAAAGCTCTGGTCTAATCCAGCCCTTGCATTGAGGACAAGAGCATCACTCTTCCTCAGTCTTCCTGCATTTTGTAAAGGAGTGTTGTTCTGTCTATACTTCCCGTTCCTGGGGAGCTTAAGACAGCCCCTACTTAGCTCATGACATCATCTGTCCACTTCTCTCCCTCCTCCTTCTCAAAATCCTAACCCAGGACCACCATGCTGCCATTGGCCACCCAAAGCCCTGGACATGCACCCCAGTACCAGCCTTTGCCTGGCCCTTCTCCTTCCTTCTTGATATGCCCCCTGACCCTCTACCATCCAGGATGGGAAGAACAATTACCTGACTGAAGGAAGCATGAACTTGGATTACTTTTGTCCTCATGGGTTTAATGGTAGAAGAGAATGCACAGGCTCTAAACACATGCCCAGGTCTGAAAACTCATCTGCAACTCATCTGCAAATGAATCACAAAATTGCCCTTCTCTCCTCTCAGAGTCGCTGAGTGTCTCCCTCTCCTGCCAAAATTAGCAGGAGAGCTGCCGGCCCCCACCGAGGTTCACTGGCACCCCAGCCCGCTGTGGGGGTGGCTTCATAACACCTATCCCATAGGACCTCAAGCCAGAAGCAAAACCCCGGAGACCGTCTTTTCCCCAGGAGAACATTCTTACACCTACACGTGTTTTTTAATGGGAGGAAAGCCCGTTAGCACATTACAGACACTGAAAATTAGAGGTGCAAATTTTAAAAAAAAGAGAGAGAGAGAAATCAATCCAGAGTATTAAGTTGCCTTTGGAACACTTTCCACTGGACCTCCGGGCTGAAAGGAACCAGGTCATCTGGTCCGTCGCCCTGCCTCTTTACAGAACAACACTCGGACCGCAAAGTCCTGACCGACAGATCGTGGTGTCCTTACTGACAGATCGTGGTGTCCTTACTAACGGGAGAAACAGGACTCCCTCTTCTGACCGACCTGTTCTAGTAGTGAGCTTCATTTCTAGCCAGAGAGGCCTTCCTTACTGTCATCAGTCATAAGTCTCAACTCCTAAACGCAGCCATTGCCCTGCTCGGTGCTGCACAGAGTTAAGAGAATACAGTTCACGAGCCCTCGGAGTTTACAGCCCCCACCAGACAACCCGGCTGCCGCACACGAGCATGGGGGTGGGCCCTACACGAGGCCCCTGTGAAGTGGACCCCAGGGGGACAAGCGCCAGGGAAATAATTATCTGTGCTGAGTGTCAAATAAAGTGTCTAGTGTTCAAACAAGATGGAAATCACTTACCGTCTCCCACGCATTTGGGAGAGATTGCCAGAACAAGGACGCAGGCCATCCCATCATTTTGTCTCAGTTCTCTGGATTTTGTCCTCTGTAGTTGGCCAGCAGCAGGTATCCCAAGGAAAAGAAACCCACCTGTGCCTTTGGCCTTTCCCCCTGATGGCACCTGTCGGCCATGTCTGTCTGCTAGTGTGGGTGTTTTTCTTAATCTTCGATCGTGGGGAAAGCCGAATAGGAATCTAGTTATTTTTAAAACTGAGCATAAAGAGTTGCCATTCGTGACCTGGCTCCTACCTGTGACAGAGAGCCAGATCTTTCTCATTTCTCTCTGGGGAGACAAATTCAGAGACAAATCCCCCAGTGCTTGTCTTCCAAACGAGTCAGCAGAGCATGCTATGTGCCTCAGCTGGTCTGGCAAGTGAGTGAATAATCCAGCAACAATCTGGCTCCCAGGGCCATCTGGAGCTCTGAGAAAGGCTGCAAAGCTCTCAGACAGAGGCTAGTAGAAGAAAGCCATCAACGTCCAGTGCAAGACTAGGCTGTCTCAGGTACCCACGTGCACTCAAGCCTGTCAGAAGGTGGTCTGTCTTCCTGATCACAGACCAATGGTCCCAGTGTGAAGGAGGAAAGCAGAAGGTGTTGGGCAGGAGTTCTCAAGAGTTTTTTGGAAAGACGTGACCTTTAACCTCCCAGTTAAAGGGGAGATCAGAGAAGAGGAAATTTCGATGGCAGGCAGATAAGAGGAGGGACCCACTTCTCCCTATCACAGCAGGAATAAAGTCAGCTTCATCTTGAATGATTGGTAATAAGACCCAGAAAGTGAAATTTGTCCTGCCCTCCAAGGCCACCAGAGATGGTGGACTGTGGCAGAAAGTGGCCTGAGTGTGCTGCGTGGGTAGGCCAAACGTCAAAGAATATTATGCATTTGATGAACCCTGTGCATGTGACCTCCAGGCAATAAAAATATAGATACTATTTTCATTCCGTTTGCTTTTGAATCATGAAATTAAAAATTCACAATTTAGAGTAACAGCAGGAACTTCCATAAATCAAGTGATCACAAATTCTTCATCAAAAGAGGGGCTCTCACTCTTCTTGCATGCATCCCAAGGTCTGCTCTTCCAGACTGGGCCTGTCTTTGTGCAGGTCATACTCAGTCGCTGGCTGACTTATTTCAGCCTTGAAGAGAGTGAAGCTGGAAATCTCCGTCCTTACCTAGTGAACTCGGGAAACGCAAAGGGCCAGTGGCTTACTCACAGTCCGGCAGCAGATCCGGGAGAGAGCCAGGGGCCAGCCCTGTGCTTGACCAAAGACTCACTGTATCACCCGGTAGACTTCTTTCTCCCCATGAAGAAGTTATGGGCTGTCTTGGGGTGGGGGTTTGTCCTAAGTTGCCCAAATGACGGTCTCCATCCCAGGCTTAGCGCTACCCCTATAGCAATGCCCTGGGCTGACAAGTTCACTCATCTCCCAGCCTCAAGTGTGGCTGCCTGCGGAGAGAAACAGATTTGTTTTCTCTCTCCTCACCTAAAACAAACTGGATCGTCAAACAAAAGGCTGTCCTGGGAAGCTCATTAAGTCAAGTTCTGACCCTCATTCGTCTTGCCCGCGTACAATACAGCAACTGGCTGCCCTTTTAATGACAGGAACAGCAGGGCGCCCCAGGGCTGGCAGATGATGTCCATTTACACAAGCAAACCTCAGCAAGGAGAGCCTCCCCACCCCGGGCCTGTGTGTGCAGAGAAACCAGGTGGAGGAGAACTCCGTGGACCTGGACTCTTGGAATTAGTGAGTGTGGGGCGCAAGCACATGAGAATGACCTTTTTTTTTTTTAATTGAAGTAGAGTTGATTTACAATATTGTGGTCGTTCCTCATATACAGCAGTGATTCAGTGAGAATGACTTTTTAAAATTCTCCCGATGCTCATGCAGGGAATTGGTCATCTGATATATTTGCCCTTTGAGTGTGACGTCACACACACGTCATATACAGATGCTTCTCATCCCCCATCACTCCCGAAGGCTTAGTTGAGAAACGCACATCAGTAATGTAATGACATAACCATCCCTGGCTTCCAGGTGGTCAGGTGAGCAATGTGTGTCCTTGGCCTTGATGTCCCACTGGTGCCTGACCAGATGTGCCTCTGGAAAGCTTGGGGACCCATCCCCCAGAGACTGCTTTGGACACTCACTGGCCTCACTTCCCAGGGGTCTGGGTTCCTGTCAGGCAGAGGGTCGAGGTGGGTAAACACATAGAAAGCCCCAAAGTGGGGTGGGCAGGGGCAGGAAGCAGTACCCTGCACACCCTGCTGAGCAGAGAGGCAGACCCAAGACCAGAAGAGGGGCAGCCAAGCCAGAGGGAGATGGAGACAGGGCAACACCGGGGGACAATTCTGGCCTCGTTATTTCTGAAAGGCCAAAATCAGAAAGAACATATAAATTCTAACTTTTCCAACTTGATGACATCCTTTCAAGCCAGTCCTGAGAACTTCAGAGAGCTCCCCCTGAATTTCTTGAGTCACCTGGAGATGTGATTAGAAGGAAGAGAGGAGCAAAAATCCAGGCTTTGTAGAAGGATGGCTTTTTTTTTTTTTTTTTTTTTTTGTCTTGTGTCTTAAAATGAAAGCTCTCCCCTTTTAAACAAGCACTTTCAAGGTACGGTGAGGACTGAGCTGAGAATCGGAAGCCCAACTCCTAGTTCAAGCTTCATTCATTTATTCACTCACTGTGAACAATCAGCAGCTTAATTTTGTTCAATTCTACCTTCAAGCTATATTCCGTAGAGCAGCAGCATTCCTTAAAATGTCAACAGATGGCCCTAGAAATAGCACTCTGGTGGTTAAACAGGTTTACAAAATGCTAAATTGAACAGTCAAGCAGTCTCTTTATGTTCCAGTAATAATTATAATAACTAATTTCTGTTGAATAGCTCCTGTATTCTAGGAGCTGAACTTAATAGAATTTAAGTTCTATTGTGTTTAGTTCTTACAAAGCTTTCGTAGATGGGGACTGTTATTATCCTATGAGAGAGACTCTGGCTAACATCAAACAGAAAGAAGGATCTTCGTCAGTGGATGGGGTCAAAACCCCAGATAATGTTGGGTGGGCAACTTCTTAAGTAGGGGTCCAAACCAGGCTTGCCTAGTAATGACATGTCTCCTATTAGCACGTATGTGCGAATACTGGCAAACAGCTTTGTGCTGCAGTTTCTTTTTCTAACAGGCAGGTCTACAAATTGAGTATGTAGGCTGGGAAGAAGCGAGGGTCCATAAAAGAGAAGACTAAGACTGACAATGTGCTTCAAGGTGAGAAAGGGACAGAACCCACACCTGGAGGTGGAACTAGCTGGCAGAAGATGGAAGAAGAAAAAGAGGAGGGGAGACATGAGGTGACACACTAAAGGTCCCTCATTTTTAAGCAAGTATTTAAAACAGCAGCTAATATAGCATGACTCAGATCAAGTGAATCAGGATTTCTGACTCAGCTGGAGTCGACCTTGCTCCAGCTGTGAAAAAAAGTCTATGAAACCAAAGGAGCATCTAAACAAGCTGTATGTAAAGGATGAGGGTCCCAGTCTGCTCCCAGCACATCAGCAAGCAAAGGTAATAAAAGATCTACTTATTTAATGTTTTCTAACTAACACTCAACATGAAACATGATGACAGTGGTTTTGGAGGGTCTTTATTCTGTATGGCCTTGGTTCTTTTTTTTTTTTTTTTTTTAATTATTTTGATGGGGGGGAAGTAATTAGGGTTATTTATTTATTTTATTTTTTAATGGAGGTACCAGGGATTGAACCCAGGACCTCATGCATGCTAAGCACACACTCTACCACTGATCTATACCCTCCTTGCCTTGATTCTTGATAATAATAATAATAACCTGATAAATAATAATAAGTGTAGCAAAGCTTCATTTACCCAGCCTTGTCGAGGAAAAAAAGGTGTTTCATACAAGCGACTATTCTGAACTCTTAAGTGTTATTTCTCTAAGTATCAAAACTTCTTGAATATAAACACCTTTGATGGAAGCGCTTCTAAAATGACCCACACAAATCCTTGCCTTGATGACAGAAATATGCTAAATGTGATACTAACTTATTGTGATTCTTTATATGAAAGGCTAGGACAGTGAACAGTCCAATAGCCTCCATCACTACTGAAGAGTGTATTGTGCTGTTCACACAAGGCTGACACCAGACTTGTGTGTTTCTAGATAATCTTTCCTCCTCCACACTGACATGGCATGAGCTGGGACCCTCCTCCCTTCCAGAAATGCTGCCTTCCCTCGACTGCAGAGTCTTCTGCATCTCCTCATCTGGCCCCTCCTACTGCTGACCTCTAGGGTCCAGCACAGCCAAAGAATGAAGTCTCCCTGCTTCAGGATGGTGCAGAACACACTCCATTAGTAGTCACACCCCTAAATAAACTCTATGCCCTCCTCCTTCCAAAATCTCTTGGCTTCTCTAAGCATGCCATGAGGAACCGTCACACATTAGCCCTTTGGGTTGGAATGCCCTCCCCATGGGCCTTGTCTCTTTCAAAGCCAAGTCCTACTCAGCCTGGCTGGATGTTCTCAAGTTACCCTCTCCAGACCCGCCTCCCACCCTTCTCCAGTCAGCTGAAATATATGGACGTCAGCTGGGTCCCCTCATCCTCCGGCTTCTGGCTGGCTTCCTCAGGAGATGAGCAGGCAGGAGATAAAGGCCCGGATGCCAGGGTCTGCACTCCTCCACCAGATGCCACAGGTGGTTCTCCCAACTACCATGGGCCTTGCGGGTTACAGAAACCTCTCCCTCCTCTTGCCCCTTCTGATCTAGAGGTGCTAACAGCTTTCCTTTTGTGGGCCCTGGGTTCTTTGCCACCCTTTGATGACTTTCCTTAACTCCACACATACTTTGGTAAGAGCAGCTTTACTGAGCTCTCTCTCATGTCCTTTCAATGTGTCTTCCATTTCCTCCCAGCACCCAAATGGACACATCAAGCTTCTGTGAGCCATGGAAGCTTGTTCTTGCTGGAGCCTTCCCTGAACCACCCAATTCCTCCCACCTTCTGTAATGCACTCCGTGCAGACTTGTACCGTTTCACTCACCAGTCTCTCTTACACTTTTGTACACCTGCGTGCCCTGACACTCCACAAGCTCCTTGATGTGCAAGCCACATGGTAGGTATCTTAGTCTCCCTAGGACCCGGCCCTGCCTCTAATGCAGAGACGGCCCTCGCTTGAGTTGACTCCACTGTCACCTGTCACTATGTGCTACTCTCACCATGTCTGCCTCTAGGATATTACCTTCCTCTCTCGTACTCACGCCTACTAATGTTCCGCAAACTGAGGAAAGAAATCGCAAAGTGTGTTATAGCTCTACTTAAAGAGGGGTCAAATAGGTTCAGAGCAAGGATTTGAGAGATTTCCCCTATGATAAAATTAATAGATTATGTGTCTATTTTAGCTGCTAAAGGCTTTATCACACACTTCTTTGCTCTGGACTGGATTCCACATAGTTGAGACTGCCATAAAAATCAGTTCAGCGGCTACTGCTAAGAGAAAGTCTTCTAGGTTTTATACCAATACAGGATGTTCATACTGAAACTAATGATAGAATTCGCAGCCACTGAACGAGACAGATTTTTTTTTTTTGAGAAATCTGTTCCCAAATTTGCGCCAAGAAAACAAACTTAAACAAAATCAAACATCATCTCCCTCACGAGAAACCTAATTCCTTACATCCTGAACACTGTTTATTGGTGAAATTAAGGAATTATTGTAAACTTTCAGGTGTGATAATAGTATTATGGATATGTCTTTAAAAAAACAAGAGTTCCAGTAGTGACAGAGTGGCTTGTATCAGATTATATTCCAAAAAAATAATTACACACTCTGGACAAAGTATTTTAAAAAGAACATTTTTAAAATGTTAAATGAATATCTTAAAAAGTATTTCATTGAAGGCACTGGAAAGTGACAAAAATCAGGCAGAAACTGGAAGATATTTGACCCTTGCAAGAAGGGACCCCACTGAATGAGAACTAAATGTACATGGCTTTTCCTTTGAGGGTATTCCTGGGCCAGGAGGCATGGAGCAGCTCGAACTCAAGCAGGAAGTTACGACTTCCTGGCTGCAGCGATCAGGGATGTGGTTCAGAGCTGATCTTGAGGTCGCACAATGAGGGAGTAAATTCTGGGGAGAAAACAGCCACAGAGAAAGGAGCACCCAAATCTGTTCACAAACTTCTGCTGCCCTTAGTTGATTCCCATATTTCATATGCACCGAGGAGACACCAAGGAGTCCAGTAGACAGTGACAGCTGGAAGGCTGAAGAACATCTGAACCACTGCCTTCTTCACAGAAGAGACCATGGAACTGAGATACCAGCAAGTTAGAGGAACGTGGTCAAGACCTCAGGCTTCCCAGTAAAGCCCTATATGGGCTACACTTGAGGCACAGAGATTATGTCCAAAGACTAAGGATTCATCCTAAGATCAAAAGAAAACCGAGAAAGAGCCAGTTTCTTTCTCCTTAAGAAAGAATAAAAACAAGCTTCCCAAAGTTCAGAGTGGTCAGTCAGTAAACTTGCCTGCTAGAACAAAAATTACTCTTTAGAGGAATATAACCGAATACAATCTCTGTAACATATCATCCACAACATCCAGTCTAAAATTTAAAAATTACTAGATATGCAAGGGCAGGGAGGTGATCTATAGTCAAGAGAAAAAGAAACGGTGAATACAAAGTGGTCCTGAGATGATCCATATGTTGCAATTAGCAGATAAGAACTTTAAAGCAGCTAATGTAAATATGTTCAACGACTAAAGAGAAAGACGGCCAAAAGGAGTGACCAAATGGGGAATCTCAGCAGAAAAATGGAAGCTACAAAAAAGACCAGGTGGATATGCTAGAACTGATAAATACAATATTGAAAAAAGAAATATTCACTGGAGAGGCTTAAAAGCAAATTAAGTCTGTGATCTCAAAGATTTATCAATAGTAAATATCCCAATCTAAATACAAAATCAATATACAATTTGATATTTCTATATATACTACCAAAATCATTTGAAAGATCAACTTTTTATTCTGCTTACAACAGTATCAGAAGACATAAAATTGTTTGCCATAAATTTAATCAAATATATGCAGGACTGCCACACAGAAAACTACAAAAGTTACCAAGAAAGAATAAAGAAGACTTAGTTATATGGAGAGGTGTATCATGTTCCTGGGTTGGAAGACTCAGTATATTTAAGATGTCAGTTTTTCCCCAAATTGGTCTACAGTTCAGTACAATCCAAATCAAAAATCCCAGGAAGTTTTTTGTAGAAATTGACAACTTGATTCTAAAATTTATATTGAAAAAAGAAAGAACTAGAATAGGCAAAACATAAAGAAGAGGCAAAACTAGAATGGAGAAGAATAAATCAGAGGACTCACATGACCAGACTTCATCTTACTGTAAAGCTATAATGTTCAAGATGGTATGAAATTGGTATAAGGATAGACAAACAGATAGTGAAACAGAAAAAAAAAGAAGCCCAAAAACCACACTTAAAACAGTCATCTGAGTTGGCCAAGGCACTGGAGCAATTCAATGGGGGAAAAAAGTCTTTTTCAACATATGGTAATAAGACAAATTGATTTAAAAAAAACAAGTAAAAGCTAAAACTTGATTTCTACCTCTCAGCTTACACAAAAATTCATTTGAGATGGATGACAAATCTAAACATGAAAGCTAAAACTATGTAGTTCTGAAAGAAAACAGGAGAATATCTTTGTGTCTTTGGGGTTGGCAAATTTTTCTTAAAGAGAATATTAAAAAGCACTAAACATGTTTTTAAAAAGACTTCAATATAAAAATCTCTTTTTATCAAAAAGCACCATTAAAAATATGAAAAGGACTGAAATGAAATATTCATTATACATATAGTTGACTTATATCCAGAACATTAAGGTGAAGTAGGGTAGAGCCCAGTGGTAGAGTGCCTGCTGAGTATGTATGAAGCCCTGGGTTCAATCCCCAGTACCTGCATTAAAAATAATAATAATTTAAAAATAAATAAACCTAATTACTTCCCCTCAAAACAAAAACAAACAGAATATTTAAAAGAACTCTTTAAATCAATGACAAAAAGAGATAATAATCCAAGTTTTAAATAGGCAAAATACTTCAGCAGACAGATCACAAAAGTGAATGAGCCAACCAGCATATGGAAAAAGGCTCAGAAATAACTAGTCACCAAGAGAATACAGTTTAAAACCACAATGAGATACCATTTTACACACATCAGAATAGCTAAAATTAAAAATCTGACAACACCAAATGTAGATAAGATTGTAAAATAACTAACTCTCATGCATTGCTAGTGGGAATGTAAAACAATATCATTGTGGCATTTTCTTATAAAGTTAAACAGACATCTATACTGTGACCCAGTAATTCCATTCCTAGGTATTCATGCAATAGAAATGAAAACATATGTGCACACAAAGACTTATAAGCTCTTTACAGCTTTAGTCATGATAGTCCCAAACTGGGAAAAAAAAAAAAAAGTCTATCAATAGGAGAACAAATAAATTGTGGTGTATTTATGCAATAGAATATTACTCAGCAATGTAAAAAAAATAGAATGAATATTAATACATGCAACATCATATAAAATCTCAAAAGCAGTATATGGAGTGAAAGAAACCAGACACAAGAGTATATATGGCATGATTCCACCCATATAGTGTGTACTATATGGATTCAAGAATGGGCAAAACAAATGTATGGTAATAGAAATAAGAGTGGTTACACCAAAAACAATAAAATATATAGGAGTAAATTTAACCAAAGAGGTAAAAGATCTGTATACTGAAAACTATAAGACATTGATGAAAAAAAATTGAAGACACAAGTAAAAAGAAAAAATATTGCATATTCTTGGATTAGAAGAATTAATATTGTTAAAATACCCATACTACCCAAGGGGACCTATAGATTCAATGCAATCCCTATACATTTCCAATGACATTGTTCACAGAAATAGAACAATTCAAAAATTTGTGCAGAACCACAGAAGACCCCTATAGAGCCAAAGCAATCTTAAGGAAGAACAAAGTTGGAAGCATCACACTTCCTGGTTTCAAACTATACTACAAAGCTATAGTAATCAAAACAGTATGATACAGTCATTAAAAATAGACACATAGACCAACAGACAGAATCAGATGCCCAAAAATAAACCCACACATATACAATCAACTAATCTTAGACAAGGGAGCCAAAAATACACAATGGAGAAAGGATAGTCTCTTCAATAAATGATGTTAGGAAAACTAGATATCCACACAGAAAAGAATGAAATTGGAGCCCTATCTCATCTCACTCACAAAAATTAGCTCAAAATGAATTAAAGATTTAAATGTAAGACCTGAAACCATAAAACTACTAGAAAACATAGGGGAAAGCTCTTTGATATTGGTCTTGGCTGTGATTGTTTAGATATGACACTGAAAGCACAAGCAACAAAAGCAAAAATAAACAAGTGGGACTCTATCAAACTAAAAAGCTGCTGCACAGCAAAGGAGCCATCAAGAAAATGAAAAGGCAACCTATGAAGTAGTAAAAGACATTTGTGAATTTTATATCTGATAAGGAGTTAATATCCAAAACACATAAGAAACTCATATAACTCAATAGCAAAAACACAATCCGATTAACCAAATGAGCAAAGAACCCAAGTAGACATTTTTCCAAAGAGAACATATGGATGGCCAACAGGTACATGTAAAGGTGCTCAACGTTATTAATCATCAGGGAAATGAAATCAAAACTGCAAGGAGATGTCACTTCACACCTGTTAGGATGGTATTATCAAAAAAGAGAGAGAAAGATAAGTGTTGGTGAGGATATGGAGAAAAAAGGAAAACTGTGTACTGTTGGTGGCAATGTAAACTGATACAGCCTCTACTGGAAACAGTATGGAGCTTCTTCAAAAAAATTAAAAATAGAACTACCATGTGACCCAGCTATCCAGCTTCTGGGTACATATCTTAAAGAACTGAAGTCAGCACCTAGAAGAGATAACTGCACTCTATGTTCATTGCAGCATTATTCACAATAGCCACGATATGGAAACAACCTATATCCACTGACAGACAAATTGTGATTTGTGATTAAAGAAATTGTGAGACAGAGAGATGGAGAGATAGATAGACAGATGATAGATAGATAGATGACAGAGAGAGAGAGAATTCAGCCATAAAAATATGGAAATCCTGCATTTGCAACAACATGGATCAATCTGGAAGGTGTTATGCTAAGTAAAATAAACCATACAGAGAAAAACAAATACTGTGTGATCTCACTTGTGTGGAATTTTAAGAAAGTCAAATTCATAGAAAAAGAAAGTTGAATGGTGGTTGTCAAGGATTGGAGATTGGGAGAAATGGGGAGATGTCGGTAAAAGGGTAAAACTTTCAGCCATAGGGTAAATAAGTTCTGGAGATCTAATGCACAGCATGGTGACTGCTGTTAACAGGACTATACTGTATACATGTAATGTACTAAGAGAGTAAATCTTAAAATGTTCTCACCATCAAAAGATAAAAATAAGAAAGGTAACTATATGAGGTTATGGGTATGTTAACTAACTTTATTGTGGTAATCATTTCACAATATATACATATATCAAATAATTATGTTGTACACCTTAAATTTATGCAATTTCATTTGTCAATTATACCTCAGTAAAGATTTGAGGGGAAGAAGAGTGGTTGCTTATGGGGGTGGAAATTGACTGGAAAGGGACATGAGGGAACTGTGTGTGGGGTCATGCAAATCTCCTATATCTTAACATGATGCATTATTTTAACCTCTCAGGTATCCTTAACAGCCTGAAAGAATTATAGAATCACAAAAGTTTACACCTCGAAGGGAATTTAGATCTCCTAGAGTCCACCCAGCATGTTGTGAAAATGAGAAACTGAAGCTCATAACAGTTACCAGATTCACTCAGTGTTGCTCCAGTGGTAAGAACAGAGCTATGACTGGAACTCAAGTCTCCCGACTCCAAATCAGTACCTCCATCATCAGTGTTGACTTGTTTCTCAAGCAAGGCACCTCGCTAAAGACCAAACTCACACCTAAGGCTGGAGCACCAATGTGAGTTCTCTAACATGTGTAAGATTCCCAAGAAGTTCTCTGCGTATCAGGAGGGAGGAAAAAAAGAATGAAGAAGTTTGCCCTAGCAAACAGATCTTCAATGAACTGTCAGGAAAGCAGAATCAAAGAAGAAAAAAGAAGTGATTTTGGGTACCAGATTGTTAAACTTATCTCCAAGGTTGTTTAAAAAAAAAAAAAAGTTAATTGACAAAAAGGCTTAATCTGTTTAAGCCCACTGCTCGTAAGTCAATTCATCATTATTTAAAGACCTACTGCATTTTTTAAGAGCTGAGGTACAGAACTTCAAGGAGAAAAAATCCTAATCAGAGGCTTTGTTCTCAAAGAACTAAAATGTCAAAAATCCTACGTCAAACATCACTGTCATCTGATGCAAGGAGCCTCCCTCACTCCCAGAGCATAAATGAATGTGTTAAAGAGGTTGGCAGTCAGCTCGCGTTCTTCCTCTCCACCCACATTACTGCATTCGTACTGAACTATTTCAGTGTCCCTGTGTGTGATCCATTCATTTAACATTGTAGCCTCTTGGTTCCCTGGCTGACATATTTGTTGAATTTCATCAATTCACTCTCATGCACATATCCTAGTCCAAAGCTTCGCAGACTTTAATGTGCATACAGTTCATCTGGGAATCTTGTTCAAATGCAGATTCTGACTCAGTAGGCCAGAGGGATGGGGCACTAAGACTCCTCATTTCTTCCATCTCCCAGGTGATGCTGATGCCACTGGTCCACAGCCCGCCCTTTGAGTAGCAAGACCTTGGATCTTACCATACCCTGGAACTCCAACATTTTCAAAATCCTTGAGAAACTCTTTTTGACTACAATCTCTTACTTTTTCCTTCCTCTTTGTGCAGAACAAGTTCTTTGAACTCAAGCTCCCATCCTCCTTAATACTCACAAGATGCTTGGTCCAGCAGAGCACAGAACAGAGCAGTTCTGAATGAAAGGGTGAGGCAGGTAGACACAGTGTTATTCAGGCAGAGGTGCTGGGGGAAATTGGAACTGGGGGCCTGCCACTCAGAGAGAGCTTTGGAGTTGGAGATAGAAATGTAGGTGTTACCCACATAGAGATGAACATCCTACCCAGAAGAGTGGATGTGCTGCCCAGAAAGTGTTTAGAGAAAAAGGGGCCAAGGGATGAACTTGGGAAACACTAATATTTGTGAAGCAAGTGGAAAAGAGGAGTCATGAAAGGAGACCAGGAACGGCTGCAATGTACACAGAGAACTTAGAGACGGTGGTGTCTTGGCAGCCAAGGGAAGAGCAAATTTCAAAAAAGAGAGAGACCTTTCCAAACTCCTCCACTAAAAATCCCCCCATTCAAGCCTGGTTATTTTGCTCACTCTTCCCTAAATGTGTCTAATGCATTCCTCCTTCTAGGCTGGGATTCCCTATACCAGTCTCTCTGAGGAGGCTCTTCAGTACCCATCTCTTCTTACCCATCCTTCGAGAGCCACCCACACAGGTGCTGAATTGTCCTCCCAGGACACCATGCCTTGCCCAGAGGAGGGGCTCGGTGAGTGTGCAATGGTACATGTTCAATCAACAGCTGTCCACAGGCTTAACCACATGCATGGTGATGCACGGGGTCAAGCGATCAACAAAAACTCACATGCATCAAGAGGGTGTATGAGCTGTATCTGAAATCTCTTCTACTCGAGAAATTCTTGCACATATGGTTACCATAAATATAGGTCACTTCTGAGTACCAAAAAGAGAAATGGCCCCAAATTGAAATGAATGTAATTTGTAGGTCAACAATGAGCAAATTAGGAGACTATTTACTAATAAATTGTCTCTTTAAGATCTTTAAGATGGAATAAAATCACAGGTGTCCAACTTCAGTGATTTAGTACTTATTCCACCTAAAGATAACTGGGTAAAGGAAATAAAAAATACAGGTCTCCAAATTTAGGCCAATTGTTAAATTGTTTATTTACACACACACACACACACACACACACACACACACACACACACACACACATAAATTCTCTGCTCGCCTCCTTCCTACCACCAAATCACAGCCTGTTAGAGCACGATTTTTAGAACTTTACAGAATGAAGCAAGTTCATTCCGGGGTGGGGAGGTGGGGATCAGGTGATGAAGACTAATCCAAAGTAATTTCCTACAGCTTGAGCCACTGTCAAATGTCATAACCAGGAAGGGGGGTGAGTCTCCAGCAATATATTCTTCTAGGTCCTCTCTTTTAACAATTGGCTGGACCCCAGAAAGGATGTCATTTAAAACCGCTACTGCTCGCTACTCGCAGGGCCAGGGAGATTTTCTGCTCTCTGCTGCTGGGGCTGTTTTCTTTGGACACTATCACTCAAAGCGCTTAAGCTTCTAAAACCCCTTTGCAATCATTTTTCATAACTTCCAAGAGCAACTCGGTGTGGTTTTCTCCATTTCACAGATTAAAGTCTTTGGCACACAAGGTGGCATGCCCAGGGGTCATCGATTGTAGTTTTCATGCCCATCAATTGACATTTATTGAACCACTACCTTGGGCTCCTCCACCACATCCACCTACACGGACAGCATCATCAATGGCCAGGCCTTATGGACCAGAAATCTGCCCCAAGAGGTTAAAAACCTGCGGCTGCTGTCAGCATCAAACCCCAGAGTCCTCTGTCCATGTAGTGGCCAACGAAGCTGGCAGGGGCCTGCCAGCCGCCCTTCTTGCAAGCTGGAAGGCTGAACACATGGGCATCCCTTTCTGGTTCCTGTCAAATTATGTGAATTGCAGTCATTTTGCCTCTGCTCTCTTAGGAAAATGCAAAGCTTCATGGAAGGGAGTTCACGTTCTCAAAGGACCACACTGCTCTAGCCACAGGGTGGCCGGACTAAAGAAATGTTTCCTGAGCAGAGATCTCTTGTAGAAAAACTAAATTCTGGCATTTGAAAGACTCACTCATCTCCGCTTGACAACAAAATGTCACCTTTATTAGATTTATTTACTTTAAGCCTTCCTTTTCCAGGTTCCTCCTTGAAATGAAATATCTAATTTCAGTAAAGCTAATCTACTGAACCCCTGGTATCTTTGTGTAAAGGAGTTCTTCACCAAGTGGAGAAAGAGGATGCCAAGGTCCTGAGGCTCCCGGAGCACAGAGGCGTTGGAAGGGAGGGGAAAGGCAGAAAGAAGAAATCTGAGCTGTCCTCCTCTACAGTTTTGTCCCCTGCTCCTCACTTACACTAAGGGCATCATTGTTACAGCTGCTGTATGTTCCTTCTGCAAGCTGAACTGGTAATGTGCCTGCCCACCGGCCAAATCTGAAATGACCTGACTCCTCTAGAAAGAATGATGGTGCCTCCATTGTAAAGAGTTGGGCCAAATGCGTGAAATGCCCTTCTGCTCCATTCAGTGGCAACTCAGGAAGAAAAACAAAGTAAAACAGCTAGGCCTTTTGATTGTGAAATGTATTTCCACACCGCTTTGCTATTTCAGTCGTGCATATTTGAGTATATTGTCACTATTATTGCAAAATATCTTTCGAACTGAAATTACATCACTGAGCATAATGGAAAAAAAAACAAAACAAAAGACAGTGATTATCTTGTGAAAGGTCAAAATGACGTCTGTCGCCTGGAAAAATCATTTCTCATAGGTGCTGTGGCCCTTCCTTGAACATTTTCCGACTGCACCAGTTTGACAGCATTTTTGCAGTTAGTAAGTCCACACCTGCCAATATGTGCAAATAACAAGTAAATGGATACTTAATTACAATCAAATGAAAATACTTTAACCAGGAGATTCCCAAGGTTTTTGTTTGTTTGTTTGTTTTTTAATTTTCTAATATAGCACAACTAAAGCTATTTAAAAGTTACAGGAATAAAAAAATTTAAAGCACTTTTCCCTTTCATGGCAGAAAATAAAAGTGATGTATTTTTTTTTAGATTTCAGTACATCTACATTTAAATGTGTTTTGAAAGCCAACTGATATTTGTTTAGCTAGAGAAAAAAAAAAAGGATGGCTTTAATAAGCCATTCCTCTTGCAGTCTTTATTCCACTTGATTACATTTTCCTAATAAAACTAATCTTATTAATATGTTGGCATGTGAACTCATTATTTTTTCTGTTGTTAAAGTCCAACTTGTGGTTTGCTTTTATTCTTTCAAATACAATTAGCAAAGCCCTCCAGTGCCTGAAAGGGCCTTTTCATTTGGACAAATTATTCCCTGGCTGACTTAAAGAAAGGGGTGAGGACACGGTGGGGGGATGGTGTTGAGTGGGGGCCGGGGGTGGGGGCCGGGGGTGGGGGCGTGTCTCCTATTCTGATGCAGCCCTGGCAGACACAAAAGCCTGCCTGTACACACTCTCACCAGAAGTGGGGCCAACACTGCATGCTTCAGCTGTGTTTTTTCTCTTGCACTGGTTTTACTGAAGAGCTAACTGAAAATTTCCAGGAAGCATATACAGTTCTAATTAAATGATATTATATAAGACAAGAAGAGGTGAAGTGCCCGGCCAAGATTTCATGGATGATCTGTTAACTTCTCAACTGATGTCACCTCCCACATTGCATCTGTGCAAAACCAGTGTCAAAACACAAGCTGGGTTAGACACCTTTGCTGTGGGGCCTTCCCCCCACTGAAGGAAATGAGAGTGTTGTTTTTCAGCATATTGGACTTTCCAAAATGTCATGCCTGGCCTATCTAAACAATGATTTATTAAACCCTGTGTCTGTTGGAATACTCTGGCTAGATAAGCTGCAGTTTCCCGGGGCCCCCATTTTGTTTCTGGGTGTCAGAGGGAGACCTGGGAGGGACGGGATGCCCAGGACACACCCCGCCTCCCTAACAATACCGCTGCGCATCAGACGCTGCCACAATATTTGTTTAATTAGTTAAATTTTCAACTTTTAAATAAGGAGAGAAAACAAGCTATGGGTGGCCTGCTAACCTCAAATGAGCAAATATTCAAGGTTATAAAATCACCCCCTGCTCAGAATACCTAGTTAGAAATAAAAACAGAATTTAACCAAGTTCTACCCCAAGTCAAGAACAGAGGTTGCATTAAGAAGTATGAAACTGAACTTGAAAGCCAAAGTACCAAGGATGTAGCATTATTTCATTAAAAAATGGACTCTGCACATTCTCTGTAACTAAAACACCTTTCTTCAACAGCCATCTCTGAGATTAACTAGAGAAATACTTTTTTAAAAATGCTCCTGATCCACTCTTAGAAACTAGGCTCTAGTTTTATTTGCAAAACCACACTTGCAGCTGGATCCTTGCAAATGCAAATTGGACACAGAGCATTGCAATTACTTAATTTGTGTACACAAAGATGAGTTTTGCATATACAAACAGTTTCAGGCCAAAGAATGGAGACCAGCTTGGAGCCAAAGAAAAGTTGGCCCTTTGTATTTTAAAGTTGGAATAATGAAAATTTCCAAGGGATTTGTATGATACAATGTTACAAGCAGCAGAATACTTTATTGTAATAAAAGCCTTCTAAAACAGAGGTGGGTGGGTTGTGATGATTGTTACACTGTGATTTTTCAATATAGAGTAAATTCCGTACCCAGAGAGTGACAATGAATCACAACTTCTAAATTAAGACTAAAGTTAGAAAAACACTTTCAACATGTAATATTAGAAACCTGGGAATGGGAAAGCCCCTGAAGGTGACAGCCCCAGATCTCTGGTTTTATAAACAGAAGAAGCCCTAAGAAGTAAAAGGACCCAGTCAAGGGTTTTCTCAGCCCAAGTCCAGGGTCAGAAGCTCTGCCTTCTCTCCTGCAGCTCCTTTCCCAGAGGGCTTGCCTTCAGTTCTAGAATGATGTTATATCTGCAACACTGGAGATTACTAGGGAGTGGAGCCTATTCAGAGGAGACAGTCTCTGCTACCCAAGGTTGCACTGGAAGGTGATTGAGCCTCACACTGGAAATCTCTGTACAACTTTATGTCTTCAAACGGTTTTCAACTTTTTTCTGAAGTATTTGGTTTTATAATAAGAGAGTCCTAACAGATTCTAGAAAGGGTGTAAAATTGCCACCACTGTTGTGATAAATTACAAATAACCTGCCAGAACACAAACAAGTCCAATTATTTTTATGTAAATAAAAATATGTAAAGTCAACTTAGCTTTTTAAAAATCCACTTTAAAACCTAAACTTCTCCTTAAACTGGCAACAAGATTCCTAGACAATGTTTCTATATAGATTCCTTTTTCAAAGGAAACTGGTGTAAGAGCTATATTAGAGGATACCATTTAGCTCTACACAAGAAAGTAAAGTCTTTAGACACCAGTATGACAAGTCTGTAAAAGAACAACTCTTTTCTTAGTGAGTATGTATTATTGTTAATATATGTTGCTTCTGTACAATTGCTTTTGAAGAATCACAGAAGGCAAGTGTATCTGTGAGGGTAAGAAAGTCAGCATTGAGCTAATAAATCAAGAATTAAGTAGCCACTAGAAGGAAACTATAACCAAATAGGTATTTCTAAAAGAACAAGGGCATTCTGGACCAAAAGAAATACACTGACTCCTTCTCTCAAACACACCCTCTCTTTCCCACTTCCTTCTTTGCTTTGAATATAACAAGATTACCACCATCACCACCACCACCACCACTCTCAAAAATAAATAAAAATACAGCACCACCATCTCTCTATACTTGCATGGTACTAAGATGCAATAATCCAGAGAGACTTCTGGTAAATCACAGCCCTTTAAACACACATTCCCTGAAAAATCCCCACTAAAATGACAATGAAAATTTTAAGGTGTAAAATTACAGTTGAAAGAGTACAGGAAGAAAATGGGAGATGGGGAAATTCAACAAAATTCTGGAAGTTGGAAAGGGGTGAGTGACTCAACAGACCAAAGTATGCAAAGGAGCATGACAGGGACTCCAACAAGAAGCAAGCAAGTCCAGTTCCAGGGCTCTAGAATTGGAGGCACCAGTTACCTCTGGAGGTGAGGATGCAGGGGAGTTGAAAATAGTGGGATTCATTGAAAGGCTGTACAAGGAGCACTTAAACGTCAGATCCCCCACCCTCAACCCTCACGTGGAGAAGAAACTGCCCCTTCCATCCAGGCAGAAGACAGAAGACTTATTGTCTTAATACACTGACGCAAGAAGATCCGAACGGGAGGGTACAGGGCACAGCTGGAGATTGGGTGAAGCATAATACTGAAAATTGAGGTCTAAGTGAAAAGTCTGCAGTCCTAAAGGTGAGATTCCTCTTCTCTGGGCTCCCAGAATGTAGGGCAGCCTTATGACTCTTAAGAAGAAATTTGGAGAATTATTTACTGAAACTGACCAGCCTAAGAAACAACTCCACATAATCATATTTGAGATAACCTCTGAAAAAGCCAGCTTGACATCTTATTACCCTACAATAAAGTCCACTACTAGACAGGTTCCCATGCACACAGAGCTTCTGGAGAACTCTTTAATGGATCACCTTTAAATATAAACAGATAGATAAGGATTACCAACAGTTTAAGAAAAGCTTGTAATATGACAGAGAAAGAATTCAGAATTAACATTTTTAAATAGGAACTTGAAAGAAATAGACAACGCAGGAAGTAAAAAAAAAAAAAAACTTTAAAAAAAAACTCAACCAATGTGAAATATCAGCAATTATAAGAAGCACCTTTGTTTTATGCGCACTTAGAAAGAAAAAATTAAGACAGCCCACCAATTACAAAATGAATCTCAACTTTTGATGAGTTAAAATGAGAAAGAAGTATATTCCAGAACTGATGAAAGGGTATCCTCAGGAAAAGAAGATATTGCAATTAGGAAACAAAATCAGGGTGTTATTTTTTAAAAAGAGAGGCACTCAGAGAACAAGAAGAGCCCTTGTAAATGTAAAATACAATAGCAAAAATTAAAAATTGAATAGACAGTTGGAAGATAAAGTTGTGAAAATCACTCAGCAAATAAAAGAAAATGGCACAGTTCAAAAATAGAGAAAATTAGAGAATCAACTGAGAAGAGCTGACATCCAACTTTAAAATTTTCAGAAAGAGCAAACAAAGTGTTTAGCACAGATTTTAAAAGACTCACACCAAGACACATCATCATGAAATTTCAAAACACCAGTGAGCCAACTGTCTGCCTCTTTGATCTCCAGTTCATTCCCCTCCCTACTTCTGCTTTGCTCTATCTACTCCGTATCATTAGAGAATGATTCTTCCAGGCTGCATTTCCCTGACAGCTGACTCTTGGTTCATTCAGCCAACAAGAAGCACTGGTTGAAGAGCAAGAAAGAGGGAAAAGCCAGGATATTGCTCCTTCTCTCTCTTTGCCTTAGATAGCATCTCTGGCAGAGGCTAGGCTTCTTCCATGCTTCTAGCTCCCATGAGCCACCCTAACCCTTGAATACTGGTCAAACCATCTCTTCTCTGGTCCTTTTAGCTCTAGAGACAGTAATGGCTTTTTGCTGTTGCTAATCTCTGGCTTGCCTTACTCTTCTCTTTAGCATTTCAGCTTTTCCTTCACCTTAAAGTTAGTTTCTCCCAGTAAATTTCTTCTATTGAATTACCTGGTGTGGACTCCATTTCCCTTACTAGATCCTGACTGATACAACCAACAACATAGAGAAAACACTAAAGCATCTAGAGACAAAGGAAAAGAAAACAGCATGAAAAAAATAAATAATCCAAACAGTAACACCAAAAACTGCAACAACAAGAAAATTGTGATGACATCAAAATTTTAAGGGAGAATAATCATCAAACTAAAATTTTATACCCAGCTAAATAATCAATTAATATAACAGTAAAAGAAAATGCTTTTTGATATGCAAAATCTCAAAATATTTTCCACTCATACCCTCTTTGTCCTTCAAAACTAAGGTGAAAATCAACAAAGAATGAGATTTAATATCCAATAAAAAGAGGACCTGATCCAAGAGAGAACTGAAGGTTGATACTGAGAGAACTGAAGGTTGATACTGAGGGAACCAATTAATCTAAACTAGAGTAAGAAGATAAAGGGGAAAAAAAGAAACATCATTATTTAAAATGTTTGGCTATGGGAATGAGAATGAAATAGTGAGAGTTAAATGGAAGCAAATTTTAAAAAACAAGGAAATTACTAACTCCAGAAAAAAACAAAAAGCTACATAGGAAAGGAAATGTAATCCTAAAACACTACATGATTCTGTTGTGTATGTGTGTATGTATGTGTGTGTGTGTGTATATATATATATATATATATAAAAAATAGTAAAAACTATGTTTTTTTAGCTTTTCTTCAAATTTTATTTTGCACCTATACCTTTAACTAAAAACTATGTCATAAAATATTGGAAGAATGGGAGGAAAAAGAAGTATTGCTAGAGAAAAAGTGTGTAAAGGAGCTAATTTTTTTCCATCTTAGGGAATCAAGAAATAATATCAAAAACATCAATATAAATAAGCCATTTTAGAAATATGGAGGGAAACAGCAGAAGCCAATAAAAGCATTAAGGACTATGCCCTCTAAAGAATGAGAGTCCAGAGCGGAGAAGGGCAGAATGGGAGACCCGTGTTTACCTTAACTCTTATGGAACTATGAATTTATTTATAATTCAGTGTGGGTCTTTTTTCATTGAATTCAATCTAGAAAATCATGTGTTATTTTGATTCAAACAACAACAACATCAGGAAAAGAGGGTGAGCTTGACCCAAGGGCAGAGCCAGCTGTTAAAGGGCCAGCCAGTGAATGGGTCTCAGAAGTGCCAAACACAATAGGAGAATGAGGCAAAGCCAACAGTGGGATTTACAGGACAGAGAAGTCAGAGCAGCTGCCAGAGGGGAAAAGATGTCTCCAACACTGGCTCAGTCTAAACTGAGAAGTAGCAGCTGTGACAAATTTAAGTCTACCTCTTAAAGACATAATGTGAAAACACCAGGAGTTGTGAAGACTGGACTGACTCCCTAGTCCAGAATGAAGGAATGAATAAATGAATCTCTCTTTCATCTCAGAAATAAGATTAATGGTTCTAGAATATAAGATGAAGAAATATCAGAGCATTTAGGTATTCATTTTCTTCCAAGGGAGTGGTTTTTCCAAGCTTGCACAATGTCATACCCTATCCATGTGAGTAAATTACAAACAAAGTTTGTACATTATTATAAAGGGTTAACGCACCCTAAGTCAAGAAACTTTGATCCACTTAAAGAGGTCGTGGAAATTTGCATAAATTTGGAAAGCGCCTTTGCTAAAGAACTAAGCGAGCCCACTCCACTGTGTTTGATTTCATTTCTCTAGAAACATGGATATTTTCACACCTGTGTCACATTTGGTCTGCTACAAGATAAACTGTCCAGACTTGTGTGAGTACCGTCAGTGCTTCAGAGTGTGTTATCCTGAAGAGAAAGATGTCTGACGTCCGTGCTGGCACAGGAATGCAGCGCCCGTGGGCTCCCAGAACTTGTGGCCATAGATATTTATAGACCTTCTTAGGTATTTTTAGGTGATGAAGATCTCGCCCAAGATGGGACCACATGGGACCGCATGGTCCAGGATAGAGCTCCCAGCCATGCTCCCTGGAGGATGCCATAAACGGCATCTGATGATTTAGGAAATGATGGTTTACACTACAGAAGAAAGCAGGCAAAATCGATAGCTGCAGATGAAGAGGAGACAGAGTCCCAGCCAGGCTTCATCAAGGGTGAGAAAGAGTAAAGAGAAACTGATATCTTGAAAGCGTCTTTGGGCAGGCAGGGTGCAGGGAGAGGAAGGAAGAGCTTCTGCCTATGCTGCCTGCCAGGCTCACTTGTAGGGCCTGAGACACTTAATCTTCAGGTCATGGGTTTGCCCTCATCTGGGGCACATTGTTATTAAAAAGGTCAGACTGATGTAGTGGAAAAAGAGAGTCACTGAACCAGGAGTCAGGGGATGCAACTAATCTCGGCTTGGCCACCGCACAGCGCATTCTAAAACCAAATACCAGGGCTCTAGACTTGGAACCACTCATGTGGCAGAGGCCAAACACCTCCATTAAGACACCCTTGAGTGAGAGCCACTGCACATGTGGGCGATCCAATAAATAGCTACCAGAGAAGCCTAGACAGGCACTTGGCAGACACTTGTCTGAGCCACGCTGGGAGCCCCAGTGACACTTGAGGGCCTCTCCAGGGGGCTTTACCTCTAACTTTATTTCTGATGACCCCTCAGATGGTCTTCAGAACTCCCACTGCAAAAAGCCATTACTGCCCCCCAATACCATCCCCCACTGAAACTGAACTCCTGGCTTTGTGTACCTGATAAGGTCTAGGCACAGGACTCAGTCACCACCCAACTCTGTTGCACTGACTGCAATATAGTGGTTACATTTGGAAAAGCCACCTCACCTCCCTGGGCCTCAGTTTTCACCACCGTACAGGAAGGGGGTTGGATTTGATGTCCTCTGGTTCAATAGTTACTAAATAACTAAAATAATTAAACATCATAATAAAAGCTTACTTTTATTGGCTGCTTCCTATGCGCCAAGCATACAGTACGAGGGATGCAAGAGTGAGCAGAAACAGACATGGTTCCTGCTCTCACAGAATTCACAGTCTGGTAGAGGAGGCCAGAGTTAACCTAAAAATCCCAGTGACTACAACCCGAGCAGCGTGCTAGGATGGAAAGGAACAGAGGGCATAAGATAGTCCAGAGTGTCAGGAAAAACCGTGCTGAGAAAATGGTATCTGAGTTACTATCTGAAGGATGAGCAGGAAGACCAGGGAGGACACTGACATGTGGGAGTATCACTGGTCACAGTGGTTACATTGGACTGGAATGTAAGAAACAAAAGGAAGAGAAATCATATCCCCCAACCCCTGAATATTTACTTAGTGCCTGATATTGCATTAAATACTATTTATATATACTTCTTGAGTTCTTTCAATGATTTTGTCAGTTAAAAACGATTACCCCCACTTTATAGGCACAGTTTTAAGGCACAGTTTTAAAAACATGCCCAAGAGAAAAACAGCAGGAGGCAGAGCCTGGTCTATGAAACCCCAAGCGTGCACATTTAACCACTATGCTATACTGTACAATACATTGGGCCCTATTAAAACCTGATGTGTCAAAATAGAATAGGTTTTCCATCCTGGAGCTAACTTTAAGAATCTGATGTCAGAATAGAATAGATTTCCACCAAATCTCCCTTTTCCACAACACTCACCGCAGCCACCCATCTCAGCACACTGATAAACCTCTGCAGTGGCACTCAAAAAACACAACTAAACACACATAACCATGAAAGATGGAATAAGTTATTATAATGAGCTCCAATTTCTACTTTACATTATCATTTTTATTTGTTTATAAAACTAATTTTAATGATCCCACCATCAGAGAGAAGCAGTATTGTAGTCTATGACTACAAATAATCTCTAAAGCAACAGTGTTTGGCTTGGAACATATTATGGATCTTCGTAGTAGGTGTACCTTCCAGGGAGGTTTTGCTTGGACTACCATTAAAATAAGATGTAATATTCTGAACACAGGATATCTGATGACCAAGGAGATTCATCTAGAAGTGCGTTGGAATGCCAACCTTTGCCCAATGAGTAGCATCATGTTGGACAACCTGCACTGAAATACCTGAACTTCAACAACCTCAGGAAGGAGATCAGACAAAATGACACCATTTTTGAGTTTTTAAACTGGAAAATTAATATGAACCTAGTAAAGTAAAATAACATACAGTGGCCTACAGAAAGAGAAAGAAAAATACCATATGATATCACTCATATGTGGAATCTAAAAAAAAGGAAAAAAGAAGACACTAACGAACTCATCTACAAAACAGAAATAGACTCACAGATGTAGTAAATAATCTTATGGTTACGAGGGGTAAGGGGGTGAAAAGCGATGAATTTGGGAGTTTGAGATTTGCAAATGTTAGCCACCATATATAAAAATAGATTTACAAAAACAAGTTTCTTCTGTATAGCACAGGGAACTATATTCAGTATCTTGTAGTAACCTTTAATGAAAAAGAATATGAAAACAAATATATGTATGTATATGCATGACTGAGACATTGTGATGTGTACCAGAAATTGACACAGAAATTTACATATTCTGTTTTCCTATCTCAGAATAAAATACAAACTCTAGAAAAAAAATATACAGTGGCCTATGCAAAAGACTTTGATTTTTCAATACTGACACAGGCCACCTCTGGCAGCACTCCTGAAGGAATCACAATGCCCTTTGTGTTCTTTCATATCCCTGAAGCAAAGGATTTGGATGACGATAATACTACCATAGGTTTTCATAAACTTGGTCTCTGCTACAAAAACCTGCTTCTTTCATGATTCAGAACACACTGGCCAATACGGGAGCCACTATTCACATATCACTACGAGTACTTGACCTGAATTAAGATATTCCGTAAGGGTAAAATACACACTTTTTCAAAGACTTCATACAAGAAAAAAATATACACTTTTATTCACAATTTTTACATTGATTAAATGTTAAAATAATATTTTTATATTTAAGTGAAATAAAATGTATTATTAAAATTAATTTCACCTAATTTTTAAACTTTTTTTTTCATGTGGCTACTAGAAAATTTTTAATTACATTTGTGGCTCACATTACATATTTACTAAACAGTGCTGATTAAGAAAGTCAAAACGTATTTTAAATGATGTCTGTATAATATATATATAGCATAATGGCATTTAAGACATTAATATATGTTCATAAGACTATCATTTGATAGCAAATTCTTATATAAAGATGTGTATGATCTTATAAAAACAATACGAAAGAGGCACCATTTATTGAGTTCCAACTTTTTGGCCAGATCATACTACAGACTTCAGTTAGATTGTCTGTAATCCTCCCAACAGGGAGGAGTAATCTGGATGAGGGAGACTGAGTAATTGGCCCCAGATCACACAGCTAGAAAGTGCTACCTCCAGCCTCTGAGTACAGTCTGTCTGAGGCTAATGTCCGAACTCTGTTGTACTTCAAGTAAAGAAATTGGGTGAGACCCTATTTGGAAGTGACCATCTCTTATGAAGTTGGTCATTATCTACCTTGGGCAAGGACTTTCAAGCCCTACATCTGTCATTAAAAAGATATTCCTTTTCTGTTTTGGATAAAGGGGAGTGAAGGGTTTGGAAAACAGCACATCCATCCAACTAGCCTGCTCATCCTGCTCTGAGAAAGAATCTGCAGGAGTTACCCAGAAGTTTGAAGGGCCACACAGAAAAGTGGGCCAGAGGCAGCAAAACAATGGCATCACGTGAGACGTGGTCAGTTGTCTCTGGTGCCACCTCTTAGGAGAGTTCCCCTGCTTAATCCCAAGCCTGGCCTAAGCTTCTGACTCCAGTCTGCTCTTGGAAAATGCACAAGTAACAACAACACCAAGGGTGTGGAGCCCTCAGGAATACTTCAGTAAGAAACAGCTTGCAGCGAAAGGGGACAACCACACTGCCATGAGAGAGAGAAGCAGACTGGTCACAACGCTAAGACAGACTGCCAAAAGAAACAGCCTTCTGAAACCCAGAATACCTTCTGCCACCAAGCTTTGGAAAAATTAAGCATGCAAAACTTTGGCAGTCTTCATCCGCTTTCCCCCTCAGCACGCTCCTAGCAGAATAGGTGATGGAGCTCTCCAGACATCTGCTCAGCATTACCACAAGTACCCACAAAAAGCAATTTCCCTTCCTGCAGCAGTTGAAAACGTGTAAGTGAAGGGTGCGCTGTCAGGGGGCATGGTGGAGAAGGGAAGCCGGGAAACCTGGCCAGAAAGAAAACCACACAGAGAGCAACAGTGACATTCAGACCTGAAGCTAGGAATCTTTGAAGGGCTCAGGATGGGACGCTTTATCACATCTGATTTAATTCAAAGACTGTTTTTCAGGATGCTGAAGGTCTAGGCTCGCAATCAAGCACTTACGTAATCCTCCTCACTGAGCCCTTGCTTCTCAACAGAACTTTTCACCTCCATGGAAAACTTCTCAAACTCAGGTTTCACTGTCCTCAGTAGAGTGATTGTTTGGAGGGATGAGTACGCTTGCTTAGCTTCAAAGTCGTATTTGTCTCCTCTCTTCCACGAGCCATCTCCTACGGGAGAAGTAAAAATATTTATAATTCCAAGCCAGTTATCATAAAAGGGCCATTCTCCCTTTTCCTCTGCGATGCGTCTCTCTGTTTCTTCTGGCGGCTGGGATGGGGGTATTGTCATAGTTTTGCTGTTGGGTATAAAGTGACAATGTCAAGATCCCCAAAGGAGGAGAAGGCCCTTTGGACATGTGTCCCTTTGAAATGTGAGACTGAGAGAAAAGCACTGTTGTGTTAGTTACCTTCTAATAGCCAAGTAACTGTAATTTTCAGCCCCCAAGAATTGCCACACTGAGGGGTAAGAAGTAGGTTTATTCCTTTTTATTCACACTTATTTTTTAATACCTACAATCAACTGTGAAGGTCAATCAAGATGGAACTGTGATATAATTAAACCCAACCTTATATAGATGTGGAAGTCAGGGATGGCTAGGTTCGACAAATTTATGCAAGTAATATATATAAAGTTGGTGCTATTAAGAGAAAAAGGTTTGAGATTATTGATATTTCTTGAAATACTTCTTGAATCACTTCAGACTGAAAATAACTTAGGTGAACTTGAGGATCTATATCTGTCTAGTGCTGGCAACACCTCATAAAGATTATTTACTGGACAAGATCATCACTGAATCAACAGTAATAAAATTAAAAATTGCTAACATTTACTGAGCATATACAACAATAATAAAAGCTTTATTTACAGAATACTTTATATGTGTAAACTCATGTAATCCTCAGAAGATCCTGCAATGTGGGTACAATTATCCTCTCTGTTTGACAGATGAGGAAACTGAGGATTGAGAAGCTGAGTATCCTGCTGCTTCTCCGCTCTCCCTTTCACAAAAGCAAAGGCCAATTACATGGATAAGAATCATTTCTCTCCTCTTTATTATTTCATTTTTGAGAAAACATGTGGCTTACAGGACCCCAAAAGGAAATATGGACCTCTACCTTTTGACCATAATGATAATAATTCAATGAATTATCATCATGAATCCTGGAGGTCTCTGCCACCCCAAGCCCCCAGTCCACAGTGGATGCCGGGTACCCAGCAGCTGAACGGTCAGGACGCCTCTGGAGTGTGCAGCCAAGCCTGCCTGGGACTCACTCCATCCTTACAGAAAAAGCTCAGTAAAGAGCTGGTGGCTTTGCACAAAGTGAATTTTGGAGAGTGTGTGGAGAAAAGGGAACCCTCCTACACTGGTGGTGGAAATGTGAATTGGTGCAGCTACCATGCAAAACAGTACAGAGATTCCTTAAAACCTAAAAACAGAGTTATCATATGATCCAGCATTCTCACTCCAGGGCACATATCCAGAGAAAACTATAATTCAAAAATATACATGCACCCCAGTGTTCATAGCAGCACAGTTTACAATAGCCAAGACATAGAAGCAACCTAGATGTTCAACGGCAGATGATTAGATAAAGAAAATATATATATATGAATACTACTCTGCCATAAAAAAGAATAAAATAATGCATTTGCAGCATCGTGGATGGACCTAGAGATTATCACACTGAGTAAAGTAAGTCAAACTGAGAAAGACAAATATATGATATCAGAGACTCACAGACAGAGAAAACAAACTTGTATTTACCAAAGGGGAAAGGGAGGGAGGGATAAATTAGGAGTTTGGGATTAGTAGAAATAAACTACTATATATAAAACAGATAAATAAGGTCCTAATGTATAGCACAGGGAACTATATTCAATATCTTTTAATTACCTAAAATGAAAAAGAATGTGTATATACATATATAGATGTATGTATGACTGAATCCTGAATCACTGTGTTGTATGCCAGAAACTAACCCAACATGATAAATCAACTAAACTTCAATTTAAAAAGAAAGAGCTGGTAGCTCTGAAACTTCTATCACAGCTTAAATCAGACAAACATGGATTAACTGAACTACGTGCAAGGTTCTGCGATAGCCACCACAGTGGGCATCATGAACATCTTGAAGAGTCTCCACCTCCTTCAAGAGAGGGATTTAGAGATGGACATGTAAACTGCTGAAGTTATTACAGGGTGACAGTTAGCTTAGTGTGAGGGGCCGGGGGTGGTACAAAGAAGCAGTACAGAGGAAGAGGCAACCAGCTCCAACAAGGGACGTTTCATGCCAGGAGGAGGCATCAGCCTGGCCCTAAATGTGTGAGTATGATTTTAATAAGAGGAGAGGAGGACGGAAACGCTTGCTTGGCAGAGCCTATGGCACGGGCAAAGGTGCAAATGTGTATGACATCCAGTGGGCAGCTGAGAACCTCAGTCTGGAGCACGAGAAAAGACAGAGACAAAGAATGTGTTTGTGGAAGCATCTGTTTAATCATAATCCCAATAATAGCAACCATTTATTAATTGCTTACTGTGTGCCAGGGAACTGTTATAAGATAAATAAGACAGAGCTGAGGACAGAATTCATTAAGGGCTAGATCCATTCTCAATGAGCACAAGATTAAATTTCAGGCCACCAAACAAAACTTGCTGAAGTCCTCCTCCTCCTCCCATGTGAAACCTCCCCAACGCTGCTGAGGCCACAGCTATGCCCGTGCTCAGAGAGCAGGTGAGCTTTGCATCACTGCCACCGACCAGGGCAAACCTCACTGGGTGCTCGGGGCAGACAATGTGGCCTTTGGGAAGGGGCCAAACCCACTTGCCAGGAAGACCCCCAAATTCTCAGAATGTCCAGAACATCTTCAACTCATGGTGGAACCCATTGTTTCCAGGCATGCCATCAATACTTATTAATTCAGTTTTAATTGACTTGAGGTATCAAGAATCAGCAGGAATGATGCTTCTTAAGCAAAAAGGTGAGACTTTCTCAGCTCTGGGTAAGAGTTCTTCCCAGAGGCACAAGAAAGGAAACACTTAACCCTGTATGTAATTAGAAAATACACATAGAACTGGAAATGGCAACTATCTAGTCACTAAAATGGAAGAAATACTTTTTCTAATACTGAAAGAAGTGAAATCCAGTACAATCAATCTGTCTATCACAATCTAAAAGGTAATGAATTTAGAGTTTGTTTTCTAGGAAAAAGAATGGACACAAGAGTGCTTAATTAATTAAAGCCAAGCTGGATAGGTATCTAGTCACAACCATAACCAATACAATGACTTCTTGCTTTTGTAGGCATTCCTTATTGTAACATGTCAATAACATCTCCCATCTGGGGCCATTGGAGGCTAGGAAAGCAGAGGCCAGCTTGGCCTGATGCCCCATCAGTGGGGACAAATTTAATTCAGCAGACAACTGGGTGCCTGTGGAGATTTACGAGCGGAACAGAAGAATGACAAGATCAGACTCATGCCTTGGGAAATAGCAATGGATTAGACTGGGGAGACACTGAGGGTTCACAGCCACAGTAATCCGGGCGAGAGGTTATAAGAGGTTATATGTGGGAAGTCACACCCCACCCAAAAAAGGTTAAACATGGTTCCCAGGGTGGTTAGAATCACAGGAAAGTTTGCTTTTCTTTTCTTTCTGTGTGTTTTTCTGAATTTAGCAAATTTTCAGAAGTGTATTTACTGTTTTATAATCATAAAAAGAGGGAGAGCCCTTGAGAATGAAAGAGGAATCTTAGGACTCTGTGAGTTAGGGAGTGAACGGCAGCCTGGAGGGAGATGCGTCACCGGTGATGCCAAAGAGGAAAGGAAAACGGTCGTCAGAGGAAAGGGCACAGCCAGTGGGAGGAGGAGGGGTGGGGAGGACATGGAAATGATAATGATTTCAGTTAGGGTCACGGTCACTCCAAGGTGACTACTAAAGAACGCCCAAGTGACAGCACCAGGCTGGGGCTGGAAATATTGGTCCGAAGCCAGAAAGAGGAGTGAGGGCTAGAGAGTGTCGGATGTCACATCCATATGTCTTCGAGATAGAACCCAGAGACGGATGGCACTGGATAAGAAAGAGCATGCAGAAAGAGAAGGGCAGAGGAGAACACACTCAGGGAGGCTGTTTTTGGTGGGCAGGAGGCATAAGAGGAGCCAGAGAAGAGCTAACAGAAAGCTGGAAGAATGCTGTGCCACCAAAGCTAAGAAAAACAGGGTTTCCAGGAAGAAATCCAGCACTGAACTCTTGTAGCGGCCACTAGCCCCGTGTGTGACTACTTCAATTTAAATGAATCAAAATTAAATGAAATTAAACTTTCAGCTCCTCAGTCGCACTTGCCAGATTTCATACGTGCAAGAGTCACATGTGGCTGGTGGCTCCCGTGCCGGGCAACACAGGGTAGAAGACTGCCAGCATCACAGCAGGTTCCAGCGGACAGCACCGTGTCAGAGGGTGGAGGGCGGTCTGCGGGAAGGCTGATGGCTCTGGTGATGTGGTCAGTGGTGACTGAGGCTGGCACTCTCAGGGGAGCGCTGGGTACTGATGTCATAGTCTTACAAGGGGCCTGAACAAGGAATTAAGACGAGGAGAAAGAAGTCAGCTAGTGAGAAGAAGTAGGGCAGAGAAGGTGATTCTACGAAGTTGTTTCAGGAATAAGGGAAAGCAAATTTGCTCTTTGTTTCATTTTGTTTTAAGCAACATGGGAGCCCCAAGCTGGCACGTAGAGTGAGAAGGGTACAGGATATTTGTGAAAGAGGAAATAACCTGCTCAGCCCCAAGCCTGTGCTCAGCAATCCTGTGCCCAGGGAGCTGGCATCGAGCAGGGGTACCCGCGTTGGGATAACAATGTCATCCTGCTGCTCTGGTACTTACCAGAGTCCCAGCACATAGTAAGCTGTTGGTAAGCGTGGAATGAATGATGACCTGAGACATCACAGAAGACATCCAAGAGGTGGATGCCTGAGTCCACCTGGGCTGGCTGCAGCACACCGTGGCTCCTGACCTCTTGTGGTTATTTAAGTGGGGAAAAAGCATTGGCCTCCTGGCCTCACCCCACCTTCTCCACATGTCCAGTGTTCCACGCTTGCCTTGAGCTGCCTGGTCCAGCTACTCCCATCAGCAGCACAAACTGAGTGATGTGATTGTGAACCATTGTGCCTCTTTCACTTCATTCTTTAATCCTCAAATGAGGAAGATTTGAGTATGATCCCTATCTAATAGGCGAGCCAACTGAAGTTCAAGGAGATTAATGTGCCCAAAGTCACTTAGTTAATAAACAGAAGCAGGATTTAAATGCAAGCCAGCCTCCAAACACTGGTGCCTTGCCTGCTCCTTGCTCATCTCATCAGCATCTGGGGTGTTCCAAGATTTAAAACTGCAAATGCAGTGGGGGGACAAAAATGTTCAAAACAAAAGTAACAGAGGAAGAAAGATCAGAAGAGGAAGTGCCTCAATATGGTTTAATGACTGTTACTGTTGAAAGACTGTGTGAGAATGCTTTCTCTTCTCATTATCTCAAACTGACTATCACGTGCAAATAGCACTTTAATAGCAAAACATAAATCCAATCCCTCCCCAGTTTTTCTGTCACTTTTCTACGGTTAGCGAGTCAAATAATTTATGAGCATTACCAGCCCTTCCATCCTCACCTGAACTAGTGCCCTCTGAGTTCCCAGCAAGTCAGGAAAGCTCTATGGTAATCTTACAGTCCCAGACAGAATCATCCAAATAACTTTCCACCTAACTTACATCCAAAGAAGATCACGCCAGGCAATGGGAATGCCCGTGGTGCTATTCAAAACTCTACAGGGCGATACATATCATCTTCACTCTAGATTTTTTTTAACCTATCCTTTCAGTCTTAATTTCCATCACTTGAATTTGTATCATAATATATTCAGAACTCCTATAACAATACAATCAGGGCAGATCTGAGAATTTTTTTTGAGTGCTCACCTAGACAATCTATTAATCAGTAAATATGGACACAATGTCAACAAGTTTTTTTAAAAATCCAGGATCAGATAAGTATTATTTAAAATAGAGCCTTTTTCTAGAGCAGATGTAAAGTTTGATGTGAGGAAGCACAGGGAGAGGAAGATGTTGAAGAATTTTTCATGAACATATGCCTGATCCTCCTTAGGGCGCAAAATCTCAGAGAAGTCCCTTTATGAGTGATGGATGCCAGAACCTTGCTCTAGGTCACTCTGCCTGCCACTAGATTCTGCTTCTGCTTCTACTCTAAGGAGGAAAGGTGCTTCCATACACTTTTAAAGTACTATACATAATGGTCAAAGAAAACTAAAACTAATAGTAAATATAACTAACATTTACTAAATACTCATTACATTCCAAGAAGTTTGCTGTGTGTCTCACATACGCCACCTCATTTACTACTCAGCCTGATGCCATGAGATATGTACTATTATTATCATTAGAAGAAACTAGGGCTTGCAGGGGAGGGCAGGATTATGTCAGCTTGCCAAGAGCTAGTATGTGGCTCAGCCTCTCAGGCAGACTGACACCAGAGCTCTGAGCCTAAGCAACCAGGCTGTAAAAGGGAAAAGAAAGAGGATCTAATCAGAAACACCAAGGATACTTTGGAGATTATATCAGAGCACACTGTATAACTCCCTGCAATTAAGTTTCCAAGAAGCAGAAAAACTGAATGAAAAAAAATAAGTTTTAAAAAGTTGTCCCCAAATCACCAACAGTAAGTCATACAGATATAGCTATGTAAACATACACAAATATATATATGACTCCTTATGCATTGATACTATGCATTGAGGACACAGCACCACTTTTGTAGTATTCCTGCCAAAAATGTATAAACTCCATCTTATCATGTGAAAACACCAGATAAATCCAAACTGAGAGACATTCTACAAAATAACAGACTCATCAAAAGTGTTATGTCATGGAGTAGGGGAAGGTATAG
The DNA here is from genome assembly GCF_009834535.1 of Camelus ferus. Lineage (NCBI taxonomy): Eukaryota > Metazoa > Chordata > Mammalia > Artiodactyla > Camelidae > Camelus > Camelus ferus. Next base: position 22,868,420 of record NC_045698.1, on the reverse strand, counting down.
CTCATTGGTAGATCGCATGCTTAGCATGCATGAGGCCCTGGGTTTAATCCCCAGTACCTCTATTAAAATAAATAAGTAAATAAATAAACCTAATTACCTCCTCCCCAAAACAAAAACAAAAAAAAAAAAGACAAAACCAAAAAGAAAAAGTGTTATGTCATAAATGATAAGGAAAAACTGAGGAAATACCACATATTGGAGAAGATTAAGAAGACACAAAACCAAATGAACTGGGTCCTGGAAGAGAAAAAGGACCTTAGCTTCAAGGCGGTAAACTTCAAATAAAGACTGTAGTTTAGTTAGTGGTATTGTATCAATGTTAACTTTACTTTTTTTATAATTGTACTATGGTTATTTAAATTGTTAACATTAGAGGAATCTGGGTAAAAGGTATATGTGACCTCTCTATATTATTCTTACAAGTTCTCTGTAAGTCTAAAATTATTTCAAAACAAAATTTAAGTTTTCCAAAAATTACCTCTAAAAAGAAATTAGGTCTAGACACAGAGTTGAGTTATTTCCATCTTTTAAGGAATATTCTTATGGTTTCTAGAGCATAAAAACAATGGACATTGACCTAATTAATCTTATAAAGCTAATATAAACCTGATTTTAAAATCTGCCAATAACCACCTAAAGGCAAGAAAACTGTCCAATCTCACTCATGAACATAGACTCAAAAATCCTAAATAAAATGCTAAAAACTTAATCAGTATCAGCAACATGTGCAAAAAATCATCATGACAAAGTATGCTTAATCCCAAGAATACTATAATGGCTCAATATTAGAAAATTTATTAAAAGTACCAATAAAATATATTTGATAACATTCATCACTCACTTCCAACTTTTAAAGTCACCTTAATAAACTAAAGAATATTCTAATATCTATTTCTGATAAGATATTAGAAATTAAAGTATCACCATTGCTATATAATATTATTCTGGAAGCTATTGCTAATGTAATAAGAGAACAAAAATAAATATAATGTTCAACTATCAAAATGGAAAGAAAATTACAGTTATTATTTGATGATGGTATAAAAACTATTGGAACAGAGGATTTAATATGTGGAATTCTTGTTTCTATATGACAACTAGATTCACAAAATGTAACAGGAAAAGATCATGATCATAATAATAACCAGAAAGCATAAAATATCTAAGAATGAACTCAACAAAAATAGTGCAAAATTCAAATGAAGAAAACTGCAAAACTGCTTATGGACATAAAAAGAAATTCAAATAAAATAATTTAAAAGTTAGATGAGGGGTTGGGGATTTGCAGACACACATTACTATGTATAAAATAGATAAACAACAAAGACCTACTGTATAGCACAGGGACCTATGTTCAATTTCTTATAATAACATATAACAGAAGAGAATCTGAAAAGAAAAAACATATATGTATGTGTATGTATAACTGAATCACTTTTCTGTGCACTTAAAACTAACATTGTAAATTAACTACATTTTAATTAAAATAAATTTTTTAAATTAGATGATGCAGGGTTTACAGGGATGTAGGAAAACAGACTACCTCAAAGAATGAAAAAAAGACAATGTTATACACTGTTGCAAAAGTAAACTGGTAAACTGCTTTAGAGGAAAACCTGGCAATATCTATCAAAAGTTAAATGCATATAACTGTTGACCCAGGAATTCTACTTCTAGAAACTTGTCTTACAGATTATGTATAGATACATGTATGAATGTGTGTACATGCATGCATACACGAGGCAACTCAATATATTATTACTCTTATAGCAAAACCTGGAAACAACATAAATATTGAAAAATAACAGATTGAGCAAAGATTGAATATCAGTATTATAAAATACTACATAGCCATACTATAAATAGAGTGATTATTTTACTGAAAAAATATTTTTGTAAATATATATTTTTTATAATATTATCAATGTACTTTTATCTGTATGGCACAATTAGAGTAACTTATTTTCATCCCTGTATTTTTCTATGTCTCTCAAATTTTCTTTAATATTCATGTATTGTAATGAGCAGGGAAAAGTGATACAAGCTTTATCTGTGGATTAAAGGAATTCCAGTACCTAACATTCGTATTGTACTTGCCCATTTATAATGTGCATTCACATACATTGCCTCCAAATTCTATGCTTGCAGTAGCCAACTTGCAAAACTCAGAATAAATGTTTTTCATTTTCCCTCAGTCTCTACCAGTATCTCAAAGAACTCAATACTATAACCAATAATGTAATTACCTTCTGATCTTGGATCAAGAAGTGAAACTGCCACTCTGCTTATATAAAGAGAAGGGGAAAGCAAGGAGGGGGGAAATTGGGTGTTTCCTTCCAGCCTTAAATATCTAACTTTATCCACTATAGGAAGCACAGGCTACTTTTGCTTCAATAACTTTTCTTTATCCCCATGAGAAGTGTTTTATTATGATTATGCACAATGGTCTATTGCTTAAGTAAGTCAGGATATCAGAGCAGGAAACTGAGGTATATGCTTTAAGGTTTGGATCCCATCTAACGATCTCTCGACAGCAATAATTGGGAAGTGGAGCTCAGCATAAACATGCCGTTTGTGATACACCACACTTATAGTTCCCCTGAAACACAATGTGCAGTATCTGAGAAAATGTTCCATAGCCCTACAGTATTTGCTTCAAAGAGAGCCTTAACCACATTTAGGGGGAAATGTTTTGTACCTGTGATCTTGGTGAATTCCTTAAACACCCTCTCAACATAGGAACCCTGGGAACTTCCCCAGATCCATTTTAAGGAATTAAATGCTTTCAATCATATCTGTTAGTGGCTCTTAAGAGACAGTAATCTGGAAGGAGGAGGGGCTGGGAACAGCGACTTTCAAAACAATTTCACCTCAATTTACAGTAATGGTTATTTTATTTATTTCACGTTGTGGCCCATTACAAACATATATGTAATATGCATAAATACATACACATAAATGTATAGTCATATTGCTAAAATAAGTTTTATGAAACTACACATATGCTGTGTGTGGTACACTTTGACATGTTCTACTCTATTATAGTGACATGTTTGAGTATATTCCAGTCTACTAAAAATTCTGCCCAAATCTCACTAAAATTATCCCAACAGTCCGTCATCGTGGCAACCTGCAGTTGGAAACGCACTGAAGAGGGGTCTTTAGGGCCTGGATTTATGATCATTTGGAGAGCTAGAGTGAGCTATGCTCTCCCAGACAAGTCCCTTGGCATCGCAGGAAGTGGTCTCTTTTTGCTCTGAGTTCTCAAGGAAGAAAACTTGAGAATTTATGAGAAGTGGGAGTGTTCAGAATCACAAATGTCTGAAATCCTATCTATGGACATCAGATCTATTGCGATGACTCAAGTTATTGGCCCCATCTCACAATCCATTTTGGAGACCCCGGCAGCGCGAGTGGACGCGGGAGGCAGAGTTACCGTAGGAAGAGCTGTTGAAGAGCTCGATGTTGAAGAAGGCGTAGTCCCCGCTGGTCATCCCGTGCCTGTGCGCTGCCAGCATGATGCCGCGGATGGTGTCGCTGCTGGCACACATGATCACCACTGCGGGGGGAGGAAGGAAACACACGTGAACCGCCCCTTCTCGGTGGACAGCGCCGCGCTCAAGGCGTCTGACAAGGCATAGGGCACTCACAAAGTCCTAACGCATCTCCTCACGAATTGCTTATGAATTACAAAAGGAAGTCATTACATTACAAAGGGAAGTCACTAGGACTTTATAGTGGAGAAAGCTAGTGGTCGCCACTGTGACCAAGGCGTTGAAACCAACATCACCCACCGTAGAACAGACTCACCAGCCTCCCGGTGTACACAACCGGGGCCCCAAACGACAAAACGGACAACCTGAATCTAATCAGAAGGAAGCAGCCGCAAACCCAGCTCGAGGGAGCGTGTATTGAAGACTTGGCTTGTGCTCTTTGAAGTGGGCACTTGCATGCAAAACAAAGGTGGCCCAGGGAAATGTTCTAGACTAAAAGAGACTTAGAGAAACGGAAAGCCTAGTGCAGTGTGTGATCCTGGACTGGATCCTGGACCTTAAAAAAAAACAGTAATAAAAGTTTTTCTATAAAAGGTATTATTGAGATCACTGGAGAAATTTGAATCAGGTCTGTAAATTAGATAGTAGTAATGCATTTGTGTTAAAAATTCTTGCTTTTCGTAATTCTACTGTGATTATATGAACGTCCTTGTTCTTAGGAAACACACACTTCAGTTTTGAGGGGTAAAAGAGCACGATGGCTGTACTTGCTCTCAAATAGTTCATAGAAAGATAGTAATATTTGTGCGTTTCTACATACATGTGTATATATTTGGAAGGGAGGAAGGGGAGGGAACAGGAGGGGAGAGGGGAAGGGAAAGATTTGAAATGACAGAGTGTATGTGGCAGAATGTTAACAACTGGTGAAAATCTGGGTGAAGGTTATACTGAGATGCTTTATACTTTCTTACATCTTTTCCAAAAGCATAAAATTATTTCAAAATGAATTTTTAAAAATACATCAAATAAATCACCAGATTTGCTCAATATAAGACAGTAAGACATGTTATCTGCTTTCTATACTTAATAGCATGGTAAACACATTTTCCTGAAAAAGCAAACTAAATGGCTTTAGGGAGAACATTCATTTGGCAAATCATAGGATGCAGTGAGTAGTATAGGCATTCTGCTGTTTGAATGCAGAAACCTTTCTCTTAAGCTGTCTCAACATATACCAGACATAGTTACCAAGATTTCAGATCCCTCCCCACATGCTCTCAGTTTGTATCCACACAGTCCGAGTTGAGAAGCTTTAAGCAGCTCCAGAATATTGTTGCCTGCCCCATAAGAGCTACAACAGACTAGGGTGAAGTGGGGACCTGGCCATTATCCAGTGATTTTTGACCATTGTTGATGGCCCTTGGCCCCCATGACAGGGTCCGTGGTGTTTGCACACGTGGAGGAGAGGAGAGGCTTGGAGAGACCTGGGTACCATGACCTCGTTATCACCACGTGTGCCAGCCCTGCAAGATGAGTATGTTCTTTGTAAAAGCATGAGTACTGAAAGATGGAGAACAAACTTTAAGCTGTGCCAAAGCTGCCTTGGCATCCTGCATGGAGGGTCAGGCGCTTGTTGACATTTCATTTACTGCACAGGTTAGTTCAGAGTGTTGGATCGTGACTCTGACATTTCTTGCAACAAAAGGGCTAGGGGTCCAGGCTCAAAGCTCTGGAGAACAAATTTTTAAAACAATACAAAACTCCTACAGATTTATAACTGCCGGAGTAGGTGTTGTTTGTGCCTGGCAATATAGTTATATATTTGGGATAAATAGTCAAATTCCAAGATGTCTCAGGAAGGAAGCTTTTGAAGAAACTCCTCATTATTCCTTATGACCTAGACGCTTGTTTTAGTGCTGATTTGATTATAGTCCCTTAAATGACAAAAGAGCCAAAGTGTCCCACAAAACAGCCAGTAAGGGGCTGAGGCTGGACAAGTTTGAAGAGTGTGGATTCCCAGGGTGGGCATCTCCAGGAGGCTCCAGGAAGCTCCGGCTGATGGTCACCGGCAGTCTGCATCATGTTTTGATCAGCAGCTCATAGTCCAGAGTCTGGCTCTAAACCCCCAGACAGAGAACATGATTTTGTCAGCACACAAGGAGTAGAGTCATTGCTTGGGGGCAGAATCCCAACAAGCTAACTCAGATACTTTTAGTAATCTGAAATGATGATTAATTTCAATGAGGACCAAAATGATCACAAACACGTTTGTGTTGACCCATACCTGGGTGTGCTAACTGAGGAGGCAAGTTATAAGCAGTAGCATGTTAGTGAGGACAAAATCAGAATCAGTGAGGTCAGCTGGAGGATTCAGGCATCCAAAGGCATCAGGCCTCGATAACCCTAAGCACCCGTCTCTAAGAGCTACACCTGGCCCAGGCCTGAACAGGCTGTGTCCTCAGACTGGAGCACAAGCTTCCCCAAGTCTTGGATGGCCTGTGCCCAATGCTGGCCTCTCTGTCACTTCTTTTCTATTTTTACAGTCCTGGCCCATCTCCTCTCTTTCCCCATCACCACCAAGACCAACCCCTTCTGATGGACACATTCTTTCTTGAAATGAAATTTCTTTATTGAAATTCTGCTTGAACTCAGCAAGAGTGACCCAGAGCAGCATTGCACCTATCTGAGCAGACTTGAATTATTTTAGATCTCAACCATTTCATTTTGACAATGTAGTTCAACTCTCAGAAGGAAATCCTAGGGGGTAGGGTATAGCTCAAGTGGTAGAGTGCATGCCTAGCATCCACAAAGTCCTAGGTTCAATCCTCAGTACCTCCATCAAAAATAAAAATATAAAACCCAATTGCCTCCCCCCACAAATTTTTTTTTAAAAAATTTTTTAAACAATCAAAAGGAGATCCTAACTTCCAACTCCATGGGCAAGATAAAACCCAATTGCCTCCCCCCACAAAATAATAAACAAACAAACAATCAAAAGGAAATCCTAACTTCCAACTCCATGGGCGAGATATGGTTTTTCTTACATAAAACAAACCCATAATGCACATGATAGTCCAGTTTAAGTTGGAGCAAGCACTTAAAAACTTCAATAAAAATAAATAAATTAAAAAAAAAAAAAAAAGACACCGGCTGAGCATTTGGAATGCAGAGTCCTTCTAGATCTGCAGGATGTCCCCTAATCTCTTATGGCTTTTTCATTCATGCCTAATTCAACAGCAAGTATTTTTAGCAGCTGGCCTTTATACAATCTATTAGTAGGTTTAAAATAGTTTTTACTAAAATAGCTTTCTCTTCTTACTCACATTTCATCGGTTTACATAATAACTAATTAAATGACACACTTATGATAATAAGTACAACTGGCATCAGCAGATTCCGGGAGCAGTGTGGGAAGCGTGCTGGCAGGCTCAGGAGCAGTGCGCTAGCTGCCAGATCCGCCAACAGCCAGTCAAGTTCATAGAGAAAAGGAGACATCAGCTAGTCCTGCGAGCTGCTTGAGTGGAGGTCAATTAAGAGAATTTCTGCTGTATTCAAGTATATTTAAATATAGGAATACCAACTTTTTTGGTCAAATTGTTAAACTTCTAAAAGAGGAAATGATGGTGTGATTCCAAGTTTCTGGATAGACTTTTCATCATTCTGCTCTATTTTTAACTCCTTGCCAGAGAACTTGTGATGTTCCATGTCATCTTCCACTATCTCATTCCCACAATGTCTTCTGTAAGCGGCTTCTAACTATTGCAACATGTTCCTGCAATCACTCTAAGAATGACAGAGAGAAGTGCAAAGGGGTAGCTAGAGAAATCAATTTGGAGACCCTAAAACAGTCCAGGGAGCATGCCTGAGTCAGGGGCTATCCTTTCCCCAGTTTCAGGTTTCCATCTGACACCAGCTGTAGTAGGAGGACACCCCTCATCTCCCCACGTGCCTTCACTGATCCCTCTCCCCCAACCCCTGAAGGAAAAGGAGGGGCTTGTCTGATGGTGAGTCTAGAAGAGAAAACTGGGCATACCGGACTCGCCCCCTTTCTTCTTTCCTCTTTGGGGTGTATCTGCTGGCAGAGAGCATACATAGGGGCAACTTTTGCCATGTGGTAAAGGGCCTGTCCTGGAGGTGGGTCTACAGTGGATGGCCCCAACTAATTCTGGGGGAAGTAACAGCAAGCAGGGCCTTTTGGCAACAGATCTAAATCCACATTCTCCAGTAGGTTTTTATCAATAATAAAAATGATATTTTCATATTCTCTGTCTGACTCCTATGTCCATCTTCCATTTAATTCCAAACTCAGAAGGGAAAGAGATATTTCTTCATGGAAGTAAAGCAAGAGATGGCATGTGCTGCACATTGAAAATATGACAGCAGAAATATAAAACTAAAATTCAGTAGTAACTTTAGGAGTAGCTAAATAAGAGGAACTTTTTTTAAAAAGACAGGTGATAAATAGGAGAAAAGGTATGTGAAAAGCAGAGCCTCAAACCAGGAAGTCTAACATTAAAAAAAAAAAAAAAATTCTAGAAGGAACAGAGAAAATTAGGGGATATTTAAGAAAATTTCCCAGAATAAAAAGACATGAGTTTCTGAACTGAAGAGGCTTATCCTTCAGTACCTTAAGCGTATAAGTCAAAATACTGGCACAAAAGTACATCATAATGAAATGCTAAAGCATTGGGAGCAAGAGGGGATTCTAAAGACTTCCAGAGGAGGGAAAAATAGGAGATAATAGTAGGTCAAGAATCCAAATCAATTCAGGCTTCCTAAGAGCAACATTGGAATGTAAATGACAATTCTTCAAATTCTGAGGAAAAATTATTTTCACCCTAGAATTCTATAATTATGTATAAGAGTAGGATGAAGAAATTTTCAATCATGAAAGGTCTCGATCTCTAGCTCTCATCCATCCTTTCTCAGAAAGCTCCTGGAGAATGTGCTCCACCAAAACAAGAGCAAGAGCATAAATCAAGAAAGAGGAGCACATAGGGATCTAGCCAGAGCGAGAGAGATGATGAAGTTGCAGGAGGATGTTGAAGAATCCAGAGTGTTAACTATGTAGCATGCTTAGAAAATAACCAAACTGGAGCAACTCAGGAGGCTTAAAATAGAGAACTGATAAATGACTTAGTTATAAATTCATAGGCAACTAAGCAAAGACAAAAACAGACTATTTTTTTTAACCCCAAGGAAAACAAGTAGGGCAATAAAGAAATATCATTGTAGTAGCCTATATGACTCAGCTACAAATTGCATTTAGATAATGATAATAATACAGACACTGAATACCCAGCTAACCAAAAAATTTGACACAATGATATTGGAAGGGTGACTGAAATGAAAGGTTAAATGTGTAGTTAACTATCAGTAGAAGACAACTAACTCACTATCTTCCTCAGGGACGTCAAGAAGTAAGACCAAAAGCCAAAAAAATCAAAAGTAACATTATTTATATGTATGAAGTCAAGTATCTACAGAAACAGCTACAAGAGTTGAAAATACCTGCTTCTGGGAAGTGGGAAATGGGGAGCAGGAGATAGGAAACAGATGTGTGCATAGCTCAGTGGTAGAGTGCTTGCCTAGCATGCATGTGGTTCTGGCCTCACTCCCCAGTACCGCCATCAATAAATGAAAAATAAATAAATAAACAAACAAACAAACCTAACTATCCCCCTAAAAAGATGTGTGATGTTCTGACTTTTTAAACTATGTAGCTGCATAACTTCCACAAAAATAAAGTCTATTTTTAAAAAGGGGGGGGGGATTTTTCTCTGGCTGTTTCTACTTTACATAGCAATGGGTTTCATTTGCAAAATAGAGCTTGCACTTTTATTTTTGTTGTTCACAATGCTCCAGCTATTCCAAAGGCTTTCAGAATTTCTCCACTGCAGCCTGCAATGCTTCAGTTTTCCCCTGCTGTGTATTAGTTACTTTACACTTATCATGGGTTCTTTGTTTAAAAACTCTGCTGATCAACCACTGGCTCATTTACCCTAACTTAATTCTAAAAATAAGTTACTCTCATACTGATTAAATACTGTTATCTCTACCATTGTTATGCAGGCCCTGATTAATGACATATTAATAACTAAACAGATAAAACTGCAGTTTTTCATACAAAAAATGTGTGTACAATACTTCTAGTTCTGCATCTCATGAGATATATAGACAAAACAACTGCGGACTTTTATTGCTTGAAAAAATATTTATTTTTAAACTTGCAGTTTTGAAAATAAATTTATCATTGAGCATAGGATATTGAGGGCAGTAGATGAATTTTTAAAAATAATATATGCTCAGGTATGTGTATTACAGTGATATTATATGTTGGCTAAAGACATGAGAGAAAAAATATTTAAGTATTGACTTGGATAGTAAATCTCTAAAAAAAATGAGTAAAATTCCTCAGTTTTTCATTTGATAGTACATACATAACCAAAAGAAATTTTAGTCATATTATTACTAGCGATGATGGCATCATCAGTTTTTACTCTTTAAGAGATTCAAACACTTGTGATCTGATTTTAAAGATGAACTTGAGTCCAAAAACAGTGCTAAAAATGTTATCTCCAAAAGTGGGGGGGAAACTCTCTAGTTCATATGATGCTTAATATGAAATTTTCAAAGGCAAAAAATAGGGTCAGTTCCATTTTACACTTGAGTGAGCAGAAATCATAATCACCAAACAGCAGTCTGAAGAGGCCTGGCTCCCATGCGACCTCAGTTTCAGAGAGGAGGAAATTCAGCCTCAGAGAAGGTGATTGAGTGACCTGGGCGGCCCCACAGCCGCTGAGCGCAGGCGCCAGATTCCGAGCCTCCGCTCTCCTCCCGGGGTTCTCTCCCCATGGCATGGTTTCACCTTCGGGTAAAGGTGATTATTATCATATATATATATATATACAGTTGTTATAATTATAACAACTATAACAAAACCTCAGTTTACTGAATACTCAGTCAGTGTCCAGCACTGTTTCAGGGCATTCCTATACGTTAGCTCTGTTGATCTTCTCAGCATCTCCAAGATGGGGGTACCCCGACTATCCCCACTTTACTTGAGAAGCCTGAGTTACAGAGGTTCATAAGGAACCCAAGCTCCCTAGCCAAAGAATGTCTGAGCCAGGACAAGAGCTCTGAAAATTCAAACCCCAATGAACCCCTACACTGAGCCCCTGTTTAACCCATGAGCCGCTTATGCTGAAACAACAGTGGTTAGCAAAACTAAAAGATCCCCAGTGAGCTTTGTCATAAAGCAACTGCTTCTCCAGAGAGTCAGATATTTCAGGGGAGGGAAGAGGGCTCAGGGGAGAAACTATTTTGTTCTATATTTCTGAGCATCTGCCAAGTAGCTGTTGGAAATACACTTCAGAGTGAGAATGGTAGCCTTGTCACCTGTAAAACATACAGGTCAGCCGAGCAAACTTTCACCACTAAATTCAAACTTGGAAGAAGAAGAAAAAAAAAAAAAAACAGCAAGGAGGCTTGGGAGCAACTACCAGGCTTTGGAATTAAAAAAAAAAAAAAGCAGCAGCCGCAGACTGTAACCCAAGCTCTCTGAAGATCCCGGGCCCACAAGGGCCCTGACGGCCTACCCTTTGGCCTCAGCCACACCTTTGTGAGGCTGAGAGGGCCCCCATGGCCGGGATCTGGGCTGACCTCGGGCATGAATCCCCGGCCACGTGCGCAGGGGTCATGCGGAAATGCGCAGAAGGCATTTAGACTTTCAAGGCAATGGCAGCACAGACGCGTTGGCAGACTGTGGATCTCGCCGGTAGGGGGACACACCCCCATTCCCAAGTCTCCAACTCCTAGCTCTGGGCTCTCGAGAGCCAGAGCCGAGAGCTGAAGAATCAAGCCCGGGGACTAGAGCTGCCCGAACTCTGCAGGGGTCTGGGAGTGGGAGAGGAGTAGATGTGGGTTTCTCGGCCGGGAGTAGCGAATCCGCAGCCGTTGGGTACAAGTGCCCTTTTTCATAATCAGCAAGGCCGGCGCCCCGCCTGCTTGGCTGGCAGGAATTCCGCGCAGACAGCCTGGAGTTCGAACGCTCAAAACTTGGCCGTGCATCCCCACTGTCAATACCTCCCGCCTCTTCTCTCTAAAGAGTGCGTTCACTCCGAGTCCGAGGCGACCAAACTGAGGAGGGTGGCCGCAGCGCCATCCTACATGGCGCCTTTGCCCACTCTCACCTGTTCCTGAGGCCCCCAGCCTCGGGTTGAGCTATCTCCCACGGCCAGCGCCCAGGTGCCCAGTCGCAACAGGCCCTGGGCTAGCCCCAAGCCTGCCTCGGCCCGTCCCCCTGCGTGGGGTCTTGGGGAGCTTTGCAGAAATTGCACCACTAGCAATCCAGGCGCATGCGCGCCAAGCCAGAGCACAGGCGGGGTTCCCTGAGCGTCACCCACCCCAAACCTGACATTGGTAAGGAGGGAGCCGCGCTATGCTGGGATCTCTGCCCTCTTTCCCACAGGTCTACTCGGCAGGAAAATGAGCCAGGGGGCTTCGGTGACTATGTATCCGTGACCACCCGCTTCTCCTCCCGTTCCCTGTAGCCATAGCCACTATCCTCAGCCTTGAGCTCTTTGGCCAATTTGGTGGTTTTTCAAACCCCGAAAGACCTGCTGAGAAAATTTGGTTGGGGAACACGTGGAAGGGAGTTTCAGCACCCGCTTCTCCAGCGCGCACGCTCCCGCGAAACCTAGGTACCGGCGCTTTAGAGACGGTGATGCGGAACGCGCCAGGGGAAGTGAGTGTCGCCTAAATCCAGACACTGCGAGGCATTTTTGGTGGAAACCACAGAAGCCTGTTTATAAGGGGCTGGTGGGACCATGGAAGGAATGAGAAGGGCGATACAATGAGTCTTTAAAAGAAAGCTGGATCTGTAGGAGCAGCCCAGGAAACCCGGAGGCCGGAGCTGACCATGTGGCAGCACGCCGTCTGCAGAGCGTCGACATAGGCTCCCCAACTAAGAGGGGACGCACGTCGGAGAAGGACCCAGTAACAAGTTCTTTCAGCCTTGTGACGCTTTCAGACCCTGACTGAAGCAGGGCACCTGTAGTGCGCCCCTAACCGCAAGCCCGGTGCTGGAGACAGGGGAACGAGAAGGGAAAAAACCAGATTTGACAGCACCTGCTGGACCAGGGCAGTAGCGACCTGAGGACTCACATGCCCCTCCCCCAGGCTCCACCACCTCCCTGGGACCCTCTACGTACAACCCAACAAAGTCATGGGCGATGGTCAAAGCCACACGGTGCACACCCAGGTAAGTCCCCGCGCGCTCGCCTTCCCCGGGTCCTCAGTGCTGCAGGGGGTGGTGGGATCCGCAGAGGAGCGGACCCGCGCATAGGGAGAGCCGCCGAGCGCTACTGGATTAGGACCCGGAGCCCAGGGCGCACTCCTGCTCACCTCGCTCACTGGCCTGGATGTAGCGCACGATGTCGTCCAGATCCAAGTCTTTGGTCTCATCGAAATTGTAGGCGGACGTGTGCAAGCCCTCCTCCTGGAAGACCTCATGGACCCCCTCTAGGGTGAAGTAGCAGTTCCGCTCTAGCTTGTCGTCGCTGTAGACCAGCACCGCGCGACTCCACTGGTGGTGGCGGAAGAGGGCGAGCATCATCTCGCCCATCTTAGCGTACGCGGGCGCCACGCGCGTGAGGTGCGAGTACTCTGTGTCCTTATGCTGGAAGCCGGCGGCCAGAGCCCCTGCCGACAGCATGGGCAGGTCCCAGTGCGACGCAAGCCGGGCCACCGGCGCCGCCGCGTACTCGCACACTGGCCCCAGGATGAGATCGGGCTTGGCGCCCCGCGCCGCCGCCACGCGGTCCACCAGGCTGAAGAGTGCGCGGTTGCCGCAGTCCGAGTCTTCATAGGCCACCTGGAAGCGAGTGCCGGGTGGCAGAAGCCGACGCCCGGTCCCGTTGCCCTCCACGCTTCGCAGCGCATATTCGATGGCCGGCCGCACCCGGGCCAGGGAGAACAGGTAGGAGTCGTCTTGGGGCAATAGCACCAACACCTCGATCTTCTGTGGCGGCAGCGCCTCTCTCTCCTGGCGTCCGCCGCCCGGGCCCGCGCCCCCGCCGCCGCCGCCACCGGTGCAGCCGGCCAGCAACGCCCAGCCGAGCAGGACGCACGCGGAGAAAGTGAGCGCCAGCAGGGACGGCATCGTGCGGCAGGAAAGCGCCTGCCCTCGCTGCGGACTCGCCCTCTGCCCCCCACCCACCCTTCCTCTTCCCTCCCCACTCTCCTCTCCGAAGTCCCTGCGCCCCCTTGGGCGCCCTAAGAAAATAGAATACCCCCTTCACTAACTCGCCAAAAGATAGAAAGGAAGAGTCCTTCTTTGCAATGCCACTCGCTTAAAAAAAAGAAAAAGAAAAAGTTCGCCGGGTGTAAACCTGTACGCCTATAATATATTTATATATATATATATATATATTTTATAATATATATATTCGCCTCCCTTTATATATACTATTTTGCTTAGAGGTGGCTTCTTATTTGGGCGTTGCTAAGGTTGCTTTTGAAAGCGTATTTGTAAAAGAAGAAAAAGTTAGACTTGTCCAAGTGCTTGTAATTGACGGTGCATCTCCCTCGCGTTTGATCTCATTGATTCGCGCCGGTTTCTGGATCCATAACCCGCGTTTAAATAGCGTGGCAGCGGCGGAGCGTGTTACCACACAAGGCGCGCCGAGGCCGGGCTTGTATTTCCAGCGGGTGGGAAGGGTGGGGGTGGGGAGTGGTGGGGGCTGGGCTGGGGGAGCCTCTCATTAACATTCTTACATCAGGGCTCCTCCCCGCACCCCTACTCTTCCCACCCCTCCCCTGTTCCTAACTCCCACTCCCCGCCAGCCCTTTTCCTTAAAGCCGCAGTCGCCCACGTCTGCACGGGCGGGAGCCCCACCGCGCCACACCGCCACCGTGGTCCCCGTCTCTCCCTGGCCCCGCACGCGGCAGCTCTCTCTCTCTATAGCTCCTGGCTTTGAAAATGGAAATGCGTTTGAAAGTAAAGAAATGCGCGCAGGTATACACAAACGGCGGAGAAAAAAACAATACAGGATTAGAGGAAGGGGGTGGTCCTAGAAATTGGTGGTTTCGTTGCAAAAAAACAAAAACAAAAACAAAAACAAAAAAAAACCTAGGTCTTGCTGGCTCTCACCTCTTTCTCACTCCGGCCACATTCCCTCCTGACGCGCCAGCTTGGGGCGGGCACTCGACCTTCCCGGTCCCCTGGCGCAAGGTCAGTGAACAGGGACCAAGGTCCGGGTGCAGACAGCTCGGTCGGGGACCTTGAACGCCCAGCTAGCCCGGGCGTCCTCGCACCCCTGCCTCCCCCGCCCCGCGCGGTCCTCCTCTCCCAGGGCCCCGCGAGTTCGCGCTGGAGCCGCTGTACGGCCAGGAATCCAGTGTCCCCGTGCACCGACACCTCCACAGGCGAGAGCAGAAAAGCGAAACTTGTTGCTCTCAAAGGCGAGAGAACAGTTCTTCTGAAGGTGTTAGAAAGCTTGAAGAGCATCTCCAAGGCGTCCTCTGGGCTTTGTTTGCTAAACCAGGTAACTAAATAAAGAGACCTTCCTCCTAAAGCGTTACGCGGAAGGTCCCCTGGGTGCAGGCGCGTCCTCCTCTCCAAATTGTGAGCTCAGAAATCCAACCGCTTCTGCTCCCCCAGCGCGCGAGACCCTGTGCTCCGGGTTCTGCAAGGCCGAGAAAGGTCTTGCATCCGAGAGCCAGTCTTGCCACGGGTCACGGCCACAACAGCGGTGGAGACGAGGATGGAAACGGCCATGGAGAAGTCCGTGGCCCGAGAGCCTCGGCAGAGTCTGCCGCGCTGCAGGGAAGGTCTGAATGGAACTTAATCCTCTGAAAGTGGTAACACACCGAGGTCATTTGCAATGTGAACGTGCTACATTGGACGGGAGAATTCTGACACTTAAGCCCCGCAATTTAAAATAAATTGAAAATGTTTTAAAATAGTCTTTCATTTGACTAGGCAACCGTGTCCACAAATTTATGTTAGTCTTAGACCAACGCCCTCTTTCGGCAGGAACTTGCAGCCGACTTGTATCCCCGATGACACCTCCTCAGACGCTGAGTTTGCTTTTTGTTTGTTTTTTTTTTTTTTTTTCTTTTGTTTTGTTTGACGCTGAGGCCCCAAAGAGCAATCGCTCTCATTTGTGACGTTGAAAAGGCAAATTGGGGTTTTCCGGAGATGTTAGCAAGTTTGGCCATCAGCGCTCATCGTCGTCAACAGCACCCTCCTTATCGCTCTTTCTGGCACCATAAATGTAATTATGAGTAACGTTTCGTGTTCCAGGGCGTTTAGAGTTCAGATTATGCACTATGATCCCTGAATCTTCAGGTAGGGCCTTCTAACTGCTACGAAAACTTTCATTTGTGTTATTAGCAATGCTAACCAGTAGCAAAAGAGGCATCTATAGAATTAAATTTCACAAAGAGTGTAGTCGATGCACACACTGGAAATTGAGATTTAGAGCTTCACAGCGGTTAAATCCTGAAATCCTAGGAAGAAGGAAGGGAGGGGAAGTAGGAAGGAAGGAAGGAAGAAAAGAAAGGAGGAAGGAAGAGGAAAAAAGGAAGGAGAGAGAGAGAAACAACAGGCTAAGTCCTAAGTTCCAAGAGTCTTAATGGATTTGGAAACTGGTTGCCAGGAGACTGGACGGAATCAGGGTTTACTATTACTGCTCGCTATGCCCTGTGTCTGGGGAATACTGGCCAACGGCGATATGATTCTGCACACTGCGTAGCGTGGGCTTAGTCGGAAAGTCTGGGGTTTCAGTGGCACCGGGTGTGAACGCCTCTCCCCTTCCAGGCGCTGCCCAGCCGCGCCAGAGGTCACAGGCAGGGCAGTGCCTTTACGTTTGAGTAGTGCAGCCTCTCGGTGACCTTTGGATAAGAGGTCTCAACTTCCACTCTGTCACTCAAGAGCACTGATGTAGCTGTGGAAGGGAAGAGCCCCCAAACTAGACGGAAAAACTAGAAAAGTCAGTGTTTCCTCTCTTAATGATGCTCAAAGCACCCCTTACATTTTTCCATTGAGCAGAAATTAGGATTTTTTTTTATTGAGGTATAATTGACATATTACATTAGTTTCAGGGATATAACATAATGATTTGATATTTGTATATATTGTGAAATAATCACCACAGCAAGTCTAGTTGACACACAAAAATTTTTTTATTGTGATGAGAACTTTAAGATCTGATCTTAGCACTTTCAAATATGCAATACAGTATTATTAACTAAGGTCACTATGCTCTACATTACACACCCATGACTTACTCACTTTTTAGAAATGGGGATTTTTAAAGAAAGTTTTTCAAATGAAAATAGGCACAAGATTATAAGAAGACCCACCAAGTACTATATGTATTTGGATTTAACATCACAAGTTTATTCACTTTCCATCAAATTAGATTTTTCCCAGGCAGCTGAAAATGTGTGCAGATATCATGAAAATCATAGAGTTCTCCAGCACTAGGGCTGGAAAAATTTTAGAAGTCACCTAGCCTGAGACCCTTCACTCTCTAGGTGAAGAATCTAGGCCAAAGAATATAAATGGCGTACTTAAACACCTCTTCATCCCCTAAGGATATTTGTAAATAGAACTGGATTAATGTACCACCCATTTATTACACCATACAAAAGAGGGTTGGGAACAAAGATAAATTTCATTAAGGAGTAACATTCTTTATATCAAAATTTTATTTTATATGTAGCTAACTTTTGAAAGTATGCAGCATAGAAAGTTACTCGTAGATTATAATATAATTTTTGCAGCATCATAATCATAAAGATGAATCAAACCAAGAAACAGCTCATCCCTTGGACTCTATTTTTAAATATTGCTCCTTTCAATTCTGTAAAACACTAGGATGGAAAAAGAAAGAAGCTTTTTTTTTTTAACATTCAAAAGATTACTAACCTTTTCACTGAGTTCATACTTTCTGGCTACAATTACTGAATGAAAACAAAAGAAAGTTACAGGGACATGCTGCAGAATAAAATAAAATTAGCCTAATGAAAGGCAATGTTAGCCCTAAACGTCATACTACAGAAAGTAGTGAACTTTTTTATAGAATTTAGAAATGTTTTCATCAATATCCACAAACCATATTTGTTTTAACTTCAAGTTACTAGAATAAAGGGGCAAGTTTTCTATAAAGTATTCAACTCCCTGTTTTTCAGCTCTGTGAAATGAAGCCATGTCTATATGGTATTCCTCTGTCACCAGGGAAGACCGCATTATATAGGGAATCTCAACAGGTGATTCTTTGCAATGTGTTAGAAATGCTATCAGAAGGAAGTTTTCTCCACCATTTGTAATAGTCCATACTATGGTCTTCTTCCTTAGAATCCTGGCATCAACTGCCAAAGGAAAAGGCTCTCAAAGAGAATCTCCTCTCTTTTTAAGCCAGCCCTGGAGTCACAATGAAGAATCCCCCTATGTAGCCTGCAGCCCACAAAGAAAGTATCTTCTGGGGACAGAATTGTTGAAAACACACTTCCCCCTAGAGGCAGAAAAGATGAAAGAATAGTACACATAATCCAAGAACATCTCTGTCATTCATTGAGCGTTGAGATTTTATTTTTAACATATAATTGATCTTTTAGAGGGAACCATTCAAAATGTAGAGGGGAAAGCAATGAAAGGCGAAAAATTAAAGCCTTGCCTCTAGGTTTTTAGCTTGCCTTAGCAGGGACTCAATTAATCTCTCTTCCTCTTATATACAGTATTTGCCAGCACTATAAATAATAGCAATTACATAATTTTTATATTTAAACTTATGATTCAATTTCAGTTGAAAATGCAGTTAAATGTGGCCTTGAGGGGTCCTTCTGAAAGTGCAGCTCTAGCAGATTTCTCTCTTTATGGTCAGATTTGTTTCTGTATCACTGTCCTCTTAGGTTTCCATTAACTACAATCTCTCTTCATTTCTTTGGAGATATTTGGAGATAAAATGACATTGGAAACACTTCTGAAAAATCTAGAACTCACCTGTGATTTAACCTGAGTGCTGGCATGAGGTTTTCTAGGATGTGCAAGCTATATTAAGAATTCCCCCAGATGGGGAGGGTATAACTAAACTGGTAGAGTGTGTGCTTGGCATGCACGAGGTCCTGGGTTCAATCCTTCATACCTCCACTATAAATAAATAAATAAATTACCTCACACACACAGACACACACACACACACACACACACACACACACACACACACAAAATTCCCCAGAAACTAAAAACATCCTAAATCAACTGCACTTCAATTTAAAAAAAAAAAAATTCTCATCATTGATTTATAGACAGGGTATTTAATATAAACCATTTTTAAAAATCAAACAAAAATGTGTAAGTGCCTCAACTTCATGCATACCCATTCTGACTACATTTAATTGGTTTATTTAGTTGTACATTATGTCATTTCAAAAAGGCTTTAAGAAGGAGCATAAAAATGTAAAGTGGAATTTTAGAGAATTTTCCTCAGGGCAAAATGCACAGCAATTGCATCCTACTCTCTTGGACTCTGCTTTTTTCCTTAAGGCTTTACTAACAGTCCCAAGCCTCAGCAACATTCTCCTCTCCAATCTGAGTGCCCCCAGCATCCCTCGTGGTTGTGATCATACTCAGTTTTATTTCCAGTTACCAGGAGGCAGTCTGGGTGGGCATTCAGTCCTCAGAGTGTATCCTGTGGGAACAGTACCCATTGAGAAGTCTCACGATATGTCCAGAGATTGTGTCCTCACCAATTTGCCCTTCGGTTTCCTCAGTTTCCTCAGTTTTCTCCTTCTGACATGGAGATAGTGATCTTGTCCTGGTGTTGTAGAAGTAAGGGTCAGGCAAAAATAGACGGACAGTTCTTCATATATAGTAGGAAATTAACAAGTGGCAGGAAACTATGCTCAATATCTTGTACTAACCTAAAATGAAAAAGAATATGAAAATGAATATGCGTATGTACATGCATGACCGAAACATTATCCTGTACACCAGAAATTGACGCATTGTAATATATTGTGACATTGTACTTCAATAAAAAAATAAATAAATGGCAGCTCTTGTTATTACATTCCTTTCACTGACGAGTAAAAAGTACTATGCCAAATAAGTGTTCAACCAGTATTACATAAATTCATTGTGGAAAGAAAGAATGAATTCAAAACCCTAAATGATACAGCTTATGCATACCTGGTTTGGAGTTACCTATTGTCCATTCATAACAGATCTTACTTAATCATGTTTCGAAATAGTGGCTTCCTTGGAGGAACCCTTGTGGCAATCACTTTGATACTGGCCCTGAATTCCCAAACTCGGATGTTTCCTGGTGAGCTTGAGACAAGAGCTTGTTCGATGTCCTGTCCTTTACATCGTGAAGCAAAGAGAACAAGGGCTTGTGTTTGCTGCCCCACAGCTGCCCTACCCAGCTTTACGATTTCCCCAGGAACTCAAGCTAAAGGGAGCAAGGGGAGACAGGGTAAATCAGAGAGTGATTTTTAAAAAGGAAAAAATAGAAGTGGCTGTGCAAAGGGGCTGGACTTTGAAGGTGAAGGGGAGCAAACACAAATTGTATGGGAGCACAAAGAGGTTTGTACTGGAAGGAATGTATTTAATGTCTAGATCGTGGATATTATCATAAATAATGAGAACAGAGTAGAATGTCCTAGTGGACTAAGTAGCCAGGCCATAAAAATGTCAGGCCCAGAGCTTAATGCTCGTGTCGAATTCAATAAACCTTTTTAAATATCTAGTGTGTCAAGGACAGTGGACTTTCTCTTGCTTAAGTCTCTCATATCAGACATCCATTTGTTTTGTTTGGGGGTATGACTTGACCCAAGCTATATTTAAATCTATGTGATAATCATGTTATAACAGTCAAATGTGCTATATTTAAGAAAAACATTATCAAGACAAAAATATATCAAATTTCAAAAACATCTTTTAGAAATCATTTTCCTGGTGTTATTACATCACAGTATTAAAGAGTTTATACTCTAGTGGGGAGGGTATAGCTCAGTAGTAGAGTGCGTGCTTAGCATGCACAAGGTCCTAGGTTCAATCCCCAGTACCATTAAAAATATGTGTATATAAATCTACTTGCCTCTCTCCCCAAAATTTTTTTATTAAAAAAATTTTTAAAGAGTTTAAACTCTAAATTAATCTGCATTAATCCATTAGAATATAAACCCCATGAGGGCTGGGATTTTTTTTTTCTTTAATCAGTATTCCCTCCTTCAAAAATGACATAGTAGGAGGCACTTGAAATTTTATCTCACCAATGATAAATCCAAAGAGTGCAAATTTGCAATAAAACAAAATTTAGAAGACAAATAAAGCAGTTAAAGGAAAAAGATAATTCAAAGAGAAATTAGCATATATATATATATATATATCCATATACATAAACTTCCAGAATAATTTTTTAAACATTCAGATATCATCATGTTGGATTTATGATTGTGCAAACAATATAGAAGGCAACGATCCTAAATACCAACTTCAAGAGATCTTAACACATTAATATAGCAGCACCTCATCACTCATACCTAATTCTTGATTATTTTCCTTGCTAAGATATTGCAGTATCCTTTTAAAAAATTATTACATTATCTTTTGTAATGCTATGAGCAGGAATTCAAGGTGGTGAGGAAAATTTGTGTTACTACCTTGTGCAATGTAGTGAGATAAAGTTTTTTCTTTCTTTCCAGCAAGTACATTCCATGAGGTATTAAATCTTGGATAGCTGATGCATGAGACTAAAATAGAATAGAATGCCATGAGGAAAACATCAGGAAAATTCTTGACATTTGCCCTCACGTATTTTTGGTGACCATGTTGTGACATCAAATTTCGTCCTGACATTAGTAGAGAAAACTGTTCCATCAAGCTAACATTGTTACTTTTCAATTGTTGGTAACTTCTTTGACAGTAAATTTTTTCATTTTCTCTTCATCCATCCTACAAAAACATCCCCTTTTCAGTCTTTGTGGGCTTTTTCCCTACTGACTGCCTGGGGAAAATGGTAAGGATTATTTTAGCCTGAATCCTGAAGACTTGAAGACTCTTGGAAGTCTGGATGTAAGATATGGAAACGGCTTTCTACTTGGGCAATTTCTTGTATGCAAGTGTATGTAAGTGTACAAATTGTCTCAAACTGCAAATCATTCATGTACTAGTGAATCACTTTGGGTTTTTTTTTTTAACCTCAGATGCAAATTTTTTAATTAACCATAGCCTCAGTTCTTGGCACACTCATGATCAATGTATGACATTCTTGTTTTATTTTAACTTTTCCCCTTCATTGCTCTCTTTATATTCCTTTCACTCCATAGGATCCTCTTTACGTGTTTAATTTACACCATAGATAAGTCTATATTCTTGAAAGACAGCATCTCTTCTGTATGCATATGTTATTCCAATATAGAAACTGTCTTATGCTATTTCTTATTTTCATGGAGAGTACCAGGGATAGATCTTAACAAAAGTATTAGGTGAAAAATCTACATCATTACTTTCATTTTGTTTAATTTTTAGAATTGGTCATCTCTTTTTCCCAACTTTATTGAAGAATTTGTCAAATATAATTATACATATTTAAAGTGCACATGATGTGATATACATTTTGGAATAGTTACCAAGATCAAGATAATTAGCATATACTTCACTTCATATAGGTTATCACTTTGCACGTGTGTGGCAAGAATGCTTAAAATCTACTCAACAACGTTCAGGTGTACAATACGAGAATGTACATTTGATCCTCAGAGCTTACTCTTCTTAAAACTGAAGGTGTACCCTTTGACCTGCATCTCCTAATCCCCCTCCCCCCAACACCTGGCAACCACTATCCTACTCTCTGTTTTTATGGAATTTGCTTTTTTTTTTCATTCCACATGTGATAGCATACACTCTGCCTGGCTTATTTCACTTAACATAATGTCCTCCAGTTTCATCCATGTTGTCACAAATGGCAGGATTTCCTTTTTAATGGCTGAATGGTATTCCACTGTATAATCACTGTAACACATACACGTATATATCACATTACTCATTCATTTGTTGAAGGACATTTAGGTTGTTTCTGTATCTTTGCTATTGTGAGTAATGCTGTAATGAACATGAGAGTGCTTTTTTTTTAATTCTTAAATCCACAGCCTTGTGCTTGGGGGTATGACCAACCCATAACCCTGACCCAAGCCATAACTTCTCTGAGCAATAGCCAATATGTCTGTTTTCTGTTTCTGCATAAAGGCCTACCATGACTTAAGACAGCAACCATTTATTTACTCATGATTCTGCATCTGAGCTCAGCTGGGTGGTTCTTCTGGTATTCTTCATCTAGGATTTCTCACATGACTACAATCACCTGGAAGTTCATCTAGGGCAGGAAGACCCAAGATGGCATCACCCACATGCCTGGATATTAGCTGGGGTTACCAGCTAGAAAGTCTCAGGCCTCATCTATACAACCTCTCCAACAAGATGGCCTGGATTTTTGACACAGAGGCGACCCAAGATTGCAAGTCCCAGAGCAAGAACACATATCAAGTCTCTTGACATTTGCTGATGTCTCATTGGCCAGAGCATGTCACACGGCCAAGCCCAGAGTCACTGTGGGAAGGCGATACATAAGGGAGTGAGTATAGGATGCATGATTCATTGGTGGCCATTAAAATAACAATCTACCATGCTAGTAGACAGTTCTACAACATATGACCCTAAAATGGAGAGTCATACCTAGGAAAGAGGTATGAGTCCCTGGCCAAAAACTGAAACCAAATAGGACAAACCCGGAGAAGTATTTGGTTCTTCTGGCTTGAGCCAGCCTGGAAGACTGAGGGGGCACCAAGGTGATAGATTCTAAGATGACAATTCGCTGTGGATTCTGGAGAGAAACTCAAAGTACAAACAAAATACAGGCAATGTGGAGTTGGGTTTTTGCCAGTTCTTTAAAGCTAGAGGACATCTACTGAATAGGGCTGATCCTTTGATTTTTCTGCCCTCCAGCTGCAAGGAGAGCCAACTTATATGCTGCCAGAAAGGCCCTCTGTCTTTCATACTTAACCTTTAATTAATAATATCTCAGTTTTTTATTATCTTACTCTATTTCATTAATTTTCCCCAAGAATAACCATCCAATTCCACAGTTCTTCTAATTATTACTTCCACCAAATTTCTCAAACATCAGTGGTATTGCCCCTACCTCTGCACTCCTTTCCACAATCCACCAATAAATTCCTTTCCATTGGTATGCATCCCAATATGCCAGTGATGAACGTTTTAATGAATGCATTGTTACAAACCAGGTGTGATCAGTGTTCCACTTGCCAGCAGTGATCCTGTCCTCAGTGCCAGTCAGCTGGCAGGTGATCCTGCTCCAAAATCTCATTGTAGGGTCAGCTTCCTCAAACCACACCTGGCATCAACTGTCACAGATGTGGTTCTCTGGGAAACATACCCTAAGAGGAGATTTGCATGCAGAAAGTTTCTTGGTAAATGTTCTCATGATGGACATCTGTAGGGGAGTGAAGGCAGGAGAATTAGGCAGAGGGAGGGGTTGAGCTGCAATGCAATCCCGCCTAGAGTCCTGGAGCTGGAATGCCCAAATTTGAAGCAATGTGTCCAAATTCACCTTGAAGGCTGACCCCAGGGAAAGGCATGAACTTGGATGAAGTGTCTTTCTTCAACTGAATGCAATTCCTAGAGACCAACTCAGCTGACCTCTCTCAGTTACCAACACTCCCAGCAACTGGTAGAATGAGTGTCTCTCTGCCGTAAACTGGGGATCTGGAAAGCACACGACACATTCAGGACAGCCAGGGAGACATCACAAGTGAAATGGCCTCTTCAATATCAACAGGAATGAAAGAATCCAATATATTAGAGAAGCTGGAAACAAAGAAGCAGTACTTAACCATCAGAGGTAAAGTAGAAACACATGATTACTATTATACAGGACCAAGGCTAGGGTGACGCAATCAAGACACATAAAACACAAAATTTAAGGAGACATTTACTCTCAAGGTTGCACCAGTGAAGGACTCTGCACCCGTTACCCTGACTATGAGTGCCTCCTTAGATTTTGTGTCCTAGGCATCTTGCTTGCCTTACCTTCCTCCCATTCCTGCTATTATAGACAGTAAAGTCATCACTGTAATCAAAGTGGTCTGATCCATGTGAAACTTTTCATTTAACATTTGGTCCCTGGAATAAAAAAATAAAGTTAAACTGCCAAGATCCTACTTAGTTTGAATAAAAAAGACCAAGTCCTAAGAGTAGCTTGAGAGTAGCAACACTTAGCCCAATTTTCAGTCCTG
This sequence comes from Camelus ferus, assembly GCF_009834535.1. Lineage (NCBI taxonomy): Eukaryota > Metazoa > Chordata > Mammalia > Artiodactyla > Camelidae > Camelus > Camelus ferus. The sequence continues at coordinate 22,843,602 of NC_045698.1, read as the reverse complement.
AATCTATTCACAGAGTCAGCAAAGAAAAGTCTGGGTTCCACTGAGGAAAGAAGCAACCAGAAGTAACACTACAAGTACTGTGACTCTTCTTCTGACTCTTCTCCAAAGGGACCTTTAGCTATTCATCAGTATAATCATGCACTAGGAAGAAAGGGAAATAACCAAAACTTTGAAAAACTATTGTGACAGTGAATCTAGGGTAATTCCAACTCCCAGAGCTCCCAGATTATCACTGCAGTCTACCAATCACAGTAGAGATAACAGAAGACGTATGATGTGCTGACCTTTTTTTCAACCTTATCCACCTCACCAGTGGTCCAATGAGACTGCCATACCATCCGTGATTACTGAAAATACAGATACCCTCAGCAACTAAAGAATACTAGCATTGGCTTCCCAATCCATGGGATAAGAACTATCTTAGCAGACAAGACCAAGCAGAACCTCAAGAGTTTCCCTTCCTTTCTAAAATTATAAACCAAAAGCACTTCTGCATTTCTGAGAAATTACTAAGATTGGAGGCATCATGAACTAATTTTTGTATGTGAGGAAAGAGGATGATTCCTATCACACGTCCATTGATATGTCCAGTATGTCTGAATGAAAAGAGATTAATTCTGGGGAAATGACAGTGAATTGTTTGATGTTAAATCACGTGGAGACAGCATTTGTAGTTGTCCAAGCACATGTGAGCAAACCCAACAGCCCCCTGGAAACTGTTATGCAGCTACTGACGTAAGTTATTTCTCCAATCCAGGAGTTAGCAAACTTTTTCTATAAAGGGCACAGATGGTAAATATTTCAGACTTTCCAGGCCAAATAGTATCTGTCTCAACTACTCAACTCTGCCATTGTAGCATGAAAGCAGCCACAGACAACCCATAAATGAATGGATACTACTGTGTTCCAGTAAAATTTGGTTTACAAGAACAGTCAGAAAGCTGTAATTTGCTGGTGCCAGCAAAAACCTAATAAATTAAAAACTCCAGATTAAGTTTCTTTGATCTGGCAAGGAAAGCAGTATACTTTTATGATAGCACCTCAGGTGTACTTCAGCCCCCTAGCTTGAAACATAACTAATTTTGCAGGGACCTTGACTACCTTAATATCTCATAGGTCATCACACTGATCAAGTACTTTGTAACATAGTAAGGGTATCTGGAAACATAAAATGACAAGTAACATTAACATCAACTAGAAGTAGACTCTGGAGTTACAGCCTCCTCCTCACCCCTACACCCAAGTGGACTTGAAGGACAATGGGAAAGATTTTACCCATCTACTTTACCTGGAAAGAGATATTACCTGAGTAGGAACATTTGATTTATGTATATGGCAGCCTGCTAATTGCTTTCCAAAATTCACTGTTCCCTTCATCTTTAGTGATTCCAACTGGGCACATTGCTTGATGTGGACATGTGATTAATGATGAGATGCAAGCAGCAACATCATGTGTCACTTCCAGAAAAGTTTATAAAAGAAATCAAAGTTTGCTATTCCCCCACCCCTTCCTCCTTTCCCCAGTTAGAAGGTAAACATGATGTCTAGAACTTTAGAAGCTATCTTAGAGCAAGAGATGAGGATCATGCCTAAATAAGATGAGGCAACATGCGCCCCAGTGTTCACAGCAGCACTATTTACAATAGCCAAGACATGGAAGCAACCTAAATGTCCATTGACAAATAAATAGATAAAGAAGTTGTGGTATATTTATACAATGGAATACTACTCAGCCATAGAAAAGAACAAAATAATGCCATTTGCAGCAACAGGGATGGACCTAGAGATCATCATTCTAAGTGAAGTAAGCCAGAAAGAGAAAGAAAAATACCATATGATGTCACTCATATGTGGAATCTTAAAAAAGGAAAAAGAAGACTGTAATGAACTCATCTACAAAGCAGAAATAGACTCGTCGACAATCTTATGGTGACTGGGGGAAAGGTTGTGGGAAGGGATAAATTTGGGAGTTCAAGATTTGCAAATATAAACTACTATATACAAAAATAGATTAAAAAACAAATTTCTTCTGTATAGCACAAGGAACTGTATTCAATATCTTATAATAACCTTTAACAAAAAAGAATATTAAAATAAATATATGTATGTGTATGTATGACTGGGACAGTATCCTGTGCACCAGAAATTGACACTTCATAATTGACTATACTTCAATCAAAAAAAAAAAAAAAAAAAAGATGAGGCAGTGATAACCCTGGGTGGTCCAGCTCAAGACTTCTTTAAGTAATAAACTTCTTTCTACATTGAGTTTCTCTGTTCCATGCAGCTGACCTTAATCTAAATTCACATGATGGGAAAAGACTAATGGAATGACCCCACAGTCAGAGTTTTGGTCAGAAAAAAATTTGAAGATCGCAGACAGATTTGGGGACAAGGTATATTGATAGACATTTTGAATGGGCCTAGAGTATGAGAATATTTCTGTTCCATGTCAATGCTCAGCAGAAAGTTCCTAGCCTGGAGAACACTCTGAGTTATCACGTGGGAAAGATGACTTGGTCTAGCAGCTTCCTTCCCCAGCCACTACATGGCTGTTCAAAGGATGCAGGAACAAAGGGCCCATGCTGGCAGGAATGGAGGTAATGCCTCAGTTCCACAAAATTGAACTTGCTTTGGCAAAACTGACTTAGCTACTGTTATTGTGAGTACCCAGCTTGCCAGCAGCAGTGCCCAACCTTGAGATCACCATTCTTTGGGTGAACCATCCACCTCTCTGAAGGGAAGGTAACTACACTGGACCCCTTTCTCCAGGTAGCAACGTATTTTCACTGGAATGTATATTTATTCTGCATTTGGATTGATTTCCTTATTCACAGTGCTTCTGCTGGCTCCACTATCTATGGAGTTACTGTCATGGTCTCCTTCTCACCATTACTTCCAACCAGGGAATTAACTTTACAATGAAAACAGGTAGGCAATAATCTCATTGCATAAAAATCGCATTTGGGTGGCCATAGACATATTATCGTCACATAAAATCCAGGAGGCCCCTTGTTTCATGCAACTATTCAAAGATGATGAGGCAAAATAATAGATTGTTTTCTTCTTTTGAACAAAGAAAAACCATGAAGACCCAGTTAAAAAACAAGGAAAATAAAAATAAATTGCAATACACAAAAGGCATTCTGTATTATGGGAAAAAAAAATCTTTGCCCACACAGTGTACAGAGCCTCAGGGCTTGGGCAACCCTAAAACCTCAGATGCACAGCAACCCTGCATGGATGTTGCTGTAAACTGGGAAAGTGTGCGAAGGATAAGCACAGAATTGGGTCCCCAGGCAGCTTTAGAATGCTACGGTTAAGAAGCGAAGGAGAAAGTATGGCCAGAGCCTTTACTGTGGTTTTTGAGGGGAGGGATGGATGAGACAGGATTGGCAAGTTTGAGCAAGCTCTGAATTGAATAATTTGAATAATTTTGTAGGGCTGTGGGCTGTAAGGGTGGTCTCCAGTTGTCTAGTCCCTGATTTAGGGCAGGGAAATATTGGTTTTGTGTGACTTAAGTAAAGGAGGTGACAGGGGATAGGGTCTTTGGATGGCTTAGTGTGCAGATGAAAGTTCCACTCACAGGAGAGTCGTTTGCTCTCTCTAGGAGTCAGCTCACCGTGGGAGGGGCAGTCTCTCCCTAGCCAGCGAGACCTCCCCAAGATTTCAAAGCATCATAAAATATACAAAATAAAGGTCAACTATTAGGTAAGTTGTTCTTAGGCAGAGTTAACCAAAACCAGGATATCAAAGTAGAACAGCTATTTGATAGTAAGTCATATGGGAAAAAAACCAAGAGGAAACCTGTGTAATCTGTAGATTTTACATGTGGTTCTGTTCCAGACATTGCTCAGTGCTGGTGGAATATGTTTCTGAACTAATCACCTAAATCACAAAAGCATAATTAAGTTCAGGAAGTTTAACATTATTGTAAAACTTCTCCCCAATTTAAAAGGTATATATAGGGGGGAGGGTGTAGTTCAGTGGTAGAGTGCATGCCTAGCATGCACGAGGTCCTGGGTTCAGTCCCCAGTACCTCCATTTTAAATAAACAAATAAACCTAATTACCTCCCCCACAAAACAAACAAAAAAAATTTTAATGAAAATAAAATGTATATATATTTCTTTCCATGTTAATATTTTTTCATTTAAAGATATGTTACTTTTTTGATAAGAGTTTTCTTTCTTTTCTAGGTTGTGGATTAGTTTAACAGAACAAAAATTTAAATATGTTGATTAGCAAAACCTATCATAATATCTAGAAACAAAACAATCTAAACTTCCAAAGAGAAGAGTTTTCTATACATTGAAACATGAAACAGATGTTTAAAATATTGTTACTGAAGAATAACAAGTATTTTCAATATACTTAATAAAAATGTAAGTTACAAAATTCTGTGTTCTGGGTGATCAGCTTTTCTGAAGACAAAAAAAGGTATTTACATGCATTAAAGAAAAAAAGAAAAAGGCCAGGAGGATATGGGAAGATATCCACCAGGGTACGATCCACAGTTATACAGGTTGTAAGGTTATAGTTGATTTATTTTCTTCTTTCTCCATATTTGTGTTCTTAAAATTTCTTTAATAACTATGTATTATTTTATAAAAGTGAGAAAATAAAAATAATTTTTATTTTTATTATACTGGAATTTCTTTTTCCAAAGAAATTTTCTCCTACAGCTGGTTCTGCTGGATCACAAGGCTTCAGTGGCAGGGCAGGTGGGGTCACAACCTGCTGCAGAGCCACTTCTCACTCCAGGTGGCACCCTGTGGGTTCCCCAGATGGGCTATGCCTCCAAAATCCACAAAGGCTCACCAAGCTTCATATCTTATTCTTGGCGGTGAGCAGGGAAGTGTGCAACAACATGTCTCTCTCTGTAGAAGGAATATCCTCAAATACTCAGATCGCTGGACTCTAGAAATTCACTAAGATGGCAAAGACGTCATTTCTCTTGGGGTTAATTTTTCATGCTGGGTCATGCACATGCTGGCAAAGACATTGAAGGAATTTTCTACTTCCTGACCAACAAGTCCCATGAGCGTAATTCCATCTACTATGGGATATCAAAATGATCGCTATTTCTCCAAACTATGCTGTGATAGAGAGCAAGCGAATTGACAGACCCTCGGACTGAGTGAATGGGGTGGAATATATATTCCAAACACCTTGGAAAATACGCCAGGCTGCCACGCCACGGCTGAGTCTAGATTTTGATCAGCCAATTTAGCACACTAAAGCCAACACAAGAAATCTGGAATCCTGCAGGAGAGCTCCAGTGTTAATACATCCAAGCCAGAAGAGCTTGGTGTCCTGTTTGGTCTAACACCTTTCGAATCCACTCTTACCTGTGCTCCCCCAGATTCTTGCCAACCCCTATCAGTGACATCTTGTAACGATATACAAACTCTCTCTTCTAAGACTCTCCATCAGGGCTCTGTTGGGTTTTAACTCTTGTTACAGGCCTAGAGGCAATGAGTGGTGACATAAGTTTGGGAGGCAATCACCGGGTGTTTCCATATTAAAGGCTTTTAGGAGAGGAAGGCTTGTTCCCTCCAGTGGGGAGATGGGTAAGCTTTCCTCTGCTGGCAAAGGAATTAAGAGGAATTTACAGGTTCAAAGTTCTCAGCCTTGTCCTAATGTCTTCTGGCCACGGCTTATGTCCCACTCCAGCCCCACCAGTGTCCTTACCCTAGGGTAAGAAGCCTAGCAAGCTTAAGCATTTAATTGGCGCTGTAACTCACCATCCTTAACCCCACAGCTGCATCGACACAGAAGTCACAAAAGATGGAGAATGCCTTCCAAGCTATGCGGAGGCCTTCTGGTTCCTTGTGTGCTTCCTATGTCCATAGCTTTCATTTCTCTCATTTCACCTAGGGTTCTCAGAAGAAGCCATGTGACCACACCATCTTTACAAATACTGCCATTACCATAGCAACCAAGTTTCACTGCCACTTGATCTCTGCACGCCTTGCCCTCCACCTGCACTGCACTCCTTGATGCTACACAGTTATGCCACGAATTACCCATGGCCCCTACTCCCCTCACCCCTGTCAAGAAAGTAATCTCTCTGCCTCTTGAACAGACACACAACCCAATCCCCAAATCCTGTTTCAAGGGTCTGTTTTCTAAGTATAAAGTGAACTCATATAAATTACAGTTGGGTGTTGTCCCTTAGTTCAATAATCCCACAGAGAAGGCCAGAAATAAAACAGCGATGACAACCATCCCCTTATGTTTCACAGGCTGGATCACATTACGTCACTTTTCAGTCTCGGATCTCTACTCGGTCATTCCTTGGCCACTGTCTCTTCTCTATCCATCCTCACTTGACTATTAATGAAGCATTTCCTTGTGGGGGCACTTAATTCCTTGCTTCCGACCTGAAGTAGAATATCAGTGTACAGCTTCAAACAAAGTCAATGTTTTTCCAAAGAGAATATGAATGGATTTAATTTCTTTTATTATTTTTGCAGCCCCAGCATGTAGCTCAATGACCAACTCATAAAACATATCAGAATTATAACAATAATCTTTATTTTTTGAATGTTTACTAGATGGTTTATATATCTTATCTCATTTAACCTTAACAGCAATACCGTGTGGTATGTACTGTCATTATTCCCAATTTATCTATGAGGAAACTGAGGCTTAGAGAGTTAGTAACATGCTCAAGGTCACACAGCTGGTAAGTCAAAGAACCAGCTCTATTTGACATTAAAGCCACTCGGCCCCTCGGCTCCTTTCAATAGTGTTTATAGAATGAATAGACAGATAAGAAGCCCCAATCGGTGCCACACATAGCATTTCTCCATCATTTCATTGACCCCAAACAAAACATCCTGGCAGTATCACTAATCCTCTGTTCCAGACTTCACTCTTACAACTCCATCAATGGTTGCTTTTAACAGAAACCAACTCTGGCTAAATTCATGAAAGTAAAGGGATTTGTTGAAAGGTAAATTTAGGCCACAGAATTTAAGCAACTGCTGACTGGCAAATATTGGAAAGGACAGAATCCAGGCAAAACCAGGGAATAGAGTAGCAGGAAGTAATAGCCTCTTTGGGCCTCCACCATTGGGATAAATGAACTTCGGCTATTTTCAGTCCTTAAGTCACTCTGCATCTAGCCTCAAATTCCATCTTTTGGATCCCCTGTCCAGCCCTAGGCCATGGGATAGAGGAAGGATGAGGCACCTTTCTGAAAGAAAACAGAGGGGCAGTCACCAAGAGAAGGCTTCACGGATGCTAGGCAGGCAAATGCAAAATGCCTGCTGCGATGACCTTAACACAACCGTGACCAGAGAGAAAGACTTGTGCTATTGAAAATAGTCAAAGAAATGCACAGTAGAGGCAATATCTAAAGAAAGGGTCCAAAACATTTAGAGAACTGTTTCTTGAAAGGGCCACTTTTACTAAAACTAAATAAATAAAAAATTATAAAAGAAAAACTCTCATGGACCATCTAGTGTTGTCTTAAATTACTTTTTACTGTCATGCTATTTAGATGTATACCAACATAAAACTAGGGGTAAAATCCTTGGATTTATAGCACTGATAAAACTATAAAGCCACCACAAGGTTTAACACTCAAGTCAAACCAAATGACAAAACCAATATAATTCCGATTACTTACATAAGTTTAACTTGACAGGCGATATTTTCCTGAAACTGAGCTGAGACTCCCAGCAAGAATATAGTGCTGACCGCTGTATCCCAGGCATTCTGGAGTTCAGCATTGCTATGCTATCGCATGCCTGGGGATGACTCAATTCCCCCACACTTTTATCCCTTCAGTCCCCTGGGGAAACCTTGAGACAGCAGGGCCAGGTCGTTACTTGGCTTCATTTGGTGTGAAAATATCTGTGCTCTTTCCTTATTAACCCATGATAATTAGAGTGGTGTTACCTGGTGTTAATGAATGGAAAACACAGATGAGGACAGACGCATAAAATTTCTTGACAGTGCTCAGTTAGGAGCTGGTCGCTCAGATGATCTGTAATACACTGGTATTAAAATTTTTAAGATTATCTTGGAAATACAATGCAACTTTTAAACTTTCTAATGGAGAATCTGAGGCTATGTCCTTGGAACCCCAGGGACCATGACCCCCAGTTTGAGAAACAGTGGTTTAGAGCAATGGCATCATCCTTAGTATAAATGTGTACCCTCCTAAGATAAACCCTTTGAAGGGTGTGACAACGATTTGCTGCTATAAATTCCTAGGTATGTATTCGGTGTAAAATTTCCATATGCATTCTGATAGTTCTTATGCCCTTAATATTCTGCATATTGTATTTAAAGAGGAAAAATGCCTTACAGCCTTCTGAGAATCTCTATTAAGAAGGTGAAAGCTCTAATTTCCGTTAATAAATTAATACATATTTGTCAAATTTGCATAAAAAAGCATGTAAATTTAGTTCATGAGTAGTAGAGGCTAGGATTCAGACCATTCTTCTAGTTAAGAAATTGCTAATAATTAGCTGCTCTTCTTAGTAAATGCGCATGTAGAGAACTTTACTTTCTAGTGATTGTGAAACACGGTGCTTGATCTTGAAATATTCTTATCCAGTAAGACTAAATGACATTCTGCTCTACTTTTTAAAAGATCAACTCAACATAATCAAATTTTACATGCATTGTATAAACTTTCTAAATAAATTCTAAAAATTATTCTAAATCATATGGCTGAGTTAGATTAAGAATTATAGTGTCAAAAAAAAAAAAACGACAACGCACTGATAGCTGAAAAGAAATGCTTTCATATGTGACATGAGTCCTCCGAGAATGTTTAAATTTTGCATTTCTATTTCTAAAATAATCTCAAAAAACTCTATATTAGCATGTTATGGATCATTTGGGTGACCACCTGTGTTATAATAATGAGAAAGATTTTGATTTTCACTAGGGAATCACTCTCTTTAATGTGTAACTGTGCCTTGTTTACAAGTGTATTGGAAACATGAGCAGACAGCACTGTGAATATCTCAATGACAAAGAGATCTCCTATCATCCATATGGGAAAAGGCAATCTTCTGTGCGCTAGTTCTAAATGCCAGAGTGATTCTGATTACATAGAACTATTTGATCTGCTAGTTTGTGAAGAGAGGTTATACAGAAACTTCCTCTGAATATTTTATAGTTTTTTTTTTCAAAAAATTGATAAATATAATTTTTCAAAATACAATTATCCTTAACTTCCACAGTTGGACAGTCAAAGAATTTATCTTTAATAGTAATACATTTAGGGTAAAATGTTCTACTGACTTTTTTTTAATTCTTATTTTTTTATTGAAGCATGGCTGATTTACAATGTTAGTTTCAAGTGTACAGCGAAGTGATTCAGTTATGCATATACATACATACATACATGTATTTTCAATTTCTTTTCCATTACGGCTCATCACAAGAAACTGAATATAGTTCCCTGTGCTTTACAGTAGGCCCTCCATTCACATTTTATATCTCTGTATGAAAACTCCCTCCTAATGTAAGCTACAGACTTTGGTTGATAATAATGTGCCCATCAATTGTACCCAATATGCCACACTGATGAGGGATGTTGAGGGTAGGGGAGTATATATGTGTGGGTGGGGAGGGTTATGTGCGAACTCTGTATTTTCTGCTCAATTCTGTTGTGAACCTGAAACTTCTCTAAAAGAATACAGTCTATTAAAAAAAACAAAAAAGAAAACTCCCATAATGAAATTGGTCATACCGAAGGAATGTAGGGTTCTGCAAGTTTAACTATTTGCACAATTCAAAATGAGTTAATAGGTAGGTAACAACAAAAAAAAATTTTAGAGGTTTCTGTATTACCTACCACTTTTAAGTGTCACCTTTTACAGTAACTTATAAAAGAAAATTAGATAATTATAGAAATGTCAGAAAACCTCTGGATTATCCCATGGTTACTTGTGCATTATGGCTGAAGGAAATGTCCTACAGAAAGTGTTGAGCAAATTGGGGTCTTCATTTTCTAACTGGATACGAGCCAGCTTATGAGCATCACATGATGTAGTATAGATTTGAAACTAGCTAGGTGTGGGGCAGAATACAGGCTTTGCCATCTGTGAACAGTGTGATGTAAGGCATGTCCTTAGCAACTCTGAACTTCAGTTTCTTTATCCAAGTAAAGAGGATAATAAGATTTACATGTAGGAAATTAGAGGACTTGGCTCCCTTTCTAGCTCTCTTATTCACTCTATGATTTTGACGAGTCAGATGACCTCTTCAGCCCTACTACCTTTGAATGAAAGTGAAGGGGTTCCTGGGGGAGGAGTGGTTTGGTGTGGTTTCTTTTTTTGAAGTGTAGTTAGTTATAATGTGTCAGTTTCTGGTGCACAGCATAATGTTTCAATAATACATATACATACATATATTGATTTTCATATTCTTTTTCATTATAGGTTACTATAAGATATTGACTATAGTTCCTTGTGCTATACAGAACTTATCTACAAAACAGAAATAGACTCACATAGTAAACAAACTATGGTTATTGAGGAGAAAGAGGGAAGGGATAAATTGGGAGTTTGAGATTTGCAAATATTAACTACTATATATAAAAAAGAAAGTGAAAGTTCTAGTGGTTCTCAACAGAACATTATTTCCTCCCACCCCAGGGGCATTTGGAAATGTGTGGAGTGTTTTTTGATTGCCACAAAAACTAAGGGAATCAAAAGGCTACATGCCCTGTAATGGAGAAGACAGTCCCATAAACAAGGAACTGTTTCATCTGGAAAACCAGCAGAGTCCTACTGTGAAACTAAGACAGATCATCTGTGAAGTTCCTTTCACTTGGACATTTCATCATTCTATTTTATATCATTGTTTCTTTGCTGTTTTGTTGGATGAACCAGACAAATGCCATGAGCCACCATGACACACATGAGCCTGTTCATCAAAGAATGTGGAGTAAGGAACTGGCTTTGGCTGGTTGCAGTAAAGCACGCAAGGCAAGTCTAAGAGTGTGTGAGATGGAGGCTTCCCTGAGCTTCCTAAAGTAGCTCACTGGGGACAGGAGAGGAAACTGATGGTTAATGAGCACAGCAGCAATCTGACGTGGGTCACCCCACCTGACCCACACAGCAACCCTACGTGGTGTGTCCTATTCTCCTTAATTTACAGATGGTAAGATCTACCTATAGTTTCAGGGATTTTTTTTCCCAGTCTACAAGACTTGAATTGTGTGAGTGTGTGTTTCTAAAATTACAGAAAAAAAGAACAACATGAAGAATAGATTAAAATACTTCCCCCGTTCTGGATTCCTCCCCACCTACCCTTCGGTCACATGGCCCCGCGCACCCCACCACCACGCCAAGGTCCTAAAGTTTCCACTGATCAGCAACCAGGCCTGACTGACCCGCAGCCTCAGAGGTAAAAGACGTTCCTCCCCTGCCCCATGTGCGCCCACCTCCTTCCCCAGGACAAACCTCTGCTCAAGATTACTGTCAGTCAGACTGTCCATTCCTTTCAGGGCGAAGTCCAGCCTCCACCCTCAGGACTGTATGCTGTTCCCTAGCCCCAAAAGACGTCAGAACACATTTCCAGGTCAGTCCATTTGCCAAGTGGGTTCTTCACTCTTGAGTAACACCATGACCGTAAGGGGTCAGGCACAATCACATCCATGTCCCTTTGCTCCCAGCAAAGTTCCTTGGCCCCATCTCTCCTCCAGCACAAGGTAAGAGAAGTGGCCCATGAGTGTTCCCAGACCCTCAGGGTCTCCACTTCCCATATGGGAGCACAAACACATGTTGCTCCATATCGGCAGCAGTGACATACAAAACGTCACTGCCTGGATCCGGACCTAGAAAGCTCTCCCCTGAAGGGACGACAGCGGAAAGTGAGGCAGCTCGAGCCACTGTCATAGCCCTGTGTGAGGGATTCTGCAGATCACATAGCTCCCGCCTCTCTGTTCCTGGAGAGGGTCTTTGCTCCACCTTTCATTACCAAAGGCCAATCTGACTGGCTTCCCCCCAGAATAAAGGGAGAACCTATTCAATATATTATGTCAGGAGACTGAAAATGAGTGCTTCTAGTTTTAGCCCATTAAGTGATGGGACATTGTAGAGTATAATGCCAATCAAGATTACTTGTTATAATCCAACAAACATACACTGATTGCCTGTCACGTACCAGGGACAACACCAAGGTTTAAAAGACAAAAATAATTATGGGGAAAAAAAATCTCCAGACTCAGGAATAAACACGTAAATAAATAAATTCAGTCACGAGTTCCTGGCAAACAAATTCTAGTAGCAAACCTTTACTGCTGAATATCTGTTTGGCAAGCCTTAGAATTTTGATTCCAGTCAACCCAAGTCATTCCTCATGGGCATATTTAGACAAGAAAGAGCAGAGGGGGAAGTGGGATTGTTGAAAATAGAAAACGAAGGTAAATCATAGAGCTTTTCTGCAATGAGGGCTTAGGAAGATACAGGAAGCTAAGAGAAGCCTACTTCCTGAGGATTGTACTCTGGGATCATACAGAAGGAAGGAACTCAGACATACATAAGGAGGCTTGACAGCCAGAGCTAAACAGAGACACAAGGTGCCCCGGAAGGTCTCACAATGTAGCACGTCTTCAAATCAATGCTATTTTGAAAAACGGCTCAACATTTATTTAGTGAGGTTGGGGTTAGAGGGTTTTCTTATAAAAAGGACATATAACTCCTCCTCCTCTAGCTGCCCTTTCCTCTCCTTCTCAAATAGTGCTGTCCTAAGGCTACCAGGTAAGGCAGAACAAGGTAGGCTTCTGCACCGGACGAGGAAAGAGCAGTGATGGTCCAGAGCAGGCATCAGAGCTCAGCAAGGAGAACACAGCATCCACACACAGGGACAGCCCAGGGGGTAATTAGAGCTCTTGCAAGAGGAGGAGAGGGTGTCCCCACAGAGAAGGTGCCAGGTGGGGCGTTGGGGCAAGGGTAAGAAGGATGTCTTTGTGAAAAGGCAGCCCAGCAAGGGATGTCAGCACCCCAGGAGTAAGGAGGGCATCTGGGCAGTGGAAGGGAGGAGAGCCAGGATGGTAGATTGGCTGCACACAGGAGGGTTGATCAAAGGAGTAAACCAGGACAATGAAGCCAGGTTTCTCATGCAGAAGAGAAGAGAAAATATGGAAAGGAATGAATGAACTCAATGGTGATGGATTGGAACTGGTGATATTGGTGTGAAGCCATTGCTTTCAATAAATATAGGTGTATACAGCAATAAATACAGATGTAAGTATGTGTTCATATACATACATATATTGAGAGAGAGAATACAGACAGAAAATCTATCTGCTAAAAGGGCCAGGGAGCAGTAACACCTCAATAGCAATGTGCACACCTGGCCCCCAGTTCTTGAATCCTAAACACCATGCTCCACTAAAAGGAACTAGGGCTCCCTGGTTCCCCAGCAACTTCAGGCTGGGGCAGGGAAAGTATGAGATGAACCTGGAGCATCTTATTCCAGAAAAGCAAAAAGTGCTCAAAGAACGGGGGGACATGCCGAAAGGACACAGAGCCAGCTTGGATGGAAGGCAAAACAGGGATAACAGATAAAGGTAAATTACAGTAGTAATAGATTATCACCCAAACCCATATGCCCATGGTCATATTGATAAAACAATCAATGAATTGTAGGTTTAATGAGATATAAGAATATTTACATAGCTTCAGAGCCTCTCCCTGAAAATGCTTATTAATTACAAAGAGGAAAAGAGAAGTCTTAGAGATAAAGAAGTTCTCTGGGTTGGACTTGCAACTTTTCTGTGTGATTGTCCAAAATTATGTGTGCATATATATATATATATATATATATATATATATAATACATATTATAAATCCATATATATTTCTAAAGTGCATGTAGAAACACTAGTTCAATTCTGATTTAAAAAGAGACAATAGTCTGAAAAAAATTCAACAATATATTTCCAGATTTTCTTTCATTTGGAATTCTCTAGTCCTAGCTAATTATTGGGAGGTGTATTAAATGATGAAGGAAATCTATCAGGAAGCTCCCGGTGCCATGCTTTAAGTTTCAGAAATCCAGTTGCTTGGGCTGCTGACTTTCAAATGACTGGGTGAGCCTGCAGGTGGGCATTGCAAAATATTTGGGAGACACAGCTTGGTGCTCAGGTTATTTTATTTCTGCTCAAGGGCGCCTTCTGTCTGCAGAACCAATTTACCATTGCACTACTGTATTTCTGTGCTGCTTGATTGCCGAATGGATTACTGCCCTGAGCAGATGCTTCCTCCCACCACCCCTCCCCAGGCTCTGTTGGAGGCATCACTGTTGGAACCGTGGATGAGTGGAAGAAACAATTCAACAGTACTAACTCAAAGACCATTTGAATAGACATTTAAATGCTCAGGAAGAAAAATGCCTCTTACTGTACACACTAGCTCGGCAAAGCCAAACACATTTGCATGCATATTGTTACAAGAGCAGAAGAAAAAGGCCCTAAAAACTTTCTGTCAGGCAAGGGCCTACACATTTAAATTGTTTGCAACATACTCTTTTTAAGATGTATAAAACACTATAGATAATCCTTCTCAGAGCTGCCATGTATGGTTGAGCAGGTTGTGCACTGCACAAGGGCACCTGGCCAATTCAAGCTATGTCCACTGAAAGAAAGAGGTACATTTTACATTTTGCACAGAGGAGCTATATGATCCAGCAGCAGCTAGGAGATGCGTTGTGTTGACTTTCCCTTCTAGGAATTGGAGGAAATTCTCTATGGCATCACTTGGCTCCTTAGTCAGTCCCAGATTTTGGAATCTGGCCATTGTTCTCTGTCTCCTTGTTCTACATCTGAGGACTGTTCCCCGACGTCCACTCGCCTGGGACCCCACACTCCAGCCTAAGTGGGCACATCCAGCCCTCGCTTTGGGCTGCCTGTGCCCCCTCACTTAAATTGGACCTCTGGATACTGATTCCTTGCTTGTTTCCTCTGAGCATGTCTGTGTTTTATGACAAATTTGGATCTTGCTACCCCATTCCCTGGACTTCTGACCTGGTTTTGTTTGTCCTCCAGCTTGGCCTGTCCTCCAACTTGGCCTTGACCTGGCAGTCACGTCCTGTTCTAACTCTGTGACTTTCACATGAAGCATACTTCCTAGCCAGCTCTTTGACCTCCTTAGTTCAGCATCGCCATTCAAAGGAGCATCTTTCTCTTCTGCAACCTTCTTAACAGAAGAGTAGCCATGATGAATTGACGGCCTACTCCAGTGTCTGGAACTGTGTGGACAGCTCTACGTACATTTATCCTTTGATCCTAAAAGATCCTGGGGTGTGTCAGAGCTCAGAATGTCAGTGCCCCAGTCTTCTTCTTCTGAAAAATACACCTTCTTTCTTTCAGGCAACTGCTCCCATCACCCTATTAAGACCATATTGATATAATAGGTGTTGATGTAGCGGGTGTGGCTAATCATAGTTCTCCACCCTCCTGGCCACAGTAGTGGCTTAGAATACCCCACCCACCTGCCCACCAAGATCTGGTATGTGAGCGCAAGTCAGGGGCTAACCATAGCTTTGTTTGGCTTTTTTTGGTGGGAGGTAATTAGGTTTTTATTTAATATTGTTAATGGGGATACTGGGGATTGAACCCAGGACCTTGTGCATGCTAGGCACACACTCTACGGTTGAGCTATACCCTCCCCACTGTGCTGCAGAAGGTTTTTAATAGAACATTAAGGGGGAGAAGCCCATTCTTAGGAAGGCGGTGAGGGGGCAGGCTAAGAGGTGGGAGCTGGGTCTCTAATCTCATTGAGGAGCACTGCAGAGAATGAAACAGACTCAAGGACACAAGAGTCACACTGAGAAAATAAACTTTAACAGCATTTAAGTCTCTGGAGACATACAATGAATAGTGGTTCCAAGTGTGGGCGTGGAGTCAGAAGGCTAGGTAACCTTGGGAAGTAACCTCTCTGAGCCTGAGTTTCCACTTTTGTAAAAAGAAGATAATAATAGTCCTTAACTCATGAGGCTGCTGTGAGGGTTGAACAAATTAATGCATGTGAAGCACGTTGAATGGTGCCTGGCACGTGGTCACTTCACAATAAATATTCACTATTATAAGCTTCTCCAGTTGTCCATGAGGCTGTCTCCACCCGCTTCCTGCCTTTGATTTGGTTACCAGAGCAAATGGTTTCCAAGTTAGTGTTTGGTCTCTATTATTTACAACCTGAAGAGTCCTGAGGACTGTGGTCTTTATTTCCCTGAATTCCCAAATTCCACGAGATGCTCTAGGAGAGAAAGTTTCCATAGGTAAGCCTGGGCAACTCTTGGATATTCATTGTGTTTTAATTTATCTGTGGCTCTGCCTCTTTGATAGTCTCATTCTATTTTAATATATTAAGGTTCTGAGTGACCCTATAATCAAAAAGCTAGTTGAACTTTATTAAACCCACCCCTTCCCAAACTTATTAACTTCGGTTCCCTTTTTCTTCCCTGTGATCTTTTTTTCTTGTTCTACCAAATTAGCGTTCCACAGAGTACACTTTGATATGAGGAACAGAAGACAAAGATGAGAAAGCTGGAGAATCTGCTGAGTGACAAGGTGAACCCAGATCCATTTGAACCTAAAACACATGTTCTTTCCACATTTCAGTCAGTTCTGTGCACACATACACATGCAACACAAGTACCACTAACCACTGGGAAGGGAAGTGTTAGACATTCTGATTTTGAGTTTACGTCTCTGGTTTTACGGTTATTTTCCCAGAGAACAAAGTTTTAAGTGCTTGCTTTTGCAGATTTGTATATACCATCAAAGTAAGTCGAATTAAAACTCCTTAAGACAATTTTGAATAAAAATGATCTGAGACATGCAACAACCTCTTTGAAAAATTCCAAGAAAGATGGCATTTGTCTTCTGTTTGCCAGAGCCAATTGAGGAAGAAACGCTCCCTTGGGAGATGCTTTTAGTACAATTCCCACTGTCAGTTCCTTTGTCTTCATTTGTAGGGCAGCCAAATTATTACACAAGTACTCACATTTCCCTCTAGGCCAAATCTAGCTTCTGATTCTCCAAAGCTGTCTGTCTTGAACTGTAGGTCAAATCTGGGCAATGAATATTATTATTATTATCAGTATTATTATTATGGATTGATATCGCTGGGCGCTAAGACTTACCAGAGGGGACTTTTGGGCCAAGGGAGAGGCCTGGGTCCACTGGAAGCCTTACAATCTACATTAGACTGAGTTGTATAACAGTTTTAGCCATCTGATATGGAACTTGCCAAATTTCATGGCTTCAGGCACACGGAATGCACATCCCTGTTCCAGGGAGGCTAAATATTTTTCCAAATCAGTAGATAAAACAAACTCCCTGACCTCAACTTACTTCCTGGCGCCTGGAGTCCTGAGAAGCGGGTGAAGAGTGCCTGTCTGCTATCAAGTGACAGGACACATCCAGACTGGCTCCTGTGCTCAGGACCTCATGGTACCTGATCCCGTCTCCATCTTCCGAGCTAAGATTTTGGCCACAACTGAAAGATCTAAGTCCAGAGGGCAATGGGCCAGGGTTAGATACCATTAAATGCCATTGAATCAGCCTTGAAGGGCAACTGTGGCTTCTTGGTGCATGAGGCAATGCACTGCAGCTGGAGGCGGGTGAAAGCTGGGGATCACAGACCCCGAGCAAATCACGTCTCTAGCGTCACATCTGAAATGGAAAGGTGGCTACACTGCTGTCTCTAGTAAATCTGATGCACAGATTTTAGACCTTACAGAGCCAACCAAGCAGGGAGTAAATCCATCAAAGAGAGCCTGAAGCTTCCGGCCTAACACTTGGTGTGGTGGACCAACTGTTCGACAGTGACATCTGCTGACCGTGTTCCACACTGCCCCCTCACAGACAAAACAGAATCAGCTAAGCTCTGGTTAAAATGTTCATGTTAAATGACTGGGGGCAGGGGTGGGGGGTGGCTTTCCATAGGCGGTCTAGAGAGAGACTACAAGCAGAAGGGAGATGGCAGAGATTAAAATGGGATACAGAGTGTTATGGACAATAAAAATTAAGTTCAGAACACCACAAAGGCCTTCGAGTCTTTTCCAGGAGAGGCGCTGTAAACCTGTACTAGGACCTTCCTATATTTGTCAGCTCATTCCAACGGCATTTACTTTGAGGTTTTCCCTTGGCAGTCAGTTCCATCTGCCTTTTGGACTCTGCATTTGCATACGTACACACACACATGCGTTTCTCCCCACTTTCTCCTCTCCCTGCCCCATCCTCTTGCGAATAAGCCATGTTTGATCTAGAAGTTTGGGTTCCTGCCTCTTCTTTTTATTGAGTCATCTCAATAGTTTTCTCTCTGACATCTCGTGCTAAAGACAGGGAGCCGTGCAGCTGCAGTCTCCCCTCACATCCTGTTTCGTGTCCCTGCAGCTCGGCCAGCAGCTCAGGTCCTAAAAGACACACAACCCCACTTCATTCCAAACTGCCCTGAACCTGGTAGCCACCCTTCTTCCCACCAAGGCCACTGAACTGGCTACACTACTGAAGTGGACTCCCTGAGGGCACTGTTCACCCCACTGTAGGTCCTGACTGCTCACCCTCTGAAGGCTGGGAGGGTGTCCCTTCCCCCGTCCACATCCCTCAGGACCTACCTGGTACACTGCTGTGCATCCAAGTGGCCTTGGTAAATGCTTCCTGTGTGAATGAATGATCAGGAGGCTTGTTTTAATTCAAGGATATCAGAGCATTGAAAGGGTTTCACCCATAGCTATCGCCAGGCCCAAATACGCAAAATTGGAAACATGGAAATTAAACATTTTCAAAGAAAAACTGAGTCTGTCTTCCTGGCATTTTCTATCATTGTCTGTTAAAAAAATTAAAATTAAAATTAAAAAATAACAACAACTAAAAAAACTCCTTTTGGACATTTGTCTCAGCTAAGATCACAACCCAGTGCTCTAAGTTTCTATAATTTTTTCTTTAAGGAGCGAGTGGGTTTAAGTTCTTCAACGGAACGCTCAAAGAAGACTCCTGTGTACTGAGGGTCAGGAACTGAGTTGGAAATTGGCACCATCTCCCAGATCTCACACCGGGACCTGCTTTGAAAAGTGACAGCAGAAGGCTGAGAGTTACAGCTTCAATGGATTTAAGAAAATAAATGAAACCGTGGTGGTTTGCTGCTAAAATTCTCCTTTACTAGACTAAAATTTTTTCTATCGATTTTCATTTGGTAGATAAAATGCACGTATGAAAAAAACAGTATTTATTTAATGTTGTCACAAAGATGAAATACACATAACATCTAGAAGTAAACATCTACTTTTAGTCCTTTTATGATCGCTGTGCTCCTTGCAGGGAGCCGATACAGATCTGAGGATGGGTTTTCATGTTGGCTGAGGTTGTTGAGTAATCATGGAAAATAAACTCTCCATGCAAGATCTGACATAATCACTGAGTCTCACCCTTCTTGACTTCTTTCTTGGGCACGCAGGATGTCTGTCACTTGGAAGGGAGACTGATGCAAGACTGAATGGATGGACTAAAGCAGACACCCACATAGAAAGATGACATGTGAGCAATTAATTCCACAAATGGTGCCTGCCACATCTTCGTGCTTCGTCTGGAGCCCCGGGGAGATAAAGCTGACTCACCACATAGCTACATCCACGGAGGCAAAGGGGTGATGACTCCCAGCCAAGTCCATCCTGTTATGAAATGTTGAGGGGCCTCCTGGCAAGGGGGTCACATTGGGGTTTGCCTCCATGACTTACTCTGCAGAGGGGTGGTCACTGCTAGGGTAACCAGCTGAGAGGAGGGGGGATTCGAAATAGAAAAAAGGAGCTTAGGAATTCTCTCTTGGGATAGCACGTGGAAGCTTTAGGTATCTTTAACATCCTGGGAAGCAGGGAGCAAGGCAGCTCACTCCAGTGGACCATTAACAGGGAAGATTGACCAAAGGACTGTTGTACTTCCTGTTGTGCTCAGTAACCCTCTGCCTGGTGTCACGTCCGAGCTCTTAGGAAAGACTCTCTCCAGTGACGTGACCTTGGCTTGGCGGCTATCGGGCAGGAGTGGAAGGGTCATGTTCCCTGCTTAGGCCAGTTTTGTTAAAAGGGAAATGACACTCTCCACTCTCACTCCCACCCCCACCAGGGTGGAGATGGTGGCAGGCATACGTATGAGAGAGTGCCATGGAACAGTGAACTTGGGGGACAAATCACAGGGTTATTGGACAAATCACAGCTGTTCCTCTTTCCAGGAAATTTTCTTTCCAGGGTTCACCTTGAAGGATCTGGTTACTGTTTTTTTAAACAAAATTCGGGATGGGGGACAATTACTTACAGGCATCACTGTTTCCTAGATGAAATGATCTGATATGTAAAATAAAAGAAGTTGTTATAAAAAAAAAAGTTGGAATGGACTGAACTGTGTCCCCTCAAAATTCATATGTTGAAACCCTAACCCCCCTTTAGGACTGTATTTGGAGACAGGGCCTTTAAAGAGGTAAGTAGAGTCAAATGAGGTCATAAGGGTGAAGTCCTAATTCTATAGGACTGGTGTCTTTATAAGAAAATGAGGCGAGGGTAGAGCTCAGTGGTAGAGCATATGGCCCTGGGTTCAATCCCCAGTACCTCCATTTAAAAAATTAATTAAATGAATAAATAAACCTAATTATCTCCCCCTAAAAAAATTTTAAAACGAAAGCAAGCAGAGATCTCGCTCCTGCAGGCCCACAGGGAAGAGGCCATCTGAGGACTCAGCCTCCTACAAGCCAGGGAGAGAGGACTCACCGGAACCGCCCCCCCCCCCCGCCCCCGCACCTTGATCTCAGACGTCTATCCTCCAGAACTGTGAAAAAATAAATAAATTTCTGTTATGTAAGCCACCTGGTCTGCGGTATGCCATCATGGCAGCCCGAGCAGAGCTATACAGAAGGCAAGGCCCCCAGCTCCTGGAGTAGGTCTTGCCGTTTGCTGAGGTGCCTGTTAAAACATAACTCTTCACAGGATAACGTAACTTCCCCAGGGACCGGACCGCCTGGGGAAAGAGGCGTCGCAGCAAACCGCTGTTGCTTTGAACAGCGTGCAGTACGTGGGCAAAGGGACTCCACGAGCGGAAAACAGCATCTTCGCGGTTCGACACATTTCCTTTCCCAGAAAACATCCGCATTTTGAGAGAGAATCAATTCCAGTATCTCTGAATACTTTAGTCACTTTTTCTAGTATTACTCAGTATGCTATGTATTCCTGCCTGCATCCGGGAGGGACTTTCAAATGCCAGCACGTTGCCTGGAACACACTAGACCCTCGGTCGTTATTTGAACTCAGCTGAACTTCAGAATAAAACAACAATGACTGCATTTCTGAATTTTGAACTTACAGAGGGCAGGAATGAGGGTTGAACTTATCCCTATATCCCAACCCCAGGGCCCTTAAGAGAGGGTATGCAACAGCCACTCAATGAATGTTGGCTTATACATTAAAATTTAACAAAACAGATACCCAGCCATTAGAAATAGCTGATGAAAACTGCTAGTTTCTGTTCACATTTGGATGAGATTTGCTCATGTTTGCCTCAGTTTGCCTCAAGTTTCTCAATCTGGGTTTTTTGTGTTTTGGGGGGGGTTGTTTTTTTTTTTTTTTTTTTTGCAACATTCCTGGCATTGTGTCAGAAAAACATCATAAACTAGCAGTCTTAAGACAATCAGCAGAACTTCTGAGTCACAACTAAGACATAACCCAGGAATTCGAAATGCAAATAAACCATTTTTTCTTGAAGTATCTGAACCAAAAATACATAGTAAATACAATCTAGCAGCACAGATGGTTAAAGAGACTGGAACTTTAAGATACAGTAATTTTTTTTCACAGTGTTGAATTAGTAAAGCAGACACTTTCTGCATCATGCTCTTTATTTTTGATAATTTGAAAGTTGCCTCTCACCCTTATACATCAGAACAATGCGCTGAACTGGATATGCAATAACTTTCATCCCATAACAGAAGGTTAAATGATCTGTTTAATCCTTTGTTAAGATAAGTGATGTCTCTATAACTAAACTAAATCATGTTCCCCTCATCCATTTCTTGTTGAAATGTTTGTATTGTTATTTTGCTATGTTTTCCTGTACCATGATTTTGGAGTCATATAATAAAGATTTGCGGGGGTGGGGGGTGGGCAACAAAAGCTATCTGTCCTGGGGCAGGGAAACACTTTTCTCTCCCTTACCTGTGGATGAAATGTTGACACATAACAGTCTTATGATCGCTGGGGAAAATCATGGCCTCTAATTAGGGCTCCTTCATGTTTGGAGCCAGACCTCCACATTGTTCTTGGTCAACCTGTTCACATACTGCAAACCTGACTTTTGACCCTTAAAAAAAAGAAAGAAAAAAAAAAAGAACAGCTTTATTTTTTGTTTGGAGGACTTTTGGGAGGGATTGGGGTGGTGGGGTTTTTTTCTCCTACCACAATCTCCTTTATTTAGTCTGCCCATTTCTAGAAGCTCACATGTTGAAATTCAAGGAGAGATGAAAGCAACCAATCTTCAGCGCTCCCCTTCTCAACTTGCTTGCCATCTTGCCTTCATTTTTTTTTTAAGGGCATCAAGCCCACCTAGCATTTATTCATCACAAACCTACGGACCTCTCAGTACACCCTCCTTGGGGCTCAGCCCCAACAATCCAGAGCTGACAACCTTGGGTGTATGTGCTGGAGGGATGGGGAGTGTCTCTTGGAGTTCTGGCCTCTTGCAGCCAACATTCCTACAATCACCTCTCTCCACACAGAAGCTGATTCCACAGAAGCTGTTTCAGGTGCAATGGCTTGGTCCACCTGCAGAATTTGAAATCTGGGGGCTGTGGGCTATGTCTAATGTTGACATTTTGTTTTAAATTCATTATCAATGCCAAAGAAAAAGAAAAAGGGAAGACCTGGGCCTACATGTCCAAATGGCAACAACTGGCCAAAGCCGAGCAGCAGCTGCTCTTTTGACCGGAGGGCACCCTTCAGTCCGGCTCAGTCCCCGCTGCTCCCGGAGTACAGCCAGCCCAGCGCATTCATCTTCCTTACCTGTCTGACTCTTGAAGGCCTTTGAGTCTGGGGCCTCTTACCTGCATCAAGATGCCGATTAGGAGACTGAGTGAGAACAAGAACGCCCCTCCCACACTGACAGGCTGCTAGTCTAAACCTGAGCGGTCCAGGACGATAGCCATTGGCCTCATGTGGCTATTGAGCACCTGAAATGTAGCTAGTGTGACCACAGTCTACTTTTTACTTAATTTTTCATAATTGTTTAAAATAATGGCATAAAGCTCTATTGGACAGTGCTGGTTGAGGTCAAGAGAGATTAAAAGATTGAAAGCTCTTGTTACCCACATGCAGATGTCGGTCTATTATTCTTTCACTCGGGATGGAGCAGACACCTTCAGTTTAGATCCTGTCCTGTTAGCTCCCCTCCACCACAAGCACATCACCCCCTCTGAGCAGAAAGGTTGATCAGGCCCAGAGATTCCAAGTCCCCAGGGTCTCATCCTCTCTCATGTGCTCCCGATGGTCAGTGCACAGAAAGTCACTAGGATGTAATTTATGTGTTGAAATTCAAGGAGAGATGAAAGCAACCAATCTTCAGAGCCTCCCTTCTCGACCTGCTTGCCATCTTGCTTTCATTTTTTGTAAGCGCATCAGGCACACCTAGCATTTATTCATCACAAACCTACGGACCTCTCAGTACACCCTCCTTGGGGCTCAGCCCCAACAATCCAGAGCTGACAACCCTGGGTGTATGTGCTGGAGGGATGGGGAGCGTCTCTTGGAGGACATCTGTTGAGAAGCACAGAGGGTAACCGGGTGGCAGATACATCGGCGCCTCTTCACTTGCTGGGCTAAACTGTGCTGATATGTATTCTATGGACCAGCTTGGAAAACAAAGTAAATGCTTGAGAGAAAGGGACGAGAGACATCTCTATGAATAGGGGATGGGTTGATCTTAGGGCTTTTTCTTAAAGAGAGTCCAGAGCCTTATTAGGAGGCCAGTGGAAGGCAGGGACCCTCCAGGGGCAGTAGCAGTAGAGGGGACAGTCCCCAAGGCATAGAGGGCCGCTTAGAGAGCAGAGGAGATCAAATGTAGAACTGAACTCCATCTGGAGGCAATGGTTTCCTAAAGCTGGGTGGTGCCTGTGCTTCTGTCAAAATGCTTGGAACAGAAGCTCTTTCTCTACCGCCCTCTTCTGCTTCTAAAACTTCACCCAAACCTCTCCTCTCAGACCCCTCTGGGTGGGTATAAAACAAATTCTAATCAATATATCAAGGATGGAGGACAAGCTCACGGCCTCTGCTCCCGGCACGGGGCTCTGGGACGCCGTCCTCAGTCCCTGGGGCTGTCTCCCCGCCGCAGACTTCAGGGAGGCCTGCAACTCTGAAGCAAAGCGTGTGCGGCTTTATCTTCCTTGCGTTTTATTTTCGGAGTTTTATTTTCCTCCTTCCCTTACAGCGTTCCAACTGCTGGGCTAAGAATTCACGTTACTGAGTTCCTAGACGCCGAAGCTCATGTTTAATCAATCGGTGGTTCCTGCGCAGCCCACAGCCCCTCGCCCCGTGCGCATGCTCGAAGTGGGCCGTGGCCCGTAACTTACTTTCTGAGGATTCCGACGAAGCTGCCCGACTCTAAGACTTGTGAGACGTGGGAAATTGAAGCTCTGCTGCGAGAGGCGTCTGTAGAATTTTGTTCAGTGGAAACCGAGTTGCAGAATTGGAAGTCTAGAAGAAACCCGAGTCTGCTCCCGCCAAAGGCAGGATCGAGTTTAAACCGCCCCTGCGGGAACTGCAGCTCCTAACACTCTGCGCCTTCTGGCTCCTTCACCCTCCAAGATGGGCACGGGTAAGAAGAAAGTACATAAATATTTTCTTTACCCAATTCACTTATTCAACTTTTCGTTTTACTATTTACTTTCCTTTTGGAATCAGCAACTATGCCATAACACAGTTTCTAAGTGGGCCTCACCTTGTCCTTGACAAACCAAGAAAAGAGGTACGGGAAAAAGCAAATGAGATGTGACTGAGGAGAGCGGGCGGCAGGAAGGCTGGTGAGGAATCGGGCCTGGACTCGCTGTGGGCCTCCCACGCCTCCCTGCGTCTCCTAGGAACCCGGGCACTCAGAGCACCTGCTGGCCTGAGAGGAACCCGATGGTCTGGGTGGACCGCAACTGCCTTTGCCTTTGCTTTGCGAGGGAGGTAGGAGCAAGATGGAATTTGGAAGAGAACTAGGTTTGGAATACAAGCTTTGAGCATGCGCTCTTTCCCTGGCCCCCAGGGAGCAAACACAAGATGTTGCAAATCACTGTGGTTACAAAAAGCATATGAGCAGTGGGAGGGAACTGCTCTTGGCCTTGGCTGTACTGCCGGGAATTAAGGGCCACGGGTAGGAGCGCTGGAGCGCTGGAGCGCTGGGGTGAATGTACTGAAAATAGTATGAACAGAACAGAAAATAGGAGCAAGAAAATAAATTATTTGTTTAGGTATTTCATAAATTAATTATGACAGTCCCAATAAAGAACATTTTCATTAGATCTTAATCTTTTCCCTAATATTTTCCTGTTGCAGAATGTATTCAACAGTGCAATTAGACACCAAATATCATACCATTGTGAAAATGTATAGAATGCAGTAAATTTCCCACTAATTTCATTTTCGTATCCAAATTCTTAATTCAGTAGTGAGTACTACTGACAAGGTAGAAATTTAGTTTGATAGTCTTTGGCTCTTGAAGAATTTTTTAATAATCACTTCATCAAACTTAAGAGGTAAGAATTGTGTTTATTTTATAGCTCTTTTTTCTTTTAGTAATACTGAGTACTAATAACAGGACTATAAGATAAAAATCAAACATTCAATAAGTAGGTGACATTTCATTGTTTTCCCAGTTTGTTCTTATTTTTTGTTTTCATTTGGTTTCGTTTGTTTTTTGTGGAATGTTGACACTTCAAAAATTTTTACCCAAGGTCTGATTGTAACTTTGCTACCACCTTCTGGCAAAATAATGAACATCTTATGATCTTTGATTAGAATGAGTTTCCACAGTTTTGTTCACTTCATGTTGTAAATTTCTTTCACGGCATCTGTCACAGCTAAAAACAAAAGCTGTTAAAAAGCAAAGATGGCAGAGGAAAGCAAGGTCACAGACTCTCTCTTCTCCAATACCTAAAGAAATGAATTTTTTTTTAATGTCTTTACCATCCAATATTCAACAGTGACAATAAAAGAACAAAATGGTGTCCCAACAAATCAGGAGAAAATCTGGGAGGAAAAATGTTAAATGAGAACGTGGCACCCCCTGAGGACACTGACGCTGCAGCCTTCCTCACTTGCCAGGCAGCTCAAGGCAAGAGGCCAAGTAGAGCTCCTTCTTGTTCCTTCCAAAGTCTGCTCCTTGTCACACCTCATTTGCCTTCCTTCCCCCTTGAAAAACTGAGACTGGAGGGAAGGGGGCAGGGCACAACCATTAAAAGAACGACACAGCAATTCGCACCAAGATGGTGGAAGATTGAACTCCCAGTAGACCTTGAGCTTCAGTATACACTCATTGAAATACAATAGCTGCTAAACGGCCCTCCCACAGGTGCCAGGAGCGGTTCATAAAAGCTCAAAAAGTAGCTAATGACCCAGTTCCTGGGAATCCTAGCCCCTTCCCCAAAGTCGTTGGAATAATTTTCCCATTTGTTAGCATATGAAGTTATTGAGCCCAAAAAAACTAACAACCCCGAACCTCTAGGCCTTTTCTCTTATTTTTTGCAGTGGTTCACACTCTGTCTATGGAGTGTGTGTCTACATTTACTTTAAACTAAACACCCACCCCCATGCCTCTTGGCCTCTCTAGCCTTCTGAGATGGCCTAAGCTCAGTCTATGGAGTGTGTATCTCTCTGAATAAATCTACCTTCACTCAACTATGGCTCACTCTTGAATTCTTTCCTGCGCGAAGCCAAAGACCCTCACTTGTTGGCGTGCATCCCAGGGACTCTCCACAGACCGGGATATGGCCATCCTCTCATGCCCCACATTTTCCCTCTATCAAAACTACACTAGAGATATCTGGCAAACGCCACCTTAACCGTGCTGTCAAAGTTATCACCAGTAATGCGACAAATAAACATCATGTACTTCCTGATGAGATGTACCAAGAAGGCTACATTGTTACGGAAACGACAGGCCAGCCAAGAAACAAGCACCACTCGGAGGGTTGGAGTACTCAGATGTATTACACCGGCGGGCTCAGAGGGGCTTCTGCTCTGAAGCTCTGAGCACCTCCAAGACGTGCGCATGAGGTTTTATAGGGTAAAGTACAAGCTTGGGGTATTAGGCCAATAGGCATGGAACAGCTTTAGCATCATTATCATCACAAAAGTGGGGGCGGGGAGGCAGCAAACCAACATTCCAAAGCCAGATATGTATCTTTGAAAATCCAGCTGGCTAGCAAAAAACATGAACAGCAAACCAACACTAATTAACCTAGATTTACAAGTTAGTCCAGCAGAACTCAGATCAGTATTCCGATACTGAGATTTGTGAGTTATCTTGTTAGACCAGCCCAGCCTCTCCTTCACACTCCTAGACTTGTGAGTTATCTTGTTAGACGAGCCCCGCTTTTCCTTCACAACATCACTTCTGCGGTATCCTTGCTGAAAAGGCAGAACCTGCATTTAATCATCAGCTTGCATCAGACAACCCAAACTGAGAGACATCCTACAAAATAACTGACCAGTATGTTTTAAAATGTCAAGGTTAAGAAGGATTATGTAAGTGTTTCAAATTAGAGGAGCCCAAGAAGACATGAATGGAAAATGCAATGTGTGATCCTGGATTTGGTCCTGGACCAAAAAGAAGGACATTGGTGGGACAATGGTACAATTTGATTAAAGTCTGTAAGATTACATCATTGTATCAATGATAGTTTCCTGATTTGATAATTATATGGTCATTATAATTATATGGTTAGTATCAGATACAAACATTGTAAGAATCTGAAATCCTTTGTGCTGGTTTTGTATCTTTTTAAAGCCTGAAATTATTTCAAAAAGAATTTGAAGTTTTTCACACTACAAATTATTTGAAGTCTTTAGAGCCCTCACTAAGCCTCCATATTACTGTCGCTTACAGACCTCCTGGTCACTCTTTCCTTGTGTATCAAAGATGACTGCATTCATTCAGTATCCTAGTCTCCCCTTTCCCTGACCTATTCATCCAAAACAAATTTCCCTACAATGTATAAAATAGATAAACAAGGACCTGCTGAATAGCACAGGGAACTATATTCAATATCTTGTAATAACTTATAATGGAAAAGAATTAAAAAACTAGATAGATAGATAACTGAATTACTTTGCTGTACACCTGAAACTTTGTAAATCAACTATATTTCAATAAAAAAATAAAATTCACTGGAAAAAATAATAATAAAACAAAATTTCCACCTCTCCTCAGCCACATCTGAACTCTTGAATTCAAGTACCCAAATTATAGCTTATTAACCCAAAGTCTCACTCCAAAAATTTGAGGCATCCAACTCATTAACATTACCATGTTTCCAGTGTCCATCACCTATCCCCATCCCCCACACCATATACTATCTTCCTTCTTTAACTACCTTACATTCCAGGTCCAACACTTTATTCTCTTGCAAACATTCAACTCCCTTGGCCGTCTCACTCTCTATTTCCATTCACTTGCAAGACTCAATACTGCTTAAATCCACTAGCTACACAAACAGCTAAATATTGCTAGGGAAGAAAAAATCATACATACATGCTGACTGGTCCCATGTCAAATCATGGACACAAATGAACACTAATACTCAAGTAGGCATTAACACTGCCAGACAACGCTTCTTCAAAATCTTGGTCCCACTGTTGAAAAGTGTTGAGGAAACCAAGTTTGGGTTGTATTGGGATGAGGACTTTGGGAGACACTTCATTGCTGGCATTCCAATAATTGTTGGAAAAGGAAGATAGTGAAAGTGTGACACAGTATGTCTTTGTAATTTTTTTTTCATCTAGATAATTGTAATGTATTGTCATGATGGAAATAAACAAACAAAAATTTCTTCCGGATTTTGTAAAATGAATTCCAGACCTTTTAGGTCACACTTTTGTTTTTATTCTCAGGTACCAAGCAGCCTTGTTAGCAATTCTTTCTGACATTACTCTGCTTCAAGATCAAGTCCCAAATTCAGAAAAGACACTTGGAAAATGATACATATCTGTGATATAAGAGATATATATTTGGTCTCCATCCTGCTTCCTGAAACCTGGAATCTCTGAAGTGATAAGTGTCTTGTATGCTAATGAGATGACTGGAGGCTGGGGACTCCTGGACAGCCTCAGAGTAGAGGCTGGTTGCCAGGGAACCAAGCTGTGATTAGAGGATTGGAACTTTCAGCCCCACCACATAATCACTAACTGTCAATGATTTCATCAATTCTGCCTATAGTGATTAAGTCCTCACAAAAAACCCTCCCTGAAGGATTTGGAGAGCTTCCGGGTTGGTGAGCGTGGAGGTGCTGGCAGGGTGGCGTGCCTGGAGAGGGCATGGGAGCTCCGAGCCCCTCCCTCATACCCTGCCCTATGCATCTCTTCCATCTGGCTGATCCCTGAGTTGCATCCTTTTATAATGCACTGGTAATCTAGTGAGTAAACTGTTGTCCTGAGTTCTGTGAGCCATCCTAGCAAATTATTAGACCTCTGATTTATAGCTGGTCCCTCAGAAGCTCATGTGACAATCTGGCTTTGCCAGCACCTGAAGAGGGGTGGGGGCAGTCTAGTGCGACTGAGCTCTTAACCTGTAGCGTCTGACACTAACTCCAGGTAGCATCAGAACTGATTTAACTGTAAGGCACCTAGCTGCTGTCCATAAAGAATTAGAGAATCGCTTGATGTGGGAAAAATAATAATAATAATACATATTTGAAGACCAGAAGTGTGAACACTGTGTAGAGACAAGGGAAAACCGAAGAATTTTTCCAAACAGTCCTGTTAACACCAGTGCCAATCAAAGCTAAGTACTGGTCCAAAATGAATTAACCACAGAATTGAGAGTAGGTGCCCAGAAACACTTACAGGAACTTTACGCTGGTACACATCCAAGCAAGGGTCTGTAGCAAAGGGCAGAGAGCACTTAGGTGTTGTCCCACTCGCACGGGGAGCTGCATGCCTGAGCAGACTAGGAGTCATGAACAGCAGGACAATGTATTACTTTAACCTAAAGCATGTACAAATCTTAGAAAACGTAAGCATTTCTTTTCATAACATAATTTTTACAATAATGTTCATTTTTAATCAAGTTAACTTTTTTCAATTTATGGGTTTATTCTATTACCTGAATTAAGGAGGTAATTTACATTGTTTATTAATGTGTTTATTTCTTTTTATGATTTTAAAGGAAGATGTAAACATGTAAAGATTTAATAATGTTTACAATTATTATAGTAGACAAAAAATCTTGGCAGTTTGGTTACTTTCCAGTCAAATAATCATCTATTTTTACTATTTTTTTCCAGTTTGAAATAATTTCAAACTTTCAGAAGAGTTGCAAGAATAATACAAAGAATTCCCATATACCCTTTAACCTAGATTCACCAATTTTTAGTATTTCACCAGTTTGCTTTATAGTTTTGTCTATATAGTCAGATGTTCTTAGTACGTTTACTGACAGAGCTAATGTTTTGATGTTAAGAATATTATTTCTATTATGTGATTTAATATAGAAACTGATTGTAAATAACTATTATTGGTTGCTGAAGTACTGTGGTTACTGAAGTGGGTAATTCTGTTGAGAACATTTGAACTCAGGAACAAACTCATAACTTAAAAAGCTGATTTCTACTTTTTAGAGATATGATTTGAACAGCCGTGTTTATTTATTTACCTGATAGCTTCAGTACTTTTAATGATAATATGTTCATGCAACATGTTTTCCAATGGCAAATAAGATCTAAGAATTATAATTTGGAAAAACAAAATTTATAGAGACTGTAATAACGTTTACCATAATTTAACAACAATTATCAATCAATAATTTTAGATACTGGATAGAATGTTTTTAATTATATTTCCCATCAAAAGATGGAAATGGAGCCTGAATCCATTTCTTTCATCAAAATATAACTTAATTTTAACTATAATAATTACAGGATAAGTTGACTACTTATGAAGAATTGAAGATCAATTTCAGAAATATAGCCTCACTTGCTTCATTACACACAAAAGTTAAAAATTAGTATTTTGGACATCCCTGTGAACTGGTTTCTCCACTACATATGTTACTAAAACAAAACAGTTTACACATACATTATCCTCTGTCAGTAACATTGTCATTAATTCAATCTAGATTAGATAAATTTTAACGAGTAAGAAACAAGTCCATTTAGCACATTAAAAACTTAATTATTTTTACATAACACTGATACATATTTATATCAAATACTTGGTATAAAACTTAAATATTGGTACATATAGTGTTTGTTCAAAACTGCATTTAAATACAAAACAGAAACAGACTCATAGACATAGAATACAAACTTGTGGTTGCCAAGGGGGCGGGGGGTGGGAAGGGACAGACTGGGATTCCAAAATGAAGAATAGATAAACAAGATTATACTGTATAGCACAGGGAAATATATACAAGATCTTATGGTAGCTCACAGCAAAAAAAAAGTGACAATGAATATATATATGTTCATGTATAACTGAAAAATTGTGCTCTACACTGGAATTTGACACAACATTGTAAAATGACTATCACTCAATAAAAAATGTTAAAAAGAATTAAATTCAAAAACTGCATTTAAAAATTTAACATGGGAGAAATAGCTATTTCACTCTAACTTTGTTTAGTTTTGTTGACATTTGGCAATGAACTGTGTAGTTATTTTCTTTTCCTTACCTTTTGTTTGTTCTGATTATGTTCATTAAAATGTTATGGCCTGTTGAATCTAATAAAAAATTGCAACTTGTACTTTGTGTGTATCTTTGTATAACTTTTCTAATAATTTTTTGTTGTATTTTACAAAAATATTGGTCCACAACCGATTGGAAATGACACGTCTTTCACCGCAGAGAATTTGAGCAGAACTGCTATTGCCTTTGACGCTCCCCAGCTGGCCACTAGGTGGTGACCAAGGATTTTCTCCCTGACTGCCTGCACGACCTTTGCAATGGCACCTCCCACTGAGAAGTAATAAAGCATTCCACGTGCTACAGACTTTTCCAGTGTCGACTGAAAGAACTGTCATATCTTTCCTATTTGTCAAACCCACAGAGAAGGCAATTCAGTCTCCCTTGTATGGGACATTTGTAAATGTTGAGATTGACTTACACAAAGACAGGTATTTTCATATAAATACATTTTGCTGTTGATAGGCTCCCTGCATGAATAGAAGCATACCTATACACAAAAACTGCTGAAACCATTGTTACCAAGAAGACTCTATCTGAGATCCCTTTGTCCAATAATAAAGACCAGAGCCAACTACATCCAGCCCAAATTATAATAGAAGTCTGTTAAGCCTTTTCAATGCCCATATCTCCCAGAGTCAGCAGGGCAGTGAGATGGCAGGATAGAATTCTGAAAAATGACTGTCTGAAATCAGTCCGTAGAAAGGACTCAAGAGGCCAGATGGCTTGCCTGTTGCTCTCATGAATATGAGATCCAGAGCCAACAGGAAGACTCTCCCCACATTAATAGAGAGCCCATGACACTTCTTGCCACTCCCTCAGGAGCCATTCACAGAATATTCCTATATTGGAAGATACGGTGGATGCTGCTGAAAAGCAGAAATGACATATGACAAAGCTTCTCATTTACAAGCATGAGAATCCAAGCCTAATGAGCCCTACCATAACCTACAACCTACATCAAAGTTTACCAGAGTAGGTCATTCCTTCAGCTACACCGGAAGGGTGACAACAAAGACCTGCTTATCACCAACATCTGTATAAACTGATAAGGACTTAAACTTTCAGTACGTTTCTCCCCTGTAAAAATACTGGCAGCAGAGCACACAGCAAGGAGAATGAAAACCAGTCTAGGGTCAAAAGGTGACATCATCTCATGTAATAAATTATCCAGGCTTCCAGGTCTGCCACTTGCAACTGGGATTCTGATGTCTGACTTGAATGCCTGCCTTGAGGACTTACTCTGGCCATTCTTCAAGGTGGTCAACATCTCCCACCACCTTTCAGGCACTCAGAAACTTCCTCATCTCCCTGTCTTAACGCTGACCACGTGTGCTTGAGCCAACTGGCCACCAACTTTAGGGGCTGAATGTGCTGGGAACCTCTTCTCAGTCAAAGAAACCATTTGGCGAAGTGGCAGCCCCTGGTCATCTTCCCTGCATAGCAGCAGGCAGTAACCCTAGTGACCGCCAGTCATCTCATGTTCCTCCCAAAGGCTTTGATGCTCCTTGATGTTGAGATGGTACAAAGAATATGTAGCCTTGGAGCAGAGAGGAGTTTGCCTAATTAAATTAGTGGACCACACATTGAAGAACTCTTCTTTCTTGGATTGATGATTTCTAATTGATAATTTTAGGAGATGTTTATAGTCACTGATGACTAATAACCAAATGAAGGGGATGAACCTTGATTAGATACTGCATCAGGGGAAGAAAAAACATTTTGGGGAACAATTGGGGAAACTTCATTATAAACTGATTATAAAATTACTTTATTTTTCTAAGTTGTGATAATAGTGAGATTAGGTAGAAGAATGTCTATTCTTGGGAAGGACACTGGAGTTCAATGGCTATCTCAAGGGAAAAGATCAACGCAACTGTCTGGATTGTGAACAGAGCTAGTTTTCTTCCATGGAGCACCATTACTTGTAATCATGAGCAACAAAATATGATTATTCGGACTTGTGGAGTTAGCAGGCATTTCTCAAAAATGAACAAACCAAACGTGTCACTTAAGGAAAACAATCAACTGCATTAGTTGCTTTCAATTCAAGCTTTTGAGCAAAAATTATAGTGCAACTGACCTTTAAGAAACCACCATTTGTCAAGTTTTGTGGTTGCTATCCCAGAGTATCCACAACTATCTGAAAAGTCTATTAAAATACTCCTCCCTTTTTCCAACTACATGTTTCTGTGAGGCTGAATTTTCTTCGAATATTTCAACCCAAACAATGTATTACAAACAGGTCAGCAAAAAAGAGAGACAGAAGGTTGCAAATTAATAGGTAGAAGACATAAGGGTGTTCCTTTCACTGCTCGTTCAACTTTTCTTTAGGCTTGAAAATTTTCAAAATAGAGTATGTGGAGAGAAAAAATCAAGTTCAAGGTCACTGGGATGGAACACAGACATTCTTCAAGTAGTTACTAGATGTAAGAGTGAGAGGGGCCACTCCTGTTGATGGCCCCATGGGTCTAACACACTTAGAAGCTCCTCCCACAAACGCTCTCTAGGCTCCTCCAAGAGACTGGAGACATCTTTAAATGTGTTTCTTTGTTTATAGGTGCTCCTAGAACAGGCCTTGTAACCCTAACAGGAAAAAGTTGAGATCTAATCCTGGTTATGGAACTGGAGGCAGTAGGGGGTGTGGTGGCCCACCTCTGGGGGCAATAGAGGTCCAGGGAAATTTGGAGCCCAAATGCCATCTCCTTTCCCAACCAGTACCCTTAGAGATCTCACAGGATGGAGCATTTAGGTGGTGCAACAGCTATGCAGGCCTTACAACAAACCCTAAGCTTGTCCCAGAACTGCTCTATGACCACAAGTGAGGGGCCTCTTCAAAGCTGCCACAGAGGCTCTCCAGCTCCTTGTGTGTCTTATTCACAATTTATACCTTTTCTTTCCCTAGAACCTTCTCAGGTCTGTTGAAAGTAAGGTGTCTGCAATATCTTTAGAGTCACCACTAGCCATGATGAGGTGCCATTTGGCCTATCCAAGTCTTGCCATCCTGGGCAGCCCTCGGTGCTACCACACTGATTGGTCTACGTGGTTGTGACACCACAGGGTATCCCATTGCCCCCAAATTGACATTAGCCCATCCTCTCCAAATCTCAAGTCACAGTTCTGAGGGTCCATTTCCTGGGGCCACTTCTGGTACTTATTACTGTAGCAGTCCCAGTGCCAACAGGAAGCAATGGCACACTCACACCATGACTTGATGAGAGTTTAATAGGGACCATTTACAGATACGAGTAGAGTATAGGAAAACCACAGGGACAGCTAACACATTAGGCTCAAAGGGTTGGATAAGAGTGAGTACTGTAAATCAGGAGAGAATTGGAGAGAAGTCCTCTTAAGAAGCCACCTCCAGTTCAGGGACACAGCCAGCCCAAGGTGACCTTGAAGGGAGAAAGGGAGCCAGAGGAATAAATATCTGAACTGTGTTCCTCCATCTCTCCCATTACCTACTGGGAATCTGTCCTGGCCAAACCCAGTCCGGAGCCAGAAATCAGGGGAGCCTGCTGCCATGTCCATCCAGTCAGCAACCAGGCCAGAGGGTGGAGTGTGGACCTGGATGAAACCCGAAGACAGCCCACGCAGAGCGCAGAGCCTCAGGGTTCCGATTTCATCATACCCATTCAAGAGTTGGGAGGAGGGAAGAGAAAGAAGCCTCATTTTACCTAATTCTCTTCTCTTTCCTAGTATCTTCATTGCTAGTTAAGTTCTTCCTGCACAATCACAAGGCCCATGGTACCTGAAGTTGGTGGCCAAAAGGAAATCCTAGTCACTGTACCGAGGAATAATTCAACCTACCTCTACCTCAGTTCTGGCTACCGGCAAAATCTAACTGGGGCAAACCAACACCAACTTTCTTAAGAGTTTAGCTATGATTAAAGGGTTCAGCAAAGTCATCTAACCCTGGCAGACATGATAAAAGTGCAAGTATGGACAACAGCCCCTTCTGCTGCTGCTGCTGGGAATGTGAGGAAATAGTTTTAAGAAACTCCGAACAAAGAACAAAGGGTAGGGGTGTAGTTCAGTGATAGAGCATGTGCTTGGTGTGTACAAGGTCCTGTTCCCAGTACTCCATTAAGGGGGTAAAAACTCCAAACAAGATGTGCTGGGTCAGGAGCTAATTCTAGCCCCTATCAGGGTGAAGGTGAATTCAACAGTCTATTGCTAAATCTGTGAACCAGGAATCTTGCTGTTGTTCGAGGTCTATATATACCACAGGAACAGAGTGAGGCAAACACAGCCTCGGGTTTTGGAATTAGCCAGATGTGGATTCCAATTGTTTCTGCCACTTACTGTCACTTTGACCAAATCAGCTGTTTACTCCAGAAACTTCAGTTTCCACCTGTAAAATGTACTTCCTCATGAAGTGATACTAAATGGGAAAATAAATAAAATTCCTAGTATCTGCCACCATCTACACTTCCTCACCTTCGCACTTAACAAACAGGGGTTATTATCCCACTGGGTAGTTACAGTAAGGGGTGGTTTAAATAAACTTACAGAACAGTGCTGCTGCCTTTCCTAAACAAGGGAGGGTCTAATCCAAATTCTTTCTAATACTTACAGGAAAGATTTGTAAGCA
Source organism: Camelus ferus (assembly GCF_009834535.1). NCBI lineage: Eukaryota > Metazoa > Chordata > Mammalia > Artiodactyla > Camelidae > Camelus > Camelus ferus. The sequence continues at coordinate 22,807,119 of NC_045698.1, read as the reverse complement.
GTCTTATACCCCAACTCCCCCCACCCCCTAGATTGCTAGGGTTGAAAATGTTGCGGGTGTCAGCGGCGATGGCGGCGGGGCGGGGTCGGGTGGGAGTGGAGGCTGTGGGTGAGGCCCCGGCCGGGGGCCAGGTCAAGGTGGGGGGGCCTGGGGGAGGGGCCGCCCAGGACCGGGGTCCAGCGGGGGTCTGGGCAGCGGCGGGGAACCGCACGCGCGCACCGGGCGCTTGGTGAGCCTGTTGGCCTGGGGGTGTAGAGCGCGATGGCAGCAGCTGGGCCAGGAGTTTAACCACCGGCTTGTGTTGAGCCAAGTACCCTTGAGCGACGGACGCGTCAAGTTCCGCATCCACCGCAAGGTGCGGAGCTGGGGAAGGGGAACTGAAATGTGAAGGGTAGTGGAAGGGGACCAGAGGGAGATGGGGGAAGACAGCCAGGGTAGCCCACATCACCGGGTACCGAGAGAGAACTGACAGGACACTAGCTGATGGGCAGGAGGGGAGCATGAAGCTGAAACACTCAGGTTCATGAAGAGACAAGGAGAGCCTAAGTTTCCCTCAAGATCCAGGAGCAGGGAAGGGACACGGGGCTCACCCACTGCCATGACTAGGAAACAGACATCCTGGGACAATTTCGGGGGGCGGGGGGAAGAAACGAAAGGTTGCAAAACCCAGACTACAATGTATTTTGTAATTTCTTTTAAAGCTAACACACCCATCAACCTCCTGGAGGCAATTTTCCATGGAAGTTGCTTGCTGACAACGCTGCTCTGAATACCTCTTTACAGCAAGTGAGTTTGCTTTCTACTTAAAAATTCAAGAACCATTGCACAGGACTCCAGTGTGTTGGAAATGCTCTCAAACGTTTCTAAGAGCTTTCTCTGCCTACCAGTTAAGGATGCTGTAGTGAGCAAGATATATTTCTCCATATTGGGGGGGGGGGGTCATATATCAAAAAAAGATGTATTTATGAGTGCTTGGATACCAAAGGACCCTTGTTTCAGAAACAAGATTTTTAAGGAAAACCATAGGGCTTCTGAAACTATTTTTCGATTAATAATTTAAAGGGTTAGTCTTCAAATTTCAACACCAGGAGGTACTTTTGATCTAGATTGAGAGCTGAAATTCTTATAAATTCCTCAAAATCCTCAGATTGCTGCCAAGTGCCTTCTCACTACCCTTTCATCCTTTTGTATCACTCAAGTGTGAGAAAATGAAAGATTTTTCTTTTCACCTTCCAAAATCAATAGTGAATAGAGGCAACAGAACTCATGCCTCAAAAGCAGTAAACAGGAGAGGCTCGTAACTTGTTCATGTACCAAGCTTGACTGCAAACAGGAGCCAAGTGCAGTGACAGACAAGATAGACAAGACCATGGTCTGAACTTGAGATGCTCAGCTGTGTGTGAGGGGAAGGAGGGGAGTGGTTTGAGAACCAAAACGATCAGATTCATGTTAAAATAGGGTACAGCAGGAAACAATTTTCTATGAAAGTATTAGAAGTACTCACGACTCAGGTGGTACTTAGGAAAGTCACCAGAAAGTGACTGAAATTGATGCTGACACGAAAGATCAGTTTAAATTCGTGCTGAACACAGCCAACTCTCCGTCACTCAGATGTCGCAGTTTCACACACCCCGTCCATATCCCACATCCTTACAAAGCCACCATTTCATTTCTTTTTCGTTCACAACCAAGCTGCTCAGCCTCCAACTTGTCACTCAACCAGCCTCTGCCTTGTCCACTCTTGTCAACACCCATTACCTACGAACCACCACATCATCAGAAATGTCAGTGTTGTCAAAGCCAAGGAAGAAGTGAAGAACTGTGTCAGACTGAAGAGACGTAACAACCAAAAGAACTGGAAGCTTTTGCTATAAAGACATTACTGCAACAACTGGTAAACTTTGAATGGGATCTCTGGGTATATGGAATTCTCTGTACTATTCTGTTTGGAAAATAAAGCCAGAGAAGGGGCTAGTATAAGCCTGGGGCTTAATTAGAATAAGGCCTAAATGGAATTCTACCTCACTTTTCAAAACACGAGCTACAATACACAGTTTTAATTAAGTTCTGGCTTGAATGGCAGAAGCCCCTTGTATACAGCATTTTTGTTATCCAGACAGGTTAAAGTATCCAACTGCTAAGATTCAGGACAAGTGTTTTATTTTCTAGCAGTTAGAGAAAAGAAGTGGTCTAAATCATTCCCAAGCTAATAAGTTATCTAGCAGAAAAATAAACTATTTAAACTCTCTATTAAGAGCCAAAGAGTAAAATAAGAGGGGCATTTCACTTCAGGTAGAAACAGTACGTCATTGTTAGCCCAGAACTAAAATAGCTGTGGAAAGAGAGGGCTCAGAAGGTCTGAACTCTAATGAATTTATATGAAGTGGGCATGGCGGGAGAGGGGGTGTCCTGTGTAGCGAGAAATTTTACACAGACAGCCGTTGTCGTCAATAAACTATTATATAATAAATAATTCTACATATTTTTTAATGTTTCATGCTTTTCACACTCCTTTTCTATCCCATAACTCCTCTGAGTGTAAAGTCAGTGACTAACTGTGTAAGTTCCAAGTACTATTTTCTTCCTTTTTACTGGATTTTTGAGTCAGCATGTTTTACTAAAATTTACAGTTAATTAAGTGGAACAAAATAAGAGTCATAAGTAACCTTTCATGGATCTCTCTATCCCTGTGTTAAGTTTCCCTAAATGGAAATTTAAACGAGAGATCTCAATATGTAACTAGGGAAAAGTACTAACCAAGAAGGGAAAAACAGACACTTCTTTATAGAGTCTGAAATACCCAAAGGTGTCCATTATGCAGTTAATTATAACAAGGAATAATCAGACCACAAAGCACTCACACAGGTAAAGAAAAAAAGAGACCATATAGACTTCATATTTGCACTTTTCCATTTGGATCGAGTAGACGGAAAAAACGGACTCACAACATCCAGTCTCAGAGGTCCTCAGACTAAACCCTCTAAGGCTAATTCACATTCCAAAGCATTCACACAGAAAAGGATCCTGTTTGTTAATAAAACCCATTTAACAGATAACTTAGCCATTCATCTTCAGGTTTGTGAAACTGGGATGACACATAGGGTACATTTCTTGTTTTTATTTCAACATTTAAAATATTCACAGATGCAGTATTATATTCATTGACATCTCCATGGAAGATGTACCGAACAGAGCAGACAGGTATTCCACAATTACAGGATTACATATTTGTTACTATGTGAATGTTTACCCCTAGAGTTTACCTGGTAAAACACCATTGGAAAAAAAAAAAAAAAAAAGGCAAAAATGAGTGTTTCACTGGATTAATTTCCATAAAAAGTGAGTTGCAAAGAATTTCAGGAGAGATATCTAAATATCAGCACTTTTCTTTAATTTCAAACTTTTATAGTCCTCTTCTAACATACAACCACCAGGAACACTCAAATAATTAATACTCAATTCTTTCTTTTCCCCTCAATAGCCAAGCCAGGATGTACACACCTTTTTCCCTATGCCTTTTTTTCTGAACACATTATGTAAAATAGTTTGACCATCATAGCATCTTGACTAGCTAATGAGGTAGGAGTATTCTTCAAAAGAAGTTCTTAAGCATTTATGAAGCAAAACAAGAGAGAATAATAAAATTAGTTTTTCTTATTTAGTGGTTGTTCTTTAAATAAAATGCCAAGATTATTTTAAAAGACATTTAAAAGACAAAGAGGAAAAACCTATCAGAAAGGCCCTGCTACTGAGCACATTCAGGGCTGGTGTGAAATTCTTTTTGGCATTACAAGGTAAGAAACCACTGCCTCAAAATGCCAGGCTTTCTTCCTGGAAGAAATCTTGCAAGAAAAGTTTAAACAGAAAACAGAAGTACTCTTATCTTTTCTTTCCAGTACAAGTTATTTTTGTCTCTTCTTTTAATCCAGTTCTCATCCTTTTCTACATACAAAAAAGATTAATTTCTGTAAATTGCACATCCAATAATGTATTGAAATGAATTTAGCAGTAGTAACCTTACCAAAATCTGCCAGAGAAACACTCCTTATGTGGAAGTTTTAAGGACATAAATGCTAAACAGCTAGAAAATGCCTAGGTAACAGATTTCAGCACCATCTCTGTATTAGCAGATTGCTTCAAAATGCATACACCCACTAATTTCATATAAACCTAGGAAATTACCCATTAATCCCTCTTCATCTATACCAAAATCAAAGTTCTGTGTTCTAACTACCCTTTCTGTATATATAACAAGGATTACTTTACAAATCTACCCAATTCAGCTAATTGGGACATATGTATGTTCCCTAATAAGGGGAAAGTTTTCAATCAAGTATGATTTGTCTAAAATACATATTCTGAATACTTTGGTACCTATTATTTGATGAAGGTTAAAATACCAGGAAAGATTTCTTTATTTCCCCAATTATGTACATATTAGGATTACTACTAAAAAAGAAAAACTTAAAAAAAATCTTAAAAATGTAAAAGAAGTACCGAGAAAAGCTGCCAGAAAAAAAAAACTGATAACTCTATGTGGCCTGGCAGATGGTTTTGTAATCAAGTCCTTGACAATTCTACTATATAATGTTTTAGACGTAGTAATCAAACTTCGTGTAATAGTGCAACTCTCTGATATGGCAGTAACCATTTGAAATTAGCTACCAAAATAATTTGTCAACAAGAATTTTTTTTACATGTCTTTAAACCTTTCTTTTTACTATTCTATCTAGAATTGTGTCTTATCAACGTGATCAAAATATCATGTGTTACCATTTAGTGTGAAGAGAATTCCTTCCTCTTCATTGCCACCTTCTTTAATTTCATAGTTCCCTTACATTCTTTTCCTAAGGCGCACCATGCCTTATTTATTGCTGCAAAGCCCCTGAAATCTGTGCCTCAACCTGTGTCTGCTTCATCACTATGGTTCAATGAAAACCACTTCAGAGTGCCTGCTAAAACTTAGTAACATTAAGTCTAGAATGCCATTGTCCAGTAGATTAACTGCCAAAGAACCAAGTCTACTGAAGCAAAGGCCAAAAAACACAAGTATATGCTCTATATGCTCCTTCTCCTAAAAAGTGACCACATTATCTACCATGACAGTAAAGCTGACTGATCTCTCTGGCTATATGTAATCCATACTCAATGCTACAAAATAAAATGTTACGCCAGTAAGCTGTCACTATTTTTATTAAATCCTAGTCTAATTTAACAGTATCTGATTTTATAGACATCATCCCATGGTGAATATGCTTAATAAGTGAAAGCAAATCAGACATCTAAGTCATTATTTTCTGCAGACTAAGCAGTAAGATAACAACTACACAGAACACTACAGGTAATGACATACACCTACTTGCTCAGAGTTTTCATACAAGCCATGTTGTTTATCAAACTATATATCCTAATATTTAATACAGTAGAGTTAGTGATTGCAGTTTTCATATATTTTAATTACAAGTACCTTATTGAAATAACTAACATTCTGACAGTTTCAGACTTTCCAAATTAGCATAATATATTCAAGAAAAATAGCAAAAAGTGAAACAAAAACTGAATATGACAAGGTAAGTTATTAAAAGAAAAATGAAGTAAAGAAAAAAAGGGAAAAGCAGAAATATTATTGGCATGGGGAAAAAAATAAAAAGTCCAGACATTTGGTTAGAAGAAAACAGATCAACAATTACACAAATCAAAAGCTTATAAATTCAATGCAATGCAAATCCTTTTGAATGTAAAAGCTGAGTTGAAACTACAAGGTCTAAACTGTTATTTTTGGCCTTAACAGTACCAATTCTTCTGATCAAAGAAGGCCACAACAGTTAGGATTGTATTACTTGATTTTATTTTACACTAGGTGGTGGGCACAAAAGCAATCCTCCTTAATAAAGTTGACAGTTAGCTTCACTCAGAACATTTTTAATAATGCACATTTAAAAAAAAGTATTCATCTTACAAATTGTTCTGCAATCCAAATATACAATAGCTTGGAAAACAACATTTAGAAAACAAAAGCCAATGTAAAAAGACAGATTAAAACAACTAGAACAGTACAGATTTTATATGGCTCTGATGTTACAGTTTCCTTACTGCATCATCAATGTCAGAAATCTGTTCCTTCAGCTGGCTCCACTGCTCAGGATTTAAAGAAATACCTAAAAAAAAGTTTTAAAAATCAAACATTGACAACTTAAGTTTTCCTGAGGATTTGTTAATACTTCCAACTAAAATACTGTTTTATCAAAACTGCCATTTTGAATGGCACAATGGTACATTAAGAATCAAATCTCTTCCATTTGTTAATTACATATGGGTCACAATGACCTCAGCAGGTCAATCTTATATCCAGTTTTACTTTCAACACTGCAACCCGCACATAATGCCTATTACACTCAGTGAGAACAAATGACGATCTGAAGATTCATCTCACACGTGCTGGCAAACTAGTAGGCTAAGTGGCCAGGCCCAGACTTGGTATCTGACATCCCATTTCTACAACCAGTTAGTTGGTTCAAACATTAGTGTGCTCAAAATTTCCACAGGAACTCAGCATAATGACTCTCCTGAGTTCTTCCAGGAGCATTCATTTCACTTTGGAAAAATCAGAAGCATGATCCAAACAGGACTCGTCAGAACGTTCACACTGGTTAAGAGCGCACTTTGCAGTCATGCAGTCAGGGTTCAAATCCCATCTGCACTATCGCTAACTATGGCCTTTAAAAAATTACAGTACCTCTAAGCCTCAGTTTCCTCACCAGTAAAATGATTCTTGTAACTCAAAAGGTTGTTGTGAGTAATTAAATTAGCTAATGTGGATAAAAACTCAGCATATCACCCAACACATAAACATTTAAACCATTAGCTAATGATGTGTTGTTCCTATTTAAGATGTTAATGAATGAACAGAAAGTACTCTGTACTTTAAACGGTCCAATGTTCTAATCCTGGACTCATATAAACAAAGGAACTAGAACTGGAAGAACTAATGTATTTCTCAGGAAACTGCTGGGAGGATATGAAATTGAGAGGAAGGAGGAGAATGCACTGGGATAACACTTAGGAAGGGCTTTAAAGTTAATCAAATCATTTTAGTAAGCAAACAAGTGGTATTTTTTAAAAAGACATGCAGGCAAAGTAGAAGCAAGTAAGGAAGCATTTTTCCACTAGCTAAAGATCAACCTAAAGTGGCTAACTACACAAATATATGAGTTTCTGTTGGTACACAAATGTTCTCTAGCTATTTGGTGAAAGAATAAAGTATTCTTCTGTGATGCTGACATGCTTGGGACTGGATGAAGCACAATGGAAGGATGAAGAGCCACTTAAAAGATACCACCCTAAAGAATATCCTTTTGGAGATGCTCCAAAAGGAAACACTGTAAACCAGGATTTTCCATTCCCAATTCTATTCCATCCCAGTGCCACCACTCTACTTCAGAACTGATGTGATCTTTTTAAAGCTACATTCAAATAAATTAACAGTCTAGTGAAGTGGTTTTAGGGGTATTACTGAGGGGTGGGGACGCAGTGGGTATTTCAACAGCTGTATGGAAGACACCTCATTAAAATAACTGAAGTGTCATGTCCAAAAAAGCTACAGAAGAGAAGCAATCAACTCAGTGAGGATCTTCCATGCCCTATGCACTGCCAACATTATTTCAGTTTCAAGTAAAGTCCAAACAACTTTAAGCTTAAATAATTTTAAGTTTAGTCCCAATATTAGGACTAATTCAGGAAATTAAATCTCACCTTTTCTTCCTGGTTTCATTTCACCTTCCGGATCCATCCAGTATTCTCTAATATCAATTAAGACTTTCCCTTTAAAGTCCCGAACACTGACATACCTCATTTTCCCAATCTGTAAAAAGAAACAAAAACATAAAAAGCTGTTCAACAGTGATTTCCATATTTATATCCACACTTGCTGAAAGCTTACTCTTTTAATCGCAAAAATAACTGCTATTCTCAATATCAAAACTACACCAAAGGAATTATCATTGTTAAAAAGAAATCTTTCTAAAAAGGATGAAACTAAACAAAGCACATCTCACGTTTTCAATCATTTTTTGCATTAAAAGAACCATTAGTAAAACAGTATAACCACTATGGAAAACAGAATGGAGGTCCCTCAAAAAAAACTGAAATAAAACATATGACCCAGCAATGATCTAGTAGCCCCACTTCTGGGTATATATATCCAAAAGAAATGAAAGCGGGGTCTTGAAGAGGTATTTATTCACACACCCATGTTCACAGCACCATTATTCCAACAGCCAGGAGATGCAAGCAACCCAAATGTTCATCATCAAATGAACAGACAAAAATGTGGCACATATGTACAACAGAGCATTATTCAGCTTTAAAAAAAGAAGGAAATTCTATCACATGCTACAATATGAATGAACCTTGAGGATATTACATGCTAAGTGAAATAAGCCATCCAGATGTATAAGTGGATGATTCCACTTATACAAGGTACTTAAGAGTAGTCAGATTCAGAGGCAGACAGAGTGGTTACCAGGGACTGGAGAGAGGGAGAAAGGGAGAGTTGTTATGCAACAGTTTCACAAGATGAAAAAGTTCTGGAGAGCTGTTTCACAACAATGAGAACATACTTAATACTACTGTATGCTTAAAAATGGTTAAGATGGTAAATTGTATGTTAAGTGTTTATTATCACAATAAAAATCACTGGAAAACAAAATCTTGTACAAACTACAACTGAAAGAATCTCAAGACTTAGCTACATTGGTTTAGCAACCATTCTAAGTAAAAGAATTCAGAGGTCCAGTCAATGATAACATGAGAAAGCTTTTCCTTTTAGACCTTCATTTCAAATAACATCTTTAATACTATCTACTTAGCCTCAAACTGAGAACTTAAAACTCCACAGAAAACTATTTTTCTTCCACTGCTGCTCAACACAAACTACAGAGTTGCACAGGGAAGGAAAAGGCTTTACTCAACAGTGTCTGTAGGCACTTTTCAGGATGTCATGCTGCTAGTGTTCAGTCCAGCACTTAAACCAAGAAATCACACTTTCTAATCAAAACCTCTAATACTCCTCTTTTACTCATTTTAAACCTACTCTTCAATCTTACTTATTTCAAATACTAGCTACGATTCTGTGCTTAAAACACATCATCATGTAAAAGTTCCTTCCCCTACAAACCTGAATCCCTTAATTATTACATAATTCCCTTTATTGGGATACCAAGCCTTGCTACAGTAGAACCATAGTTGTGCTGACACAAGTACACATTTACGGCTTCCATCTTGCCTAGGTCCTCTCAGACTCCCTTTTCTTATTCATCTTCCTTTAGTTTCTCGTTCTCAAATAAGTTTCTCGTTCTGTTGGTCTGCCCCCCACTTGCCATACAGTCCATCAGGTATGGGTAAGTGCCTTCAAATCTCTCTTCTCTGTATTTACCCATATTATCATCAATTCATAAGTTCCTTGCCTTTTGTACCCCATTTCTTGCATATACAATTGACCTTTGAACAACTCAGGGGTTAAATGCAGTATAACTGATAGTCGGGCCCTCCACATCCTCAGATTCAACCAACTACAAACCACGTAGTATTTAGTACTGAAGAATATCCACGTATAAGTGGATCCAGGCAGGTCAAACCTGCGTTGTTCAAGGGTCAACGGTACATTCTTTCCCTTTCCATGGTTTCTTATCTACCATTTCCAAACACGTTCATTCTCCTCCTTCTATAAAGCATCTTCCCTAATCTGCATTTTATAACTTTCCACGTTTCCTTTTCCCCTTTATTGTTAACCTTTGAAGAGAGAGAACTGCTGTTTGCACTAATTAAATCAGTGCCTGTCATATTATTGAGTTCCCAGTAAACTGTTTTAATGGATGAACTGAATAAATAAGACCAAAATAATTATCACACTGACACTCCCGATAGTGATTTGTAATACTGATTTAACAACTAATAAATTTTAAGTATCTTAGGCAACTACCTCACTGAAATGAACAGTATGTTTGGTTTTTATACTCACCCACGCGATAGCTAAATAAATAAAATTAAAATATACTGAAACGCTACCAAATTAATATTGATTCGGCAAGTCAAGTAAGCATTCAGTGTGGGTTTAAACAGTGGAAGAGACTTCAGGCGGTGGGATTTGACCTTGAAAAAAATGACAGGCCATTTATTAAGTAAAAGGAAGAAAAAAGTGATGAGGATATAGACAAAGGAAAGCAGAAGGGTACAATACTGATGACATTCAAGGACTGGCTGAATAGATGGAGCTGTACTGAAAAAGACTTGAAAAGCCAGGAAGAGAATTTTGAAGCCTTTATAGGTCCTTGGACTAAGGACCAAAAACAAAAACAAAAACAAAACAAAAAAAGCAGAAGCAGAATAATTATATCTCTACTGCAATGTTTGCCCATAGTCCTGAGAAATCTGATGCAGAAAAACAGGGATACAACTTTAAAATCTCACTGGAAAAAAGAGTTAAAAATCAAGACTGAAAGCAACCTATTTTTTAAAAAGAGACAGTACATTTTAAGTATATTAATGGCATTTTACCAGTCTTCAATCAGTAACAACGAATACTCAGTTATTTTCTGTGAAGAGCACAGTACAGTAAACACAACAAACGGTTAGCGGGCTACTTTTACTACGCTTGTCCCCCAGAAACTTCTCACAAACTTCTTCATCCACAATTTCAACAAGGTGTGTATAAATGTCTTTGTTTGTTACCGATGAACTTCGTAGAAGCATTTTCTTCCTTACAAACATGACTGACCATCCACGTATTTCAAGCTTAGGGAATTTACAATCTAAAGTTCCTAGTCACGTTTCAAATAACTTGTGTTCAATTACACTAAGTAAGAAATTATTCAAACTCAGAAAAGATTATAGGTCAATAAAGTGACACACTAAAATTTGCCAACAATGCTTCAGAGAACACCAGCACTAAACAGCTGTAGGGCTAGGAGAAAGGGAAAGCCTAGGGACACAGACTAATGTTGCTCTACCACAATCTGAACCTTCGTTGTACACTAAAAGTAACTGTGCATTTTGTATACTATCCCTTCATATATCTAGTGTTCACTTTAGCATAGAAAGAAAGCTTTAAAGCAAATCTCCAAATAAAGATAGGCCATACAGAAAACTGCACCATTTTTATTCCACGACTTTACAATCTCCAAGCCCAAGGTAGCAAATCCACAGTATGCACATTCATTCCTGAGGCTAAGCAATGGGGCATTAAAGGGAAAAGAATTAGAAGGATATTTTGCTCCAACATCAGGAAAAAGACAAAGATGTTTGCTCCCAACATGTCATTTCAATATTTTAGTGGAAATACTAGCAGGAAAGAATTAAACGGATGATGTATAACTCAACAGATAAAATCATCAACACAAAATTCTAAGAATTCATAAATTGCAATATTTTTTCAATCCATCTCCTAGAGTAATAGAAAAATAAGCAAATGGGACCTAATTAAACTTAAAAGTTTCTGCACAGCAAAGGAAACCATAAACAAGACAAAAAGACAACGTACAGAATGGGAGAAAATATTTGCAAACGATGTGACCAACAAGGGATTAATTTCCAAAATATACAAACAGCTCATAGAGCTCAACATCAAAAAAAAAAAAAAAAAAACACCACCACAATCAAAAAATGGGCAGAAGATCTAAACAGACATTTCTCCAAAGACACAAAATGGCCAATAGGCACAGGAAAAGATGCTCAACATTGCTAATTATTACAGAAGTGCAAATCAAAACTACAATGAGGTGTCATCTCACACCAGTCACAATGGCCATTATCAAAAAGTCCACAAATAACAAATGCTGGAGAGGCTGTGGAGAAAAGGGAACCCTCCTACACTGATGATGGGAATGTCAACTGGTGCAGCCACTATGGAAAACAGTATGGAGGTTCCTTAAAAAACTAATAGAATTGCCATACGATCCAGCAATCCCACGATCCAGCAATCCCACTCTTGGGCATATATCTGGAGAAAACTTTTTGAATCAGAGTTTTAGAATGAGAAAAGATACACGCACCCCAATGTTCATAGCAGCACTATTTACAATAGCCAAGACACCGAAGCAACCTAAACATTCCATCAACAGATAAACGGGTAAAGATGTGGTACATGTACATACACATACATACATACACACACACACACACACACACACACACACACACACTGGAATATTACTCAGCCATAAAAAAGAATGAATGAATGCCATTTGCATTCAACATGGATGGACCTAGAGATATCATACTAAGTGAAGAAAGTCCAAAAGAGAAAGACAAATATTATACATCATTTACATGTGGAATCTAAAATATGATACAAATAAACTTAATTTAAAAAAAAAAAAAAGACTCAGAGACACAGAAAACAAACTTATGGTTACCAAGTAAGCAGGGAGGCGGGAGGAATAAATTAGGACTTTAGGATTATCATATACACACTACTATATATCAAATAGATAAAACAAGGACCTACTGTATAGCACAGGGAATTATATTCAATATCTTGTAATAACCTATAATAGAAAAGAATCTGAAAAAGAACAGATATACATATACAAAAACTGAATCACTTTGCTGTACACCTGAAACTAACACAACACTGTAAATTATACTTCAATTTAAAATAAATAAATAAACAAAAATAAATGAATGAACGGAGAAAGATACTGTATTCACAAACAGGAACTTTTAATACTATCAAGTTGCCAATTCTCCCCAATTTGAATCAAAATCCCAGTAGGCTTTCTGGTAAAAATTCACAAGCTAATCATAAAATGTGTATGAAAATACAAAAGACATAGAATAGCAAAAATAATTATGAACATGAAGAATAATGTTAAAGGACTTACACTACCAGATTTCAAGACTCACCATAAAAGCACACACAGTAAGTAAGACAGTGTGGTACTGGAGTAAAGACCAACAAAAAGGGGGAGAGCACGTGCCTAGCATGAACGAAGTCCTGAGTTCATTCCCCAGTACCTCCATTTTAAAATTAAACTAAATAAAAAATACCTTAAAAAAAGATAGACATACAGATCAATGGAACAGAACAGAGTTTAGAAATAAATACATATTTTATATATTTACTGATTTTCTTTTTAAGATCCAACATGATTCAATGGGAAAAGAATAGTCTTCAACATATGGTAATGGTACAACTGGATTATCCGTACAGAGGTGAAAAATTAGTCTCAGCCCTTATTTCACACTATACACAAACTAATTCCACATGGATTAGCAATCTAAACATGAAAGTTAAAACTATAAAAATTCTAGGACATACAAAACAAACCATGGTACCAAAGGAGAAAGGTCAGGGAGGGATAAATTAGGGGTTGGGGGTTAACAGACACACATTACTATATATAAAATAGATAAGCAACAAGGACCAACTGTACAGCACAAGGAACTATATTCAATTTCTTGTAATAACACATAATGGAAAAGAATCTGAAAAGAAAATATGTATGTGTATATGTATGTATAACTAATCACACTGCTGTACACCCGAAACTAACATTGTAAATCAACTACACTTCAATAAAAAAATTTTTTAAGAAACCATAAAAATTCTATCCCCCTCGAAAAAAAAACTGGCAAAATTTTTGTGAAAAATAAAAAAAATTAAAATGAAGTAATTTTTGTGGTTGGGGTAGAGAACTATGTTTTAATAGGAAACAAAAAGCATTAACTACAAAAGAGAAAAATTGATAAAAAGACATCTTCAAAATTAAAGCTTTTTAAAGGTACTTAAGAAATTAAAAAGACAAATCACAGACCCAAAGAAAATATTCACTTTACTTGCATCTGACAAAGAACTGTATCTAAAATATATAAAGAATTCTTAAGCTCAATAAATTAAATGAACTTTTTTTTTAATAGGCAAAAGACTTGAACAGATTCTTCAAAAAAAGATGTAAGACACTGGGGAAATACAAAGTAAAGCTAAACATCCATTAATTAAACTGGATAAATTTTTTAAAGACTGGCAATACCCAATGACAACGTGGAGCAACTGGAATCTCATACATTGCTGGTGGGTGTGCAAAATAGAAGAGCTACTTTGGAAATCAGTTTGACAGTTTCTTATAAAGTTAAACATACACTTAGCCTAAGACCCAACAAATACATCTGGTATTTACCCAAAAAGCAAAAATGTCCACAAAAGATTTGTACAAGAATATTCACAATAGCTTTTTTCTCAATAGCTGAAAAATAGAAACAATCCAAACGTCCATTCAAAATGAATGCATAATGGATCAGCAAACTGTAGCACAATCATACAATGGAATAAAAAATCAGCAATAAGAAGGAACAAACTACAGATACTCAAAACAAGGACTGATCCCAAAACACTATAGTGAGCAAAGGAAGCCAGGCACAAAGCAATATAAACTATATGATTCCATTTATATGAGGCTCTAGAACAGGCAAAATAAATTTATAGTGACAGAAATCAGACCAGTGCTTAGCTAGGACACGGGAATGGACTATAAAGGGAGGCCAGAGGGAACTTTCTGGGGTGATGGAAACAGCCTCACTACAACAGCCTGTACATTTATTACAGCTCATCATGCTTCAAATGTGTGTGTTTTATTTTATATAAATTATATCTCAATAAAGTTTATTTTTAAAAAAGAAAATAACTTGTCCAATAGTGACCTCTCCCTTGAGAAATAAAGCTGACAAACTCTTAAAAAAAAATACAATGATTAAAAGTAGAAAGAATAAAGATCACTGCACTTACATGTCATAGGAGAAAGTAACAGAATCATGTCACAAAATGCATAAGTTTTTACATGCTTATAATCTGGAGGTTAGCAGGGAAAAAATAACATGTACATCCTACAGAACAGTGAATCTCAAATTTTTTTTGATTTCCTGTCCCCTTTTAGGAACTGATTAAGGTTATAAATAATCCCTTCAAATACAAAAATATTCAAATAAAATAATAATTTCATGGACTCCCTAAATGAAACTCCGAGGTTAAGAACATTTGACTCTGCAATAACATAATTCAAAGTAACAAGTGTATCCTTAAAATCATCAAATCAACTAAAGTAGTATCACTGATCTTATGTACCCATCTCTGAAGAATGGGGATCACAGTCCCCTGCCTCAACCATTCTGACCTTTTAAGACACAAGTGCTAATTACATGACAGTCCTCCAATGCAGCTTTAACATCACCTAAGTCATCTCAAGTAGATTATAACCCTACAGAACCTAGCTCTTAAAATTCCGAGCTGAAGAAACCAGACAAAAGGCTAGTAGTACGTCCTCTCTCGTCAGGATTCTGTCCAAACCATTCTAACAGTTTGAAAGATCGGCGTAGTGACTTTCTCTGTGTACAAGTCTCTTCAAATCAGAAGCTTTCATTTAGACAGTTGCTTATGTCTGACATACTGGTTTACCAGAATTTAAGATCATTTCCTCAAGTTCTGTTCTCAAGAGATTGGTATTTAGGTTAAAAAAAAAAAAAAAAAAAAAGGTCCTGCTTTATGGCTACTAACCAATACCTGAACAATTTTAATTTAGATTTTCGATCTATTTGTCTTTAGTAAAGTACACCTGATAATCTGGGTCCTTAAAAATTCTAGTAATTTCAAAAGAAGTTCTACCCTGAAACTGTCTTCAAGGCATTTTTCTTGGAAAATGAAAAAACACAGAAAACATACAGCCCTATTTTTAAAAATATACAATTTTTTATAAAATCTTACAAAACACAACAAGAGTAACTTATTTTCCTTCCAAAAACCCTATCCTTCACCCATCTTTGTAATGAAATTATCAAATCATTATTACTAATAAAAACGAAGTCCTCATTTTATTTAATATAACCAATATACTCTAGTGTTCTCTTAAACCAATTAAAATTCAGTATTAACCACTAAAATATTTTTCTATGGCCAAAATACTATTTCAAGGAAAACGCTCTAATGGCAATGAAATTAAATATCACATCTTAGAGTGGCTACACAGACTGCTTTCACAGACTACTAGATCTGTGAAAAGTCACTTTGAAAATAGTTTATCCTGTACAGCACAAGGAATTAAATTCAATACCTTGTAGTAATCTATAGTGAAAAAGAATATGAAAACGAATATATGTATATATATGTATGACTGAAACATCATGCCATACACCAGAGACTGACACATTGTTAACCGTACTATTCAATTTTTTTAAAAAGGATTAAAGAAAAAATGCCCATGGTTACTCCAAGAGGCACTTTCAAAAGGATAAGGCTTAGGAGCCTTCAAAATAAAGGTTTAAGAACTGAATTCACTCTTTTTGGTGAGATAACCTCCTCATAAAAGTAGAACTGCTTTCCCAAAACTGCTCTAACAGTATAAAATCTCAAAATGTGGCTCCTGGTTTCTTTATCTGTAAAATCAGGGGTTAAGTCGACAAGATAAAACCCATTAATAGGCCACAGATGCTCTATTATTATCCAAGTAAAGGCAGGCATACAGTAAACAGAATTGATCAGAGAAAAGCCCAAGATAGTTGCGAAGTAAATACTTAGTACAAACATACACAGAAGGAAAAGGTAATACTCTTGCAGATTTTTACTTTTCATTCTGCCCCTTAAATTAGCTTCCCACTGCACTTAGAATAAAACTCAAACTAAAAATTCCCAACAGGAAAGCCCTGCAAATCTGGCTCTTCATGGTCCCTTCCAATTAGATTTCCTACCTATACTCTCAGCCACTTTCCAGACTCCAGCCACAGGGGCTCCCTAATTCCTGCAAGCTCTTTCCCACTTCAAGGCACTGCACAAGACCCTCTACTTTGAAAATGCTTCCCTCCCCCATTCCCCTGGCTTGGCCAGCTGCTCCTTCATATCTTAAGCTTCAATTGTCACTGCCTCAGAAAAAGGTTCTCAGAGCACCTTCTCTCTCATAATAATCTGCCCTTCGACTTCTCAGCCCTTAATATAACTTTAATTGTACTATCTACTCAAAGAAATGAAGGCTCTTTCATAATTCTTCCTTACATATAAACAGTATGATCTATAATCATCACTATTCATCCTTTGGAAAAACCATCTAAGCCCTTATCACCTCACATAATTTATCCCCACTGCCTCTCCCCATAAATCCTTCTTGTACCATGAGGCCAGTATCAAGTCTCCCTAAAACAAGAAACCCAAGAAAAGAAGCTATACCAAATCTGGGTAATTTGATCAACTCCCTCTAATGAACTTCTCTCACTTTACCTCTCTACTCAACCTTACTACCCACAATATATAAACAGAGGGCAAGTTTTAGTAAACCCACTCACCTTTCCTGTTATCAAGCCAAAACAGAGCAGATCGTATTACTGCTTCCCTTCCAGGAATATTCTATCCGTACTTCACAGCCCAATACTAAATCTACTTCTTCCAAACTGCTTTCTAAATGTGCAGTTCTCAATCTCTTTTTTTGGATTTCTCCAACTTTTGAATTTTCATTGTTTTAAATATAGCAAAATTACAGAATTCTAGATTTTAACAATACTCTACCATCATGTAAGTTACTTTCATTTCTACTGACTTGTTCTTATATTCCCACAAGTATCTTCAGTCAAGAGGATGGTAACATACATGATAGATTATTATGCATTATCAGATTAAGGTACTTTTAACATTCTTCAGATCAAGTCACGTAATTAATTCCTCTGGATCTAAGGAAATAACATTACCTGAAACATGTTATCATCTCTGCTGCTGCTGCTCTGCTTGGAGGATGACAAGGCTCTTGAAGTTTCACCAGTTTTTTGCTTCTTTACAGGTTTTTCTGGAGCAACTTGCTTTTTCCTCTTTAACTTGAAAGAAAAACAAGAATATGGTTAAAACTTGCATAAGAACAAAACACAACTCAGGTTAAAAAGATTCCACTACTTTTGAAGACTTAAAGGATCAAAAGGCTAATTAAGAAAAAAAAATCATAAACATATACATACGCAAGGTTTCACTTGACAACAGAACTGTAAAACTAACCTAGCACTGTTATCCAGCACAGTGCTTTCGAAGCGTGTTGTCAGAAACCCAAAAGAGGGGAGGGGACAGCTCAGCGGTAGAAGACTGTGCCTAACATACATGAGGTCCTGGGTTCAATCCCCAATACCACCATTAATCAATACACACATACATACACACATACATACATACATATATACACCTGATTACCCGCCCCCACACCCCCAAAAAAAGAAAAAAAATTGAGAAAAAAAGAAACTCAGAAGATACTTCAGGCATTAGACTGGTATTCAGAGAAAGTTATTTTATACACTGAATTCCACATAAGATTTCCTTGGGAGAAAAAATGATGGCGGGAAGGGGGCACCTGCTGCTTTTGAATAAACTTTTGGAAATCACAAGTCTATTAACTAGTCAGTTACTTATTTTTCAAAGAAAATATACTAATTAGGAAGAATAAAACCAACTTATGATTATTTACTTATGCCTGTCTATTCCAAAAGGGACTTAAATTGGCTTAGGAGGGTTATGAGTAGGCTAAGTTAAGAAAGCTATTTTGTACTGGGCACCAGAGGATCACAAAACTTCCTCACCAAAAAAGTTAAAAATAAAAAAAATTAAAAATTAAAAAAAAAAAAATAAAGTACTTAAAAAATTTCCTCACCACACACACACACAAAATTGCTCACTGAAGATAGACAGCAATGTGTTGGGCTAGCATTCAAAATCAAAACAATGTTTTAAAAGCAGCATTACTATAAAAGCTTTTCATAAGGCCTCATTCTCAAAGTAAGCTACAGCCCATGCAATCTAGTAATTCTCAATCCAAACAATAGAGGGCAGTCATGTTCCTTAATGGAAGGAAGGGACACACTTTGAACATTTTACTAAACTAGATGAAGCTAGGTACGACATAATGTATATATTCATGTACATAAACTGAAAAAGTGGATTTATTTAATGTAAATACAGGATTAATAGTACTATTTGAGACAAACGGCAAAAATTAACTCAGCTCAATACGCAGAAAGCAATTATTCTTTGTATCAGGGTCCAGACAGTCCCTGTGGACTGGTACATGACTAGCACATAACAGCTCAATAAAAATTTGTCAAATGAATGTATTCAAGTGCATATTTAAAAATTAAGGGACGTTTCCTTCTCGAATACAGCTGTGCATGCTCTTAGAAGCCTTCTTTCAACCTTCCAGGTGATACCATATTCGGTATTTCCCTATAAAGGTGCATCTCCTCCAGGATTCTCATATAAACTCTCTCTTAACTAACACTGCTAACTGAGCTCAGACACACAACTATCTAAGCTTTCAGGAGATACAGGACAGTTCTGCATGGAAGAGGCCTTGACCACAGTGTGAGATGCTCAGTTAAACAAAATGCAGTTAAACTTAATAGCACAGTTCTTATCTAATGCAGAAAAAGCCTATTCTATCAAAATGGGTAATTTCATGTTAGCTTTGTTGGGTGTTAACTAAAAGGAGGGAACCAGTGTAAATAACATTCTGATTTAGAAAGTACCAAGCCTACATTTTATGTAATCCTCGTAGGGCTGCATAAACATCAATGGCCAAGACATCTGTCAAACTGACAACTGCTGTCAAGGAGTTCAGATAATCTGACTCAACTACTACACAGAATACCTACAGATTAGGCAGATTACTAAATAATGGCACACACAGTGGCTTTGGCCTAATTCTAGTGCTACCCCCCTAGAGTCTAAAGACAGTGGTTCTGCAGCTTTAGGGCTCCTGAAAAGCCTCAACAGGAGACTTGTTAAGTCGGAGGCTTGCTCAAGTATGACTTAGGGGCTTGGCACGTGCATGTGTCTACAAGAAGCACACAGGCACTTTCATCAAGTGGTCCAGGGGCCACTGCACTTCCAGAAACACCTATCCAGATTCTCGTTTTAAAATTCTGATATGCTTCACTGTCCTTCAGAACTGGATGTGGGCAATAGTTATGAATTAAGTATCAAGAAAATGACATGGTGCAGTTATAGTCACCTTTTTGTCAACTTCACTGTCAGAATCACTGCCGGAAGAGCTTGAAGAAACAAGTTCCTTTGACTTAGGCATTCTGAAAGAAAAAATACATTACAAAAATAATTTAAGAATTGTTCTACAATTAACTCTCCCCCAATCAAAGATTTAAGAATCCCATGGTTCATTCTACCATTTTGCGGTACTGGAGCTGTTTCACTGAGCACAATGCTAGAACTTATACTCTTAATCTATGCTCTTCCAAATTGAAAATAACACGCTGAGTGAAGTGTTCTGAGCCCAGCAAGAACTAAATGTCATACCCATCTCATTACTCCTACACCTCTCTCTCAAAGCCAATGGGTCTTTTTATACATCATTTTAGCAGGGTTAGATGTTTATGGATAGGGTAAATTGCAAGAAGACAGCTGACAACAATCACTGTTAAAACCAGGAAGAAATATGATTAATTACTCTCAGTACTGCTTTATACAATTATTCTCTGCAGGAAATGACCCCAACATTCACACAGCATGGCAAACAACTGTACTACACAGATGTCGATATCTAATTGATTTTACCATTATAATCCTATTTTTCATATTTTGTATATGTTCTTAATATTTTTTGGCTTTTTGACCATGCCATCAAAATATCAAGTACCAATTCAGAGTTATACATAATTCACAGTTAATTACATTTTACGCTGATTTTCTACTCTGTAATACAACTAAAATTTGAAGAATGTGCTTATGGGAGGGGCAAAAACCTTCTACAAATTCCTACTGTGACCCTAGTTCCCCAGGCCCCCCATGCAGAGGTATCAGGCAGAGCCCTGCTTTCACGTGTATGTTTACACTTCCTAAGCACAAGGCAGACTCTTTGTGCCTCTATGTTTCCCAAATTTCAAGGAATCCCAAGGCATACTCTACCTCTTTTCAAAGCACTTATAATACTAGGTAGTAAAATGCTTTTCAAAACAAGTATCTTTGCTCTCTTCATCTCCATCTCAGAAGAGACTGAGTCCTATTAATTTTTTTATGCCCTAAAGGGCCCAATATACGCAACACACACTGTTATGTTTGCTGAATTAAAAAAAAAAAAAAAGACTTCAAAAAAATCATAAATAATTCAGGTCTCGACTAAACTTGCACTAGCACTGGCACTGAATGTGTCCCACAACAGGAGGTCAAGGTAAAGGAGATGGGCCATCCTCGGCCTAGCCCCTAATTCAAAAAGCTCAAACCATGCCCAACCCAGCCATGTTGATTTCCACTGGCAATTTTTTGATGACAAGAAGAGTAAATTCAGAAGGGAGCAGCAACGTTCATAAGCACGTTTTATACATTAGTATTGTCACTGCTCCACTTTACAATCTAATCTCCAAGATCAATTTATTTATTTTTTAATGCCAGCTGCTAATAATGCCAAGAAACATTTTTCAAAGGTAATTAAATTAAACATAACCTATTTTCACTTTGAAACGGCCAAGCATAACCCTACCATCTGTTCATGAAAGGCGCCTGGGGGCCTAAGATCATTTCAAAGAATCACCAAAGAAACAGCTTGGGTGTTTAACCCAAATAAGTCCATCCAACACAAAGACAAAGTGATGGTAACCAAAGCCAGCCTCTTTGAACCTCTAACAAAATACCCTTTTACTTAATGAGGTTTTACTGCTCAAGGAAAAAAAGGGGTGGGGGATGCAGACTCTTAATCCTGACAAAACGATACTAAAAGCGGTGGTGTAGAACATATGCAAAACACAGCTAAGAAAATAAATCTTCGATCTTTAATGATGGCGTGGAGGAGGATTAGAAGACACGAGGTGAAAATAAACTAGAACTAAAGGGCCCATGATTTCGGTACAACACGAGGGCGATAAGCACCGAAAAGGAGGAAGAGGGTCGCGCGGTGCCAAGAAGCCGCCAGGACCCCAGGACTGGGAACGGCTTGGGCAGGGGGAGACAGGTTGGTCGGAGGGGGCGTGGGAGGCGGCGAAATGCGGAGGAGACGGCGTGGGGAGAGGAGGGACTTGCACCAAGCGCCATTTTCTTCTCTTGAAGCGCTCACTACCCCCAACCAACCAGCCGTTCTCCACATCCCCGAGCCCCAACCGCACCCCCCACCCTCCTCCGACAAGGTCCGCGCCCTCCCGGCCCCAGAGCGCCCCCCATCCTGGGGGCAGAAGTGGGGGCCCCTGAGAGACCTTGGGGAGGCGCAGGCCCCGCACGCGCCCCCCCCGGGCCCCGGAGGCCGCTGCGTTGTCCCGGGGGCGCCCCGGCCCCCTCCCCGCGGCTCCTCGCCCCAGCCCTGCCGCGCCCCGCCGCCCTGGGGACCAGTCTCAGGCGCAGAAGGTTCTGCAGCGCTTGAGGCGCGGAATCGGGGACCGAGAAGGTGGTTCGGAGAGGCCGAGGAAGGAAAGGGAGAGATCAGGCAGCGCCGCCATTTCCCGCAGCGGTCGCCGACGAAAGGGACGGCCGCAGGCGGCAAGCGGCCCCGCTGGGAAGGTGGGGGTCGGCCGGGTGGGAGTTCGAGGGGTGGGGGCGGGGTCCCGAGCACTCACGCTCCGCTCCGGTAGCCGACCTGCTTTCTGCTCGCTCGCTCGCTTGCGACTGACAGAGAACCGGAACTGACGGCAGCCAAGAGACGCCGGCCCCGCCCCGCTGGGGCTGCGGACACGTGATGGGGCGTGGCCTCCTCGCCGAAACCGACACCGAGACCCTTTCCAGGGCCTTAAAGGGACCGCCCCTGGTCCTGAACCGAAGCCAGGAAAGTGAAATGCCTCAAAGATTGGATCTGACTTGTGAGTGAATGTGGGAATGAATAAAACAGGAATGACAAGCACTGAGCTTTGCAGTTGTTTCATAAACGTTTCTTGTATTAAAGTGAAATGCCCATACTGAAAAAGATCAACACATCTGGCCCATTTTCTGAGAAATGATCTTTGTAGGCCACCCCCTACTCCGGTATTTGACCCTGGCAGGTAAAATCCAAAGGAAAGGAGCCAAAGTCACAGCGTTCAAATCCAGACAGTGCCAATGAGTGCAGAAGTACATTGCAATGAGGCACTTTACGTATATTACTCATCCTAACAAGCACTTTTCAAAGTAGGAATGATCAGTCTCTCCATTTTATAGATGAGGAAACCGAGGATCAACAAGGTTAAATAAGCTCTGCTGTACGTTGTACACGGAGTGAATCATGATTCAGATCCTACACTGCCTGAGTCACACTGCTGCAGACTGAGGGATATTGCAAAAGCTCTAGCCCACTCCTATGCATGCAGTGTCAGGCTAGATGACCACCTTTAAAAAATGAAACACTGTATAATTCGTTTTGTAGAACCTTCCAAAATGGCAGGAATAATCTATGGAAATCTAGATCACGTTACCCTTGGGGAATATAATTTGGAATGAGTATGAAGGAACATGTTGGGATGCTGAATATGTCTTGATCTGGGTAGCAGTTAGACAGGCATATACAGATGTAAAATTTTACTTAGTATTTGTGCATTTTACAGTATATAAGATACACTTCACTGAGAAAGTTGAAAAAGTCAAAAATAAAAATATGAAAATTAAACTGTAAAAAGATAAAACTCACCCAGTAACCACTGTTCCAGCATGGTTGCTTGCTAGCCTGGAGTCTGCAAACCCAAAGGCAGTTACAGAAGCAACCCCTCTGACCAAACTCTGGCCAGCTGACCACAGTTCCCTTGGGGCTAACAGTGCCCCGGGGGAACTGTAGCGGGTATTTGATTGGAATGATCTCATAAAGTGGGGTAACTAGTGGCTCACCAGGTGTCCTGGGCCCCAGGAGCCTGGGAGCCATGGTTCTCTGTCAAAATCTGGATGCTGGCTGAGAAAGGACAGAGTTCAGGGCACTGGTTGGAGTCATTTGACCCACAACCTCCCCTCCCTCTCTTCCAGGACAGAAAGAGCTACAACTTTCTTTACACAAGTACAGGAAACTGCCCAGAGATCCTTTCCCAGTTATTCACTCATACATTGAGCACCCACTATATGCCAGCACTGCTTTAAGTGCTGGGAATTCAGGAAAGAATAAAACTGAAAGGGTCACTGTAAACTCATGGAGAAGACAATAAGCAAGTAAAGAATTAAATAGAGATGGTAGTTTCAGATAAGTTCTATAAAAAAATGAAAGAAAAACAGGATGATGCAGAAGAGAGTGTTTGGGTGACGTTAATTTAGATGTGAAAGTATTTAAAGCTAGGAAGTGCTGGCTTTGAAGAGCTCCAGAAGCCCAGGTCTAGCCTTTCTCTATATCCAAGATAGCACCACTGCCTCTTCCTCCTCACCCATCCCTACTATTAATAAGCACCAAGGAATCCCACAGCTTCCCTGCAGTGGTGTCTACACCCAGAGAAATAGATCTGTGCTACACACAAAATAGCGCAGGACTCCCTGTAACTGTGAAAGGTAAATTACAGCCACAAATACTATAAAATTCCAGAGAGCTGGGCTTCTGGGTTGGAACAGACTGGGAACACTTTGAAGAGGAAAACAGCCTTAAACTAGACCTAGGGATATGAGAGAGAACATTTGGAGTGGGAAAAGAGGAAGACTCTCAGGTAGGTACGACCGCAAAACGAGTAAGGCACATGGAAAGGCCATGAGGAGTCAATCCTATTGGAGCAGAGAGTTGGCACAGTGGAGGAGTAGGAGATTCATCTGGAAAAGTGGGGCGAAGCCAGATGACAAAGGGCCCTGAATGAAGTCCGAGGATTTTATCCCACGTGAAAAGGAAGAGAGTGAGGTGTGGAATGTCTGAGGTGATATAAAGATTGAGTTTTATGGGGTTCAGGGCAGGCAGTCCCAAAATATACCAATTTGGCACATTGATTATTTTGAATTAAAGTTACTTGAGAAACAGCTGATACAAGAAGGACCTCCTTGTCCCCTTGGAAGCAAGAAATAAATCTCCCATGTGAAAGGTACCCTCCTTGTACCAGGAGACAGAGAGACATCCTTATTATCAGAAACAGGGACTTCAAGGCCAGGAAGGTTAGATCACCAAAACTTGTTACTTTACTAATTTACTACCCCAAGCCCAAACTTTTTTTGCCTTGTCAATTCTTCAGAAATGTATTGTTTATTTGTCTAAGAAGTATTTAAAAAAAAAAAAACTGCCTCCTTTGGTCACTTCTACCCATTCATACAAATTAAATTTGTTTTTCTCCTGTTACTCAGTCTCTTGTCAATTTAATTATTAGACCAGTCAAAAGAATCAAGAGGAGTAGGGGGAAATTTTCCCTTCCCTGACAGGTTGAAGAAAGAAGAAGGAAGAGCTGGAAGCTGGAGACATCGTAGAGGAGGGAGCTCTAACTGCCATGGTAGGAAGTGATGAATTCCTAGGATGTCAAAGTGACTTTCGTTTGGACTTGGTTTCAACTGAGCTGTCTGTGCACATGTCTGGGTCCAACAGAGGGAGCACTAGGAGTAATAAGTTTAAGTTCTCAACTTAAACCACAGGGGTCCAGGTAACTCTCTTTGAGACCCATTTGCCTACATTGAATGCAGAGGGGAGACAGCCAACCTACGTTCTTTGCCACTGATTGTTGCCCAGCTGCGGTATTGTGTGGGCTCAAGGTGGCACCCAAAAATAAACTCCTAGGCCCCAATGTGCAACAAGAGAAGACACTGTACCCAAGAGCGAGAGAGGCTCGGAGACTCCAGCAGAGCAACACTTGGTAAAAGCAATGTTCAGTGGTGACCACCAGGCTCTGCGTCAACCTCATTCCCTGCAGAGGGAGATTCAAGAAGTGCATTCTCACGGCCGCTCTCGTAGAAGGCATATGTGGTACAGAATCTCAAAATATGAAGAGGAACAGGAGGTGGAGGAATGGTTAGGGATTTGGCAAAGTAGAAGCAGAGTGCAAACCTGAGCTGCCATGGAAGCCTGAGGGTGCCAGGGATGGGGGTAAAAAAGAGGGTGAACAACTAAGTCTACATATGGAGCAATTAGATCCACGGCACCCACCCTCGTCGGAGAAGGGAGTTATATCTTCTCTGGGAAAACCAGAGAGGGGATGGTGTGTGTGCAGACACTGAGGGCCACACAGACGACAGGGGAGTGAGTCCAAGTCTGAACATCAACGTGAAAACATTCCTCCCCAGACGCTTTCGCCTTCTAATGCTGTCTGACTTTTAAAAGATTAAATGCAGACAACAATACAAATTAATCTCTTTTTAAAAATGTGTCATAAAACTCTGAGTCATAATAAAATAAAAGTAAACATGAAAATAAACATGGACCCAGTCTACTTGCTGCCCCCTAGACACACACACACACCTTCATCCCTCTCTCTCACATGCACCCATCTAAAGAAATTGTAGGAGAGGCAGAATTTGTAGGAGAGGGTTTGCCTCCACCCTCTGTGGGTCCTCACTGGGCCTGAGAACTCAATTGACTTCAAACTAAGAAACAGGAGGAAAGCATATACAAATTTATTTAGTATATGATTTACATGACACAGAAGCCCTTATAAGGAATGAAGACCCAAAGTGGCAAAATCTAGATGCTTTTATACTGGTTTGAATTAGAGGTAATTGTGGTAAAGTTAGTTATGTGGAGAGGCTATACAAAAATAAGAATTATTTAAGAAAAGGTCTATTTGTATGGAATTTTCTCAGTCTCAACTTCTAGTCTTGATGATAAAAATGTTACTTTCCTTCTGTATATGGGAAGACAGCTTCCATATGGGGGTTTCATCCCCTGCTTTTACAAAGAAAAAAGAGAGGGTCCGAGTAGCCTTCTTGCACCTGCTGTCTAAGTGCCTTTAGCTCAAAATAATGTTGATATCAATTTTAAGGCATATTTTGCAATGCCGGATCTGGCCTCCTGCAAAATCATGCTAAATATTCCATGTTAACCAAGTGCACATAAATGAATACAGCATTTATTCCCTTGTACCCTTGCCCCTTTAACAGAAGTTTTCATTCAGTTTCTGTGTCACTGAGGGAACTGGGCTGTGTGCCTGCGGTAGGTTAGGGTTTCAATTCTCTGAGCTTCAGGAGGTGGAGAACGGTTAAGGAAGTATGAATTTTTAGAAGCAGAGAGATGTGATGCCTTGCATGCAAATTTAGCTGGCTCCGTTTTCTTGGGTTGTGGTTCCTGGTGAAACCATCAGCAAATCCTGGTTCATAACTGATTTCTATTTTTTAAATTCAGTATGATTCAAAAGGTAAACAAAAATTAATTTTTACATTTGAATGACAGAGGGAAATTTTTATGGACAGCAAAATAGGACAACAGTGGCTTTCAAATGATAGGAAGGAGGAGTCATTCACACACATTTGCCTAGGATGGGATTGGGGAATTGCTCCTTTTATAGAAGGTTAGTGAACTGAACTGGAGTATCTGCAGGTAGACTAGAAAGGGAGGCGGTTTGGGGAGCTGGGAGGAGATGAGAAAGAATGAAGGAAACAGTTCAGTACCTGTGAAAGACCAGAGCTTGAGGAAGACAGCTAGTGAGAAATTCCTGGAGACCTGGAGGGGTTGCGGGGGCTTTTAAGTGGTTCCCTGCATGTCATTGCACTGTTAACACCCTCCAATCCTTATTTCTTCCTAAACTTCAGAGAAAGATTCATAAAAGCAGCAGGATATTATTTTGGAACATTACCCAATGTGGATCCAGCTCCAAGCACTTCCTACATTCTGACCCCCTTTGCCCCCCTATCCCCATCATTCTACAAAGAGAAAGATGTCAGAACAGAGCAGTGGACCTGAGTCTTGGGCTATTAAAGACTTAGGATTCCAGGCATAAATTGTAGATTTTAAATAATATGTAATTAGTCAAATTTTATTCTTTCTGCCCCTACTCCCACCACCCTCGAGATTCTCCCTAGACTCCATACAAGGGGAAGGGAAAGTCAGAGAGAAAAGAAAGGAAATCTCCCTTCAGTGCCTTAGAGAAGCAGCTCTGCTCCAGCCCCCAGATCACCCCTGGGGGAGGTCGTCAGGGAGTTTGGGGATCTGGGAGCAGAGCAAACCACTTCTGTGCTTTCCGGATGGGCATGCTCCCGGAGGTCCTCTGCACCCCACGGGTGCGAGTGGGGATGTCTGTGTGAAACATCAAGGATGGCAGGCCTATGGCAGCCTCGCTGAGCCCCGGGAGCCCTTGGGATGCTGCAGGGCTCAGCAGAATGTCTCCTCGCAGTAAAGACAAGGAGATCTCACCAGCCGTGCTCTGAAGAGAGTAGACAGGACAAAGGACATCTCAACAAGTACCAGGGCGAAGAAGTAAGAAGGACAAGAACCAGATAAGATGAGCTCTTCACTGAAGACCGGCATGGACAGATGGGGGAAAATAGGCAACACTCCATCCCCGCCCTCGAAGCTCTGACACCCTCTAAGCCCACCCCACCCTTGCCCAGAATTTAAAGGAGAGAAAGAGAGAAGGGAAGAAATCATGGCTTTAACCTGAATTTGGCTACAATGAAGCTTCTGACTAGATGGAACAGTCATCATTAAATACAATCATAGAAAAATTAAGAAAGTCACATTTCTCTTCAGTATGATTCTGTAGCGTGAGAGCCATACCTGTAACACACAAAGAGGCAAGAACAAGAAATAAGGAAGTGGGGCAGCACCGTGTGCGAGGGATGGGGTGCACACAGGGGGAGGTCAGTAGCCCCTCACTTAGGCTAAAACAGGGAAGCAGACCACAACACCAAATGACTAGATCATAACTCCCTCCAGAAGATTTTTTGAAAACTAAAGGAAAATGTTGGAGGTCCCAACAGCACCCATTCCATTTGAATATTAAAGGATTTGTGGCATGGGATGCCTAGAGGTCATGGGGACACCTAGGATGGGGCCAACTGGATCTTGCATGCAAATGGGGAAACAAGTGACAGGGAGCCCTGGGCATCCCTCCAGTGCAGTGATTCTGGAGAGTTGAGAGGGGAGAGGGTACGTCTGTCGTAAAGGGGGTGGTATGGAGAAAGCATCTATCTTCGCAGGTATGAGTTACGTTCCTTAGACACGGTGAAGTTAACAAAAGCTAAGGGAAAAAAGTCATGCTTCTCAGGCTTGGAAGGAGATGAGAAAGTAGTGTCCTGATCTCCCTTTCCCATTCTGCTAAGATGCTGGAGAGTTAGGCCTAAAGACAGAGTGGGAAGGAACCACCTAGTGTTCTGTGGTCCCGGGTTTCAGTGGGACATAGCAATTCAACTCAATGGGACGAAACAATCAAAAGCAAAGAGAGCAAAATTCCTCTGTCAGCAGCTGTAGGCAATGTTGGTCATCTGAAGCCCAGAATGGACAAGCTGGTATGAATGAGACAAGAGAAGGAAGGGCTGCATTTGCTGCTGGATGGGCAAGGTTATGACCTACTCACTAAAATTTCCTTCCATCACAACCAAGCCACTGCAGGCCTTGTATTTATCTGCTGGAATTAACTTTCATGGTACAGCATTAAAAGTTAATAATTTGTAATTCCAAAAGTTTAATACTCCTTCTCACTCAAGTAATTATAAATAAACATGAATTACATGTAAGGTCATATGCAATGAGTAACAGGAATATATTTGAGGAAGCTATTTAAATACAAACTGCGAAGCATTTTTCCCCTAGGGTGACTTTTCTGAACTTGGTAGTAAAGCTATTCTTAGATCCAACTTTCATTAGAAATGCTATGTCACCTTTTATAGAATGCATTTTATAATGGCAAATATATATATACCATTTCAACTCACCTTACTATCCATACCTGATTTATTTAATGTTCTATAAAATAGTGTAATTAGTTTCTAGTAAATATGCTATAACTTACATCCAAATGAGTGTTTTCCCCTTCAAAACTCATCTTGGAAGCTATATAATCATTGCAGTGACACTGACATTGGTCAAAGTTAACTTTTAGAACTCTGTTTTGAGAATAGCTGTCAGAGCTTGAGGCATGGTCTTTTATATGTCACTCAGGACAGGACATCTTTAGCTTTTGAGGTCAATTTATATTTGTACAGAGCAAAAAATTACTCAGATTCATGATCGGTAACATGAGCATTTAAGACACTCATAAAATGATATCATTATAGGGTCACTAATTGACTCTAGTGGCAATTCACAAAAGAAACTTGCATGTAAATGTATTATCACTGTCTGAACAAGTGTGTAACCTTTGAAGGGGGCAGACCATTTAGGTGTCATAATGCTTAGGTGACCTTTTTTGGAGCGCTCAATACCATCACATGCATCCTACGTTGCTATGCCTATGACAGTCAATGGAACCAATATTAAAGTCTAAACCAAGCCTTCTGCTCTTTAGCTGGGGCCCAATGCTAGGGTTCACCTGGCTGGTTGACCATCACACCCCTGGGGGGCTGTCCAGAAGCACAGCTTGAACTGTATCAGCTGACAGGTTAGGCATAGTGATTGAACAGGCAATCAAATACTGTCATGGTCTCTGCTGAAGCAAGAACTCAGTCCACAAACAGCCCTACAAAGCCACTTAACCGGAGACCTCAGGCTGAATGATGCCCGTGTTGAGAAACCCAAAAACCCCAATCTGGCAACACCTCAGAATACTGGAGTTCAACATAGCTGTGTAGGATACCTGACTCTGGACCATACAGAAACCAACTGCCCAGGGTCAAGATGACAATGTTACTTTATCTCATTCAGAACTACAGTCTTTTCACATCACTGTATCTTCAGTAAACATGTGTCGTTCAAAAGCAATCAGCTTATTACTTTCAGTTTCAAAATTTTGAGTATGATTAATGAACCAAGACAGGTGCATAGAGAGTGTAAGAAAGGAGAATTGCTGAAGAATTTGTTTAATAACTGTAACAGTTGAAGTTCTTTTACAGAATACATTTTTTTTAATTATCTGGGGAGAAGTCATTTGCCAATGATCCTTAAACCATTTAAAATAACCTTTTAAATCGCCTTTCAATAGAGGAAGAATATTCATTCATATTTTTCATCAAATATAATTAAAACAGAGCTGATGTTGCTGATTTCTTCACTTTGCTATGTCCCTCTGTGTGTAGGTCCATGTTTCCCTTATTTGCTCTATATCTTAGTCTGACTTTATTAGACATACTTCTACATGACTTTCCAAATCCAGCATTACTGAGGATAGAAAGCCAACAACAGCCCAGGGGCTAGTGTGAAAGAACAAAACTAATTCCTGTGGTTGAGGCCTGATAATCTAGCAGAAGTTACTGAGGGACAAGGATGCCCATACAAGGTGTTACTAAAAAAGCAGACCTTTTTAATAACAGAAATACCAGAATTATACACCTATAAATCACCTACTATGTGCCAGGCACATTACACACCTTATCTCTGTGAGTGTTCACATCCATCCTGGGAGAATGGTATTTTATCCTCTTTATACAAAGAAAGGAACTACAGCCAGACTGCCAAAAGGAGTCACCCAAGTTAGTGGGTTGAGTTGTGTCCCCTCAAAAGATAATTTCAAGGCCTAACCCCTAGTATCTGTGAATGTGCCAATTGGAAATAGGATCTTTGCACATGTAATCAAGTTAAGATCCTTCTCAACTAGGGTGAGCTGTAAATCCAATGACTAGTGCCTTATAAGAGAAAGGAGAAGGAGATTTGAATATAGAGACATGAAGAAGAAAGCCTTGTGACAACAGAGGCAGAGATTGGAATAAAGCATTTACACGTATAAATAAATAAATAAATAAATAAATAAATAAATAAATAAATAAATAAATAAATTAAAAAAAACCAAGGATTGCTGGAAGTCCCCAGAAGCCAGAAGAGGCAAGGTAAGTTTCTTCTCTGAAGCCTTCAGAGGTACCATGGCCCTGCCAGCACTTTGACTTTGGATTTGGGGCTTGTAGTGCCTAGAACCATGAGAGAATAAATGTCTGTTGTTTTAAGCCACCCTGCTTATGTAATTTGCTTCGGCAGCCCTAGGACACTAAAGGACCAGCATCAGGCAGTGGGTGAATAAGGATGCTGGAGTTTGATCTCAATTGCCTGCACCCCGAATGCCAAGCATTACCCATAGTCCGTGATATCAAGGAGGGTTTTTATTGCCACCTCATTCCCAGAACTATTCAGGGCTGCTCCAGGCTTCATAAGCTGAATATAAGTGCCAAGCTGGCTGAATTCAAGGTAAGAAGAGTAACAGGTGCCCAGATTCTGTGTTATTGTCACTCAGAATTGATACATGGGGAACTATATAAAGTGACAGAAAGAATGCTAAACAATCAAGTCCAGAGACCGAAAGTGATATTGACCAGAAAAGGGGCAGGAACAGTCTTTTCACCTCTGTGGATCCCAGTTTCCTACTTTGTCAGCAGTCAGACTAACTACTCCATGTGATTCCAGACAACTGTAACCAGTTGGCAGGACCCACCATGGGCTGTTTTTATTTTCACTCGTTTCTTTGTTCAGTCTGTATATTTTATTTTGATTGTTCCTTTTTTTAAAAAAACGTTTTAGCATTGGATTGGTGACACCCACAATTAAAGGTTTCTTTCCATAACTGTTCATTCTTAGGCATGAGGAATTAAAATAATGAAACTACAGGCATAACTTGTTTGCAGATACTTTGTTTCTTACAAACTGAAGGTTTGCAGCAACTCTGCATGGAGCAGGTCTATTGGTATCGTTTTTTTCAACAGCATTTCCTCAGTTCATGTCTCTGTGTCACACATTTTGGTAATCCTCACAATATTTCAAACCCTTCACCAGCAATTATGGCTCATTGAAGGTTCCGGTGGTTAGCCCTTTTTTAGCAGTAAAATATTTTTAATTAAGGTATGTACATTGTTTTTTCAGACATAATGCTATTGGATACTTGATAGAAGACAGTATAGTGTAAGCATAACTTTTACATGCACTGGGAAACCAAAATACTTATGACTCACTTAATGGCAATACTCACTTTATTGCCATGGTCTAAAACTGAATTAGCAGTATCTCCAAGATATGCCTGTATTTCAATTTCGATGCAGTGCTCCTTTTAAGTTGACAGCAGGCCACACTTTTAAGGAAGGACCCAATCCGGAACAATGCCCCAGTAGCCACAGCAGATGCAAAAGAGAACTGGGCTGTTTCGAAATAAGAGCAATGAACCATCCCCAAAATACGTATAACACAGTGATTAGCCTCTTGAAACCATCAACCGAGCAGAGTAAATAAATACTAAATTGGGCTGTTTTCCAGGACGACCTTTCTTTAAGAATGTAAAGTAGACAAAAACGCATCTGCTTCTGCCGCTGTAACTCTGAACAGAGTCAGGCAAACTCCCCCGGTGACACAGCCTGTTCAGTCCTACAGGTGTGGAAAGTAGGCACCCTTAGCTAAGAAGAACTAGGCTATTTTCACTTTGACTTGCCCTTCTTCGTGTGTGCCCAAAACAGGGCTATTTTTAAAATGTTCTGAAATAAAAGATGAACACAGCTGAGGAGCTTTCGAGGCACCGTCTTAAACCTTGCTTCCGTTTCTTCTCTTGCAGCTACATGGGCAAGGAAGGAGAAGGGCAGGGCAGGTGGGAGGAAGGTGGAAACTGGAGCCCTTCCTTCTGACATCCCTAGTGAATTCTCCCTGGACGTGGGGGAGGAGGAGAGCCTCACAGCCTCGAGACATCACAACAGCTTCCTTGTGTCGTTTTAGATACACAGCCAGGATTATTATCAACATTATTATTGTTGTTATTTTTGTTTTTTTATTATTCTGGTGAGGGAGAATCTGATTTCCTGAGCTTAAATATAGGATGCCTGTGATTATACACACATACATACCCCACATACATACTAAATAAGGCTATCAAATTGCTGCTGAATAAACAAGGAATGTTTCCCTACCACTGTAGCAGGTGTCAATGAAATTAATACATACTGAGAGAGTTCTATGAGCCAGATATTCTCAGCCATTTTGAGACCAAGGTTATACATTCAAAAGATAATTAAAGTGACTGCTAATTGGGTATAAGGTCTCTTTGGGGTTAATTTCAGAACATTTCATGTTCTGGCAGTAGTGATGATTTCTGCACAACTTTATGAATATACTAAAAACCACTGAACTGTACACTATAAAAGGGTGAATTTTATGGGATGTGAATTATATCTCAATGTTTTAAAAGATAATTAAGGAGTGGCTAGTATGTGCCAGAGAGCCTGTGCCAGGCGCTGGGTAAAAAACCACTAATACTTTGAGCCTCCTACTACATGTCAGATCCAATGTAAAGTCCTCTGTATGCATCCTTTCCTTTAATCTTTATAACCTCCCTAAAGGGAGGAAAGATCGATACCTCATTTTACAGCTAAAGAAATGGATTCAGAGAGTCTTTTGCTTAAAACCACACACGTAAAATTAGGTAGAATCATACAAAACTGCCATTTTGTAGGCTGCTCTTGTGTTCAAATGTCAGTTTCTCATGGCTCAAGGTAGTAAGTAGCTCTGTCTGTCCAACTTCTTAATCGCACACATCAGAAAATCACTCTAGGGACATCATGCAGTAAAGAGCCGCAAGACGGTGAGAGCCAAGTTTCCTGAATGACAACATGAAAGGACTTCACGTGAACCAGATGTGAGTTTCCACCATGCGAAGCCACAGGGAATCTGAGTTTCACCCACCATGGCCCCAGCACCACTCCTCCTAACCAGTGTACAGGTCTGCTGGACCCCAGAGCCTGGGCCCCTGCTCACTGGTAAGTTGCTTCCTTCATGTTGTTTAGAACCTGGTGAGAGACACGTGCACAATATGCTAGGATACTAGAATCAAAGACAGAAATAAGTACGTTCCACCAGAGCAGAACCAATAGTGAGTCCTAGGATTAACAAAGAGAGAGAACAGGAAAAGGAGTAGCTCCACCTAGGAAGGGGCTTACTCCTCTCACAAAGCACGCAGCCTGGAGGTAAGCAGACCAGGGCTGGAGCCCTGTCCCCACTAGGGACCCGAGGCATGTCTGCCTTTCCCCTCCTCCACCCTTAGCATGTGGCATTCTGGGAAGAAGTGTAAGTCTGAGGATGAAGGAGCATGCCTGTTAAATTAACCCCCCTTTAAAGAGCTTTCTCTGAAGTCCCTCCCGAAATGACCATTGGCAAAAAAGTCAGTGGCTGCTTGTAGCCTCCAGGGAGGTTGTGAAATGTGATTATTTTTAAGGATAGTCACATTTACCACATTTTATACAAAATTAGAGCTCTGTAATGGAAAGTGGAAAATGAACAACTAAGGCTGTCTGCCTTATATAGGGACAAAGTTCAAAGGCCTGGTAGACAAAATGTGAGCGCCTGTCTACTACAGGGGTCAGCCAGGATTTGAAACCAGGTTTGACTGCTTCAAAACCAGTCTGCTCAAGCCTGGGGCTCTGCTGATTCCTGCATGCACTGTACGGTCTAGACAATCACATGCACTGTTTACTAAAATACAGGGATAGTGTATTGGTTTCCTCTTGCTGCTATAACAAATTACCACAAATTTGGTGGCTTAAAACAACACAGATTTATTCTCTTCCAGTTCTGGAGGCCAGAAGTCTGAAATCATTCTCTTTGAGCTAAAGTCAAGGCGTTGGCAGGGCGGTTTCCTTCTGGAGGCTCTGAGGGGAGAGCCTATTTCCCTGGCTTCCTCGCGTCTAGCTTCCAGAGGCTGCCTACAATCCTTGGCTCATCAGCCCTCCCTCGAATCACTCCAACCTCTTGCTTCCATCATCACATCTCCTTCTTCTGTAGTCAGATTTCCTTCTGCCTCCCTTTCATAGGGACACATGATCATATCTAGAGCCCATCTGGATAATCCCAGATAACCTCCCATCTCAGAATCCTAATTAACTTCATCACATCTGCAAGTCCTTTTTGCCACATAAGATAAAATCCTCAGGTGCCAGAGATTAGGACATGGATCTCTTTGGTAGGCATTATCTAGCCTACCACAAATAGTAAGTTAGGAAGCGCAAGAGAAAAAGGATGACCACGTTGGCAAATGCCTTGAA
Organism: Camelus ferus; assembly: GCF_009834535.1. Classification (NCBI taxonomy): domain Eukaryota; kingdom Metazoa; phylum Chordata; class Mammalia; order Artiodactyla; family Camelidae; genus Camelus; species Camelus ferus. The sequence continues at coordinate 22,771,184 of NC_045698.1, read as the reverse complement.
TAAGGAACAAGCTGAGAACTGAGAATCCTTCTTCTGAGGGATTCAGAAAATCAAAAGAGACATACTGCTTAGATAGTCAGAAAGAGGAGTATAAATGATTTGGAAATGGAAAAATGAGAGAGACATCTTAGGGAACCAAGTAGAATAATCCCGGGCTAAGAACAGGCTGAGTTAGCTATTGACAATAGCCAAGACATGGAAGCAAACTAAACATCCACTAATAGATGACGGGATAAAGAAGATGTTGTATGTGTGTATATATACATATCCAAAGGAATACTACTAATCCATAAAAAAGAATAAAATAATGCCATTTGCAGCAACATGGATGGACCTAGAGATTATCATATTAAGTGAAGTAAGTTCGACAGAGAAAGACAAATATCACATGATATCACTGATATGTGGAATCTAAAGAGAAAAATGACACAAATGAACTTATTCACAAAACAGAAATGGACTGACAGACATAGAAAACAAACTTATGGTTACCAAAGGGGAAAGTGAGGGGAGAGATAAATTAGGAATTTGGGATTAACATGTATACACTACCACGTACAGAATAGGTAAAAAACAAGGTCCTACCATATAGCACAGGGAACTATATTCAATGGCTTATAATAACCTATAATGAAAAAGAATATATAGGAGTATATATATATACACACACACACACACACACACATATATAAAACTGTATATATATAACTGAATATATGTATATATGACTGATACATAAGTATATATGTATAAATATAAGTGCGTATATATGTATATAACTGAATCACTATGCTGTACACCAGAAACTAACACAACATTGTAAATCAACTGTACTTCAATTCAAAAAAAAAAAAAAAAGAATAGGCTAGGTCAGAGCTGGAAGGAAGGATTTGAGATCAAGAGACTTTGTGAGGGTTTATCTCCAAAACTGGGCAAAAGGAGATTCGAGATCACGCACGGTCCTGGGGATGTCTGCTGACAATGCTTTTGTGTCCTCCTGTGTCCTTCCAGTGATGCAAGACAGCTCCAGCCCCTCATGAAGGTTGGGGAACCTCAGGGCCAGGACTAGAGTAATGCAAGAGAGGTGCCTGGGGAACTCTCAGGTTGGTGCTGCCTCGAACCTGAACTTGCGGGACCCTGAGCAGGAATGCCTCTGTGAAATTTTGTGCCCTGAGCACCTCACTGTCTCTTACCCTTGCCCCAGCTCCAGGAGCTTCTAGATAAGCAACGCTGGCTTAGGCCTTGCGGAGTACACCAAGGCCTACGTGATGCCAAGAAAGATTCTTTAAGCTGCATACTTGATCCACCTTCCCCATCTTAACCCCTGGCAACACTTTAATTTCTGAATCCAGACAATTTTGATGAAGCCAGACATCCCCTCACCCAAGGGAGCCCTCAAACAAATCTGGAAGTCTCCTGCCATTTGCTTTAAGTTAACGTTCCTCAAAGTTCAAGTGCCTTAAAAAAAAGTAAAAGAAGGCCCCTCCTGGTGGATTCCTCCCTGTACTGTGGCCTGCAGGACCCTCGAGCATGCACGGCTCATTTGTTGATCCAGTGGCAAAACAAAGCCTGTTGAAAAAGACCTGAGGGTTAAAGGTATTAAAGTCTAAAAAGGAACAGTTGTTTTTATTTCTTTTAAAAACATGCAGCTTCTCCTGAGGAGGCTGTCTTGCAGAAAGGAGAAAGGGGGCCAAAAATGCAGAAGAAAGAGCGAAGCCAGGGATGTTTGTAATTGCACTGTAAGTTCATGTTTCCCACAAGAATGGGGAAGAGGGACCACTCTGAAGGATTGCCGACTTGCTGTTGGGCAGGGCTTCTCACTCTGACACTGTGGCATGTGGGGTCAGAGAATTCTCTGTTGGGGAGTTGGGGGGAGGCTGTCCTGTGTGTTACGGGAAGTTTACCCACTGGATGCCAAAGGCGTCCCTCCCCTAGTCACGACAACCAAAAAATGGCTCCAAACATTGTCAAATATCCCCTTCCGGGAAGTCGGGGAAAATGGTCCCTATTTAAGAATTCCAATTTTGGGGAATTGTCACTGCTTCAGTTGACTTAATCAAAGTGACTTTCCCATTATGGGACATTCCTGTGAATTCTGAATGAGAAGAGAGGAGACAGCATTCTTTACGATGACAGATCACAGAACAGTAACTCATCATTCGACTCCTTCTAAAATGATATCCAGAGGAATATTACAGCTGTTTATTTTATATATTACATGGGAGCTCTGACCTGGTGAAGGAGGAGCGAATCAGGGGCCCTTGCTATACCCCACGGAGAATACCCACAGAAAACTTCCCAATACCACAGACACAAAAACTCACCTGCTAACGTTCCCTTAAACTGCCCTTCCTGTCTGCAAAATGATGTCAACTGCTACAACCAATAATCTTGTTCAATTTACAGTTCAGGGCATTTCACTGCAAATCATCATATAGGTGGCAGTTTTTTTTAAGTGCTGAACTTCACATATATAGTAGGATTATATATAATATTAAAGTTAGATAGATAGATAGGCAGACAGACAGATAATATTGTTTGTGTGTGTGTGTGTATCACAATTTCATTCGCTAGAGCAACCCAGCTATAAGATCTAGTTTTCTCTGAGTACCAAAGGTTATAGTAAAATGGTGTTCGTATATCTTCGGGTGCTTGGACACAGTCATCTCACTGCACACTCAAACAAGGCAGGAAAGTGATTAGTGCCATTTCTTGTATACCTGGCAACTATGATGGTACAGGGATAATGGTCCCTTAACTGCCTTTGTCACCAAAAAGGACCTGTCAGGACTATCCTCTCTGTAGCCCCTATATCCTGTCTCATGGCTTTCAAGGTAGTCGCATTGCTCAAAAGGAAGCCTAGACCAGCCAGCTCGGTCCACTCCCCGACTAATTCTAGCTGCATCTGCCGCTTTGCAGCTCTCTCCTCCCAGGAACATCAATTTCAATTGCTTTCAGCCAGGCCTCTGAGCATCCTTAAAGCACTTCCCCTGCTGTCTCCTATAAAGCTGGCTCAGTGATGAGCTCCATATAGAACAGAGATGGACTGCTGTTGCCTTGACTGTCTCCCCCATGAATAGGCCTGGGAGGAGGGCTGCTATCTGGCAGATTCCCCACGAGACCAGGAAAAACAAACAGCATCAGAAGGATGAACAGACAGAAAGCTATATAATCAGGGGAAAGAACATGATAAAAAAAAAATCTCTTTCAAAGCAGGCTGCCGTAAAGACGCCTAGTCCCGTTTAAACTGGGGTATCGATGCACATTGTGCTTCCTTCCATGCCTCATGTTGGTTTTTCCTGCAGGCTTGTCCTCAATGAGACCGAGCCTGAGAGCTAAGCCACCCCCATCAGCTGTAAATATCCTCCCTAACAGCAAATAACATCAAAGTATAGGGTGCACAGAGGCCGTTTATCTTTGGACTTTAGGGTAGTGGTGTTATTCAGGGTTCTCCTTTAAAGGAAGCAGAATCAATAGGGTATGTGTGTGTAGAGCGAGAGAGAGCAGGAGAGAGAGAAGGAGTAGTGAGAGAGAAAAAGAGAGAGAGATTGATTTATTTTAAGGAATTGGCTCACACAGTTGTGGGGGCTGGCAAGTCTGAAATCTGCAAGGCAGGCTAGAGACCCAGGGAAGAGCTGATGCTGCAGTCTTGAGCATAGAGGCAGATTGCAGGCAGATTCTCCTCTTGCTTGGGGAATTTCTGTCTTTGCCCTTAAGGCCTTCAACTGATTGGATGAGGCCCACCCACATAATGGAAGATAATCCGCTGTACTCAAAGTCTACTGATTTAAATGTTAATCACATCCAAAAAAAAAAAAATGCCTTTACAGCAACACCTAGACTGGTGTTTGACCTAGATATAACCTAGCCAGGCTGACACATAAAACTGACCATCACTGCAGTTCTAAAATCCTACCTGGTGGAATAGGACTAGATTCAAGAGGACTTGAATCAGAGCTCAGGTACGGGTAACCACCTCTAGGGAGCCTCTCTGTTATGGGCTGGACTTGGGGAACCCATGGGTAAATGGGAGGTTCTGCCTTCCACACACCTTCTCCACTCCCATCTCATTCAAGCCCGTGCCACCACTCCAACTCCTGCTGGAGTGCCCCCGTTTCCTCCCCAAGTGATCATAACGCCTGCACAAGCCCCTCCTGCATGAAGGCTTGCTGGGTTTTGTCAGTCATTCAAAGTCAAGAGGGTCGGCTAGACCCTTCGAGTGGTCTAGACCAAAAATCACTGCAGTGCCAAGGTGGGGAGCCGGGAGCTATTCTGGGATGAAGGGGCCTGGATTGGGCTCACTAGCCAAGATAAGTGCAACGTAGCAGAAAGACCATTATTCTGGGAGCAGGGCAACCTGGCCCCAGATTTGTCACTGACAAATATCGATTAAGCATTTTACATCTCTAGGTCTCAGTTTCCTTGTTTGTAAAATGATAGGGTTCAGTCCAGTGATCTGTATGGTCTATTCCAGCTCTAAGTTTCTTCGATTCCATTAGCCCATTGGCATGCGGGCTCTGACTACCAGATGCCCCACCCAGTCCATGGCCAAGCTGACCCATATTGTAGGAGAGAACATTTTGGAAGGCTATTATTCATTTTTCTATCAGTTCATGTATGAATTCAATAAATGTGTGCCTACCCTATGGATAAAAGTCTTCCACGGTATTATGACAGATACAAAGAAATGAAATACAGTATCCCTGCTTCAAGGAAACTAAAATCCAGCTGGAGACCAATTCAGTTAGGATGTATTTGACTGCAAATAACAGAATTCTTGACCCACAGTGGTTTCAGCCTTGTAGATCTTTGTTTCTCTGCAATAGCAAGAGGTCTGGAGGCTCACAGGTCCACAATTGGTTCTGGGGCTCAGTGACACCTGGTGTCATCAAAGAGATAGCCTCTTTCTGAACATCCTTTTGGCTTCTTGTCCTTAGATTTGTCACCTCATGGTCACATGGTGGCTGCTACAACTCTAAGCTCTACATCTTCATGCCCGCGCTCCAAGAATGAAAGTAGAAGACATAAGGAAAAAAAGCTTTTTGCATGATAGGCTCCAGTCTTTTTCTTAAAGGAAAAAAATTTTGCCAGGTGCCCAACAACAGACTTGCCCTTTATCTTCTTAGGGGGAATTGGGTCACAAGCCCAGCCTTAGTCTAACCCTGAGGAAGGGAAGTGGGAGTCCATCAGGATTTATCTCTGGGTATCTCATGATAACTGACCAAAGGAGGAAGAAAATGGCTCACAGGGTGAAAATGTGCGTATCAGTTTAAGAATGGATCAATAATACACTCCTAGAATAAGCCAGAATCAGCCTTGTCGATAGGCCGGCGTCCAGGTCCTGGTCTCCCACGTCTCCTTGTATCCATCTACATGACATTGGTTAGGACATAAGCAAGAGGCCTGGAGTCCTTTTTCTTTCCTCTGTAAAAGTAGCAATGGATGGAGGGCATCTGGGTGAATTCTCCACTCCTTCCTACTTAAAAATAAATTCTGCTCTAGTTCTAGACACTGGGGTAAAAGTATATGATAGCAGATAATTAATGTGTCAAATGTGGGCCTTGGCACTGTCTGTCCTTTATCTCCGAAGGCCAGGCCGGTCCCTCCAGCCCTGCAGCCTCATCCTCTGAATAATAAAGAGGCTTCAGAGTGAGAGGAAGCTCACCTAGGCTTTCCACTCTGGCCTGGAGACACTGGGGAAATCAGTGGGGTGTCCCATTTTCCTGCCGTCTAAGATGCCAGCAATCGTATCTACCTCACAGGGCTACTGGAAAGACTAAATGAAAGAAAACATACAAAGCACTTAGCACTGTTTGGCACATAGTATTTGCTTTAGAAATGTTGCAGTTAAAATTATGATCTTATTTCTCTAAATGGATTATAAGATTGAAGCAAAGACTGCGTTTACTAGCCTGTTTACGTTCTTTCTTTCCTGACAGCCCCCACTCCCCATCCACCTAGTTTGAAATGTCAGATGTCATATGAATGAATGCCATCTCACACCCATTAGGATGTCTATTATCAAAATAATAATAATAATGATGAGTGCTGGAGACATGTAGGTGAAATTGAAACCCTTCTGCAGTATTGGTGGGAATATAAAATGGTGCAGCAGCTATAGAAAACCGTGTGGTGGTTCCTCAAAAAATTAAAGATAGATTACCATCTGATCCAATAATTCCACTTCGAGTATATACTCAAAATAACTGAAAGCAGGGACTTAAATAAATATTCGTACACCCGTATTCGTGGAAGCATTATTCACAATAGCCAAAAGATGGAAGCAACCCACATGTCCGTCAACATGGATGAATGCGTAAACAAAATGTGGTACATAGATACAATGGAATATTATTCAGCTTTTAAAAGGAAGGAAATTTTAACACATGCTACAACATGGATGAACCTGGAGGACAGTATGCTAAGTGAAATAAGCCACTCACAAAAGAATACATACTGGATGATTCCACTTATATAAGGTACCTAGAGTAGGCAGGTCCTTAGAGACAGAAAGCAGAATAGTTTCTCGTAGGTGGTTTCTCCTGGTGGTTGCCAGGAGCTGGGAGGAGGGAAGAATGAAGAGTTGTTGTTTAATAGGTATAGATTTTCAGTTTTGCAAGATGAAAAGTGTTCTGAAGATTGGTTGCACAAACAACATGAAGCTAATTAACAGTACTGAACTACATACTTACAAATGGTTAAGATGGTCAATTTTATGTTATATGTATTTTACGACAATTTTAAAAATTGTTTAATGAATGAACCTTGTAAACATTAGACCAAGTAAAAGAAGCCAGTAACAAAAAACCACGTATTGTCTGATTCTGTTTATCTTAAACGTCCAGAAGAGGCAAGTGCATAGAGGCAGAAAGTAGATAATCGGTTTCCAGGAGTTAAAAAAAAACTACTTAAACTAAAAACTAAAACTATTAAAAACTCTTAAACTGTATTCTTTAAAAGGGTGACTTTTATAATATGAGAATTATATCTCAATAAAGCTATTTTTTAAAAAAAGAATGAACAAATGAGATTCTAATTATATCCAGATCACTGGGATCGTTTTAATTCAGTGTCAATTCCAGAAGGGAGGTTTGTCATGAATAATTTGGGTCAGAAATATGGGTAGCAAGAGGTTCAAATGTACTCTTGGCAAAGCTCAGCCTGGCAGTCCTGTCAGCCTTTGAGATTTGTTGCCTAATGGCCTGGTGAGAGTTGCTAGAATCCCCGGGCTTTAGCAGTTGACCACAGGGCCCTCATTTCCCCGGAGCCACTGGCTGTCTAACCGTGGAGTCTGGTCAGGGCACTAGGTCTACAGAGAGCACATCTATTCCCCCAGAAATGCCCTGCTGGGAATTCAGTTTACTACTTGCCATTATAGCGATGTAATTGCATGCTACTCATTGATAATGTGCAAAACAATCACTAGAGAGTATAAACAAACAGATGGTGAGCAACCTCCCTGCAAAATGCTGAAGGCAAACCTCACAAGGGTTTTTTGTTTCATCGGTTTTGCAGACCTGATGCAGTAATCCCAGATGTGCAGCAGAGCATATGCGGCAGTTCGGAAGTGACAATGACACATTCTGTAGAATGGCACATTGTCAGAACCATTCACGGGAGAACACCCGAAGGCAACCAGGAGCCAGAAAGTGGAATTAAGATTCACTGGCAGGCCTCTATTGCCATCAATGATCCAAACTTTTCATGCTGAAAAACGCCTTCTGTCCCCCTAATGCATTTTCATACAGCATGTAAATTTCAAGTGGCTTCTCCTGAAAATGCTTTCTTCACCCACCCACAAGGAGCCTGTAAGACTTGTTCAAGGAGAGGTACACCATCAAGGCCTGTGTGCCTGTTACCTGTGGGGCTAGTGTGCAGTATGTGGCCTTTGGGGACTGGCTTCTGTCACTTCCTGTGATGTCTTCTAGGTTCATCCATGCTGTTGCATATTTGAGGATTTCATTCCTTTTTTAAATAATATTCCATTGTATGCTAGATCATGTTTTGTCCATCTATTCATCACTTGACGGACATTTGGGTTCTTTCTACTTTTTGGCTACTGTGAATGCTGCCGCTATAAACTTCGGTGGACAGCTTTTGATGGGGACATGGGTCTCGCTTTCTCTTGGATGTATAACCAGGAGTGGACTCGGTGCATCATATGGTGACACTAATGTTTCACTTTTTTGTGAAACTCCCAGACTGTTTCCCACAGCAGCTGCACCATCTTACACCATGTTTGCTCCTTGCTGCATTAGGGGCTGGGCCGCTTCTTGGCCTCTGCATTTTGTGCCCCTCCTGATCTGCAGATCCCTCTTGCAATACATTTCCAGGTACTATGTTCTCATTTCCTCCTCCTACTTTCCCTCTAGATCAGGTAACCTGCCCTCAAGCAAAGGCGAGGGAAAGAGAACAAAAATGCCACAAGGGCCCACAGCGGGCCACGTGCTGTACCCTACGCTTTATGTGCACACAATAAAGCAAGGTGTCTCCACCTGATCGGCCAGGAAACTGAAAGCGTGTGCTCCAATCTGCTTCCCAGGCCGCTGGGGCAATGGTTCTCAAACAATGTGCCACAGAATCTGCTGGTGCTTCAGAGGTTCAGCAGAAAACAGCATTTTCTGCCAAACAATGAATATTTTAAATTCCTGAAAAATCCACTCCTCACTTGGATCTGTTTCATATTTTGAAATTCTAGGAATCCATCAGTGATCTTACCCACTAGGACTTAGAACGATACATGGCATGTAGTAATTGTTCAATAAGTATTTATCTGGTAAATGAATTTTCTGCTAAAAATTTGGCAAATCGTGTGCTAAGGCATTAATTACCAAACCTGGCTGTGTGTCAAAAAATTGCCCAAATAGTATTTTTTTTTAATATAATTCACTGGGCCCCAATGAAGCAGCCTTTCTAGGGTAGGCGTTGGAGTCATTGTTATTAAATTTCCCCAAGTGATGCTGACAGAGCTTTCTGAAGACCCTAGTCTGGGTGCCACTGCTCTCAGGTACTGTTTTTGTCCAGCCGCAGGGTCAGTGACTTCCTTGGTTACCCTCCCAGGTCTAGAGGATCTCACTCTGGTCCAGAGCCCCTGGTCAGTAATCACATGAATGAAGTCTCTTTCTAGATCCATTGGCATTACAGTCCATTGGCCACTGCTGGCTTCATACCAACCATTAGATCATCCAATGTGAGTGATGATTCTCCACGTCTAGAGTGCTCCCATGGTCAGTCTTTCCCTATACATCTGCTTTAGACCTGCTTTCTTATTATTAAGCAACAGAGATTAATGCCATACTAGTTTGAACACAAGAAGTTCTCCATGGCTACAGAAAAGAATCTCACCATTTCTTTTTTTGTGTGGGGGGGAAGGTAATTAGGTTTATTTATATATACCTATTGTCATGGAGGTACTGGGGATTGAACCCACGACTTTGTGCATGCTAAGCACAGACTCTGCCACCAAACTCTGCCTCCTTCCTCACCACTTTTTGTATTCCATAACTCTCCCCCAGTCACTCCCTAAGGACTTGAGGGTCAGACATTTGCCATGCAAGCGTATACAGGGTTGGTTCCCCTTTCCCTCCACCTATCAGAAAGCAGCAGGAGTTCCCACAGACTCAGTTCTTCTTTCAAAGTCAAGGCTAGAGTAGACAGTTGTACATTTTTTTTTCTACTGATGATGGACGTAGAGAGAAACAAGAACTCCTAACTCACCTCTATGTGCTTATTCAAGTTTCACATCCCCTTTTCTCCCAGAAGGAAGAAGAACTTTATCATATTAGGCACATTTCAAAATTCTCTAGAGATGTTCAGTTATTTATCTACAGGCAGAGGAGACCCACGGGGTGAGGAAGACCAGGGCATGGCTGTGGAGTTGCCCTTTAAGGCAGAGTAGGGGTGGCAGCTAGGGTGGGAGTAGCACAGCCAGTGAGGGGAGGGAAAGGGGAAGAAGGGGGCCCGAGTGGGACTAGATGACCACCAGGTATACCCCAGTCAACAAAGTATCCATGAGGACAGAGCAATATCCAAACCCAGTTCAAGCAAATCACTGCCACCAGAAACTTGCGAGGTCTCAAGATAGCCTCAAAAAGGTCTGCAAGGGATCAATCAACACCAGCTCTAAAATTCTGCCACTCCAGGTGTGGTCCTCCAACCACCAGAGCATTTGTTACCAATGCAGGATCTGAGGTCCCACCACCCAAATTAACAAGACCCCTGTGTGATATAAACACGAATTAAAATGCTCAGAACAATCTTCGGAGCAAGCACAACCCAGGAGTCTTTATTTTTAGCAAGCACATAAGTGATTCTGATTCCAGATGTTCCAATTGGTTTAGTTCTGGGCAGGTGACGTGAAGTTCCCACCTCCTTGAGGGCAAAATGACATTTTGAAGCCTTAACTAATTTTTTGCATGCATTTTTCTCTTTTGCCCATTCCCCATTTCCAGCAGATGGTCTATTTTGTGCCCATGGTCATTTGGCAGGGATATGAGAGATAGAAAGCTAAAGAAAATGAGAGAAATGGACAGACTTCTTCCCAACTGTTGCTTCCAAAAGCCTGAAGCCCATCCTGGTACTTAGAGGAGCTGAATGTTTGGAAGTGAGTTTAGGGGAGAAGGAGACTGACCCACACTGGAAAAAAAATTGCTTCATGCTAGGGGAAAGGAGGGACAGGCCGAAGGACAGATGTCACTGTGGCCCAGAGACTAAGGCTCTGTGCCCTAACAGCTGCAGACAGGAAGCACCTGTCTTAGGGGATTCCTATGACCTCATGGAATAGAGTGGGAGAGGTCCTGGGGCTTGAAGGAAACAAGAGGCCCTGGGGCTTAAAGGCCATTCCAGGGGCAACCTGCATGCATTGGTACATTAGAGGGACAGTCTTGGCAAGGCATCTCAGGACAGGTGACTTGAAGATCAAATGGGCTTGTGCTGAAACCGTCACAACGGTGATGACAAGTTCTGCGGATGCAGATTTGAACTCACGTAAATGGCAAGAGCCAAGAGAAGGGGCAGCGTATTCAGCGTGCAGCCCCAGAGGATGAGGATTAGGCCCTTGGAATTAAGTTGTGATTGAAAAGAAAGGAAGCCAGAATGTGCAGTGAAAACTGTACAGGCGACATGGGAAGGCTGGCGGGACTTTAATTCAAGAACAGTCTCCAAAATGTCCTTCTTTGGGGGCCCCTCCTGGGCAGCTGCCCCTCTCACCACTACCTCCAAATTTTCTCATCAGGATCCCCAGCTCTGTCCCCCAAACACCCTATTTTCTTTAGTCTTTCTTTCTTTCATTTATTCTCCTCAACATTGCTCAGCACGAACAACCTTTGTGAGCCTTTAAAATGAAGACCCTTACTAACAGTAAAGAAACAGGGGTTCTCCCTTGACCCCCTCTCCCCTGGGACAGAGAGAAGCCAGCTTTTCCAATCGCACTGCTTCACCTTCCCTCCCAGGAGAGGCAGGGACTGTGTGAATTCCTTCCCAGGTGAGGCTGACCTGAGGCGCGCCTGAACCTGCAGAGAAAGGAGGAGACAGTGCTTCCTCATGGAAACAAGCTTTCCCATGATCCTCTGTTCTTACCATCGCCGTTTTTAAGAAAGTCGAGGTGAAGTAGGTGTTAGCTTTTGGGAGAAATGACAGCTAATGACAGCCAAGATTGCGTCTCCATTTCTACCCCCTCTCACCTTCTCCAATGACGAAGTTCAGCTTTCCTAAAGATTCAGGGCCTTTGCGACCTGAAATGTTGACCCCCCCAAAAGACAATTTCTGCTAAAAGCATTTGCCCTGTAATTGGTTCTGGAAGTGAAACTTTTAAACAAGCCAGGAACAACAGTGACCTGCCAGCGGCAACAGCGCCCCAACCTCCTCCTTCCTGAAATGAGACCAGGGTGGAAGTAGAGACGTGCTGAGGGTGAGAGAAAAGCCCACACTCATTCTCCAGTCTCTGTTATTTCTGGGCAGGAACTTTTCCTACTCGATCCAAAAAAACCACAGGTTCTGGCTTTGCGCCATCCCCACGTCTCGACACCTGCCGGGAGCCTCTGCGTGGCAGCCTGAGCCAGTGCTCCCTGGAGAGAGCGGCGGGCGGCTCCTCCCTCCTCCAAACCCAGCAAGGCCTTCGTTCACCCTTTTCCAGGCTCAGAGAAGTGGAACGAGTTGTCTGAAAGCGGGTAGGAGACAGCTCACTTGAATAACTCAGATTACAACCACCACCTCTGCCCGCATCCCCCTCCCCACCACTTCCTCTTCCCTTTCATCATCTCTGAAAGGTACCGGTGGGTGCATTTCAAGCCTCCTACTTTGGCTGTAGCATCTATGTTATAGTATGACCTCATCACACTGTAGTGGGACAGCCTACTGCAGGGGAGCCCATTAGTCGTAGGGCAGCTGGCTTCAGTCATGTGGACAAAGAAGGAGAAAGGGAAAGATGGCATGGAGGGAAGAAATGGTGAAATGGGACAGTGAGAGACGATCAGCCAGTCCTGGCTTCTGATACTTCATGAAGCTTAAGAGTGCTTGGCTTCCATAGAGCATCATTGTGCACCTCCCAGCATCCTGTGTCTCCACCAGAGCAACACCATTCCTTCTCTTAGACTGCCTGTCTCTCCTACAGTGATCCAGGATCTCCTCGACACCAGAGATCTTTTTTTATTCATGTTTGTAACTTTAGCCTGTGATAGAGAACTCGAAGAAGGCCAGAAAGGAGTAGGAGATGGCACAGTTGGCTGGGGTCTAGAAGATGACAAAGACATGACACTTAGAAGATGGACAGGATGATAACTGGGCCTTCAAGAACAATTTATGATAACCAAATATATAACCTTAAAACAGAATGTGTACCTAAATACCCAGAAGCAACCCCCTTTGTAACATGTGTAACCAAAATTAATATGAATGGCATTAATAGTTCTAATGGAGTGGTGGACCCAAGAGCCTTATCATTGCTAGCCAAATGGCAGAATTCATAGAGTATCAGAGTTGTCCTGCAGGAGCATCAACGCCTAATGGTGTCTAAAGAAAATGTGATACTCCCTCAGCCACCCAATGGACAGTGTTACAGCAATTAATTAAAAAGAAAAGCCACAGGCCCTCCCCTCCCCTCCATTCGATTTAAGCAGTCTTCATTTTTCCACAGTAGTAAATTTTCTAGTTACGTCTTGTAGACCTCAAAATACTGGAAAGGAAGCTACCATTCAAAGGCAATTTATCTTCAGATACTGTAAGTGATACTCATTCTTTGTCCACTTGAAATATTTAAGTTCTGCAAGTAAAAAAAAAATCATCTTCTCAGTCTGACACAGAGAAGGGGCTTCAAATGTTGGCTGAATGAATAAAAGGACAACTCAGTTATCACACATTGCCCTTGTGTTTCATGATAAAAGTTGTCAGACGTTACGTTTGGTGCTTTGCATGTGCACACACACACACAAGTATTGAGTATCTTTCCTCCCATCCGTGGTTGACAGTTAAATGGAATGTTATTTTGTAAATACAGTAAACATGATTAACTTCTTGTCACATGTGCTTTTTACTGCTGCCTAGAGACAGGGGCTCCAGGAGGGCGCTCATGCCCATGGAATATCCTGCAAGACTTTCAAGAGTGAGTAGCTGCCTCCCTAGCTGTTATCGTCCCTCTTGGCAGCAGCATCCATGTCCAGCTGTCAGTGTTAAAAGTGCCAAATCAGCAAATTATCAGGATCGTTTGCAGCTAGATCGCAGGCAGGTGACCCAGTCCTGGCTCCAGGGACCTGCTGTGGCTTCTGCTGAGAAGTTCTTGGAAAGCAGGTCCTCCTTAATAACTGCAGAGGCAGGATGGGAACACCCCTGCCATGTTGCTGGAGACAAGGCCTCATGAGGATGTGGAGCTTGGAACCCCAAAGTGATTTTAAAAATATGAAGGCATGAAAAAAATGCTTAATATCATTAATCATCAGAGAAACCCAAATCAAAACTACAATGAGTTTATCACCTTACACCAGTCAGAATGGCCATCATTCAAAAGTCCACAAATGATAAAATGCTGGAGAGGGTGTGGAGGAAAGGGAACCCTCATACACCATTGGTGGGAATGTAGTTTGGTGAAGCCACTACGGAGAACAGTATGGAGATTCCTTAAAAAACTAAAAATAGAGTTACCTTGTGATCCAGCAATCCCACTCCTGGCATATTTGAAAAGACATATGTGCCCCAGTGTTCACAGCAGCACTATTTACAATAGCCAAGACATGGAAGCAACTTAATGTCCACTGGCAGATGACTGGATAAAGAAGTTGTGGTGTACACATACAATGAAATACTACTCAGACATAGAAAAGAAAACATAATGTCATTTGCAGCAACAGGGATGGATCTGGAGATTGTCATGCTAAGTGAAGTAAGCCAGAAAGAGAAAGAAAAATACCATATGATATCACTTATGTGTGATCTAAAAATCTAAAAAAAGGACACAAATGAACCTACTTATAAAACAGAGACAGACTCGCAGACATAGAAAACAAACTTATGGTTACGGGGAGGGGGAAGGGGATGGGGAAGGATAAATTGGGAGTTTAGGATTTGCAGATACTAACTACTATATTTAAAATAGATACACAACAAGGTCCAATTGTATTGCACAGGGAACTATATTCAATATCTAATAATAGTTTATAATGAAAAAGAATATGAAAAGGTATATATATATATATATATATATATATATACACACACACACACACACTCATATATATATATAAAACTGAATCACTATGCTGTACACCAGAAATTAACACAACATTGTGAATCCGTTTAACCTCAATTAAAACAGACAAACAAACCATGAAGGGAGGTATCACCAAAACACTGAGAACAACAGAGTAGGAAAATAAAAAATATTACCAAGTCTGGACTCATTCTGCTCTCTACACAAAGGTCAGAGCAAGGAACAACAACTTTCTTCAGAAAGCTAGCAAACTAAGGAGATGGTGAACTAATGTCCTAGAAAACCATCCTCTCCGAGTTTGAATTCAGGCTTCTTTTGTACTGAAAGGGGAAGGGGTAAAGTCCTGGTTCTGGATAGACTCTGGAAGGGAGGTGTTAATTTCTTCCTTCCTGCAGTCACTCACGAATGGACCAAGTAAGGATGTTTCCTGTGGGCTAAACAAAGGTATTTTAGCTTAAAGCTCATTACCTGGGAGGCAGGATTCCCAGAGGTGGGCCATTATGTACAATTGAAGCTTACAGGCAACATCCCTTTAGTGATTAACAAGCAATAGAAGACAAAGGTTAAAGTAAAAGAAACAGATCTAATATAGAGTCAGATATGTTCTTCCCCATTCATTACAAAAAGAGCCTGGGTGCTTAACTGCTGTGGTAGGCTGCGTAAAGACCTCGAAGATATCTGTGATCTAATCCCTAGACCTTGCAAACCTTACCTTGTATGAGGAAGGGGATTTTGCAGAAGTGATTAAGCTATGGATCTTGAGATGAAGAGGTTATCCTGAATTATCTGGGTGGGCCCTACATACAATCACAAGGGTCCTTAAAAAAAGGAGGCAGGGGGAGATTTGACTACAGAAATAGGAAGCCAGAGGTTGGAGTGATTCAAGGAAGGGGTCACGAGCCAAGGGAAACAGGCCTCCAGAAGCTGAAGGAGACAAGGAAAGAGATTCTCTCCTAAAGCCTCCAGAAAAAACCGGCCGTGCCAACTGACCTGAATCCAGAGAAACTGACTTCAGCTTTCTGACCTCCAGAACTGCAAGAGAATAAATTTGATTGCTTTAAGCCACCAAGTTTGTGATGATATGTCATAGTAGCAATTTGTCAGCAACAACCTAACAGCGAACCAACCTGGGAACTCCCTAACTTTTTATTTTCTTGGGGAGCGACATCATTTAAAAAATTCCTATGTTTTTAAGTTACTTTTGAGCAGAAGCTGGTTGTTACCAAGGCATCCTAAATAAAACTTCTAGCATAACCAATGGTAGCGTTGGTAGGGGTATTATAGGATATTGGTTCATTCAGAAAGAATTTAAGAATTTATATATATTTAAATATATATATAGAGAGAGAAATTCACGTTCAAGAGCTTTGCGCAGAACCAAGCTTCATCTATTTAGTATATTGGGTACCTCCCACTTAATTTTTTATAGTAGTGGTAAAATAAGTAGCAATATTTTTGAATTACATTAAAGTATGTCTTATTGCTCCATGGTCCCTCACCTCATGGCCCAAGTGGTTGTCACCACTGCAGTGAAAAACCAGCCAAAGAGACGAGGGGCAGGTCCAAGGATGAGGGCACAGTCTGGAAAACTGCACGTCCACCCACAGAGCAATGGTGTGAACTGGCCACAGGGCCATGCCTAAGTGTCATGGAAGCTGCAAGTCTTTATTCCCATGTGCCCAATTAGAAACTCAGAAAAAGAAGGGAGATCACATATCAGGGACGCCACATGGTCTGTGTCAGGAGTTCTGTTGACAGATGAGTATTCAAGTTAAAATCAAGAAGGAGGCATCAACATCTCAGTACAATGGCCTAAAAATCAATCCTACTGATGGAGTCTGAGTCATTCCAGACCTCTCCAGGCCTGCTGCCCTGCTTTATGGTTTTGTTTGTTTTTGTTTGTTTGTTTTATTTTGGGAGCAGCAGAACCTTCTGCATATAAGAAAGATACCAGTGGTAGGGCCCTTCCCCCTTGCCTTTATAATCATCTTGGGAATCTCTTTGGAACATGAGTGTTCTGGGAACACACTTTGAAACAATGCATTTGCTCTAAAAGGAAGCAAAACCATACTGCTAGACACAGTGATGCTTGGGGATTCCCAAGGCTGCTGAGTTTATTTCTCCTGTGAGAAACCCCCCAACCCTTGGTAACGGAGCTGGACGGGTCCTATTTCTGCACTCAGTGCTTGATCTGTTTTAGAGTCACTCACTGCAGGGGAAACAGAAGCTTGAACATTCTGCTCAGCAAGCGAGAAACCATTTTCAATGACACTCCATAGCTCACAGTGCTGTCTGGGGCCAGAGTGAATGCTGGTTGCCATGGCACTGCTTTAAATTATGTCCGTGCTGACACACTGTCACATGCTGTTCCCATGCACTGGGGCCATGTCTATCTCTTCCTACTGTTTGCTGATTGATGCTTGAGCTCGGCACCAGGAACAGAGATGTAACAGCAAGAAGGCAAATCCATGGGGTCACCACACCATCTGCCTAAACAATATATAAGATATCAGGGATTGGAAATATTTGAACTAGGAAACTAGAGATCCGGCTTCTGCTCACAGTTCTCCGCTGTGCAGCTTTGGGCCAATCCTTTCATCTCTCCATGCCTTGGATTCCTCACCTGTACAATGAAAGAGATGGAATAGCATGTGTCCAAGGTCTCCTCCTGATGTAACCAGCTCTAGTTCCTGCGTGCTGTTTTGAAGCCGCAGAGATGAGCAGAGTTCTGCAGAGGATGAACATCAAAGTGTGAGTGAGGCAATTCCTGTAAGCTGTTACACAGTCCTCCCCAGGCTGACTGTTTCTGAAACGCCCTTCCAGCGCCTCTGAGCTGCTAGAGATTTGTTTTGAGTCAATTCCCTGGCAAGATGCCACTTGCCAGAGGTCCCTTCTGAGGTACTAAGGGGACTGTTTTCAGTTTGAGTTGAGTCATTATTTGCCTTGGAAATGATTTTTTCTCAGGATGGTCCCTCTTCAATGCTCAGGACTTTGATCCCCCAAATTTTTATCCCCCTGAATAAAGTAAATTTTAAAACTAGAGAAAGATACACATGTGAGGCAAGCCTCTGGACCTTTTTCACAGAGCAGCGTCTCATGGGATCAAAAGAGCTGTGAAGTAGCAGCTCTGATACTTGGCTAACCATTATGCAGCTGGTTTCACAAGGTGTGATTTGAATGAGGTCATTTTTAAATTTCTGCTTCCATTGTCCTGAGCCTTACCCAGCCTTCATCTGTAGATTTTAGGGACAGGGCTCCCACCTTCAAAGTCTCCTCCCTACCCCACCTCAGTTATTTCCGAGAATCCCCAGAGGGTGTCCCATGTATATGCACAAAACAAAAACACAAACTAGGAAACAAGGATTACAATGGGTAAGGGTGTCTTGGTATAAATCAGGGCTGCACATGTCATAGAAAAAAAAAAATCTAGGGCCTCAATTAAAAACCACTGTCTTAATAACAAGGATTGAGTACCTTAGTTTGCCTGCCAGGGGGCAAGAGAAAACTCTAAGCAGACTTCATAGAGAAAGTAAAACACTGGCTGACATCTTGAACCGTGGGTGCTAGATCAAACGACAATGGCTTTCAGGGAAGATAAGATGAAGCAGATGTCTACTATCTTGCATCCCAACTGACTGAGCCCTCCCCTTTGCAACTGGAATATTTCTTCATTCATTTGTTGGGTTTTGTAAAAATTGTCCAAAACTTAGGATTAAGGCAAAAAGATAATTGCACATCTTTTCAATGTCATGCTGGAGCAATGCTTAACAGACCTACCCCAGCAGTAGTCCTCTAAAGAATATATCTTTGTTTGATTCATTAATTATCATTAGGGTCCAGATTCTGTGAAGCTACCTGTTAATTTCTAAGTTTTCCTCTCTTAGAAACACAAATGATTCCTATTCAGTGGAAAAGACAACCCCAAAGATGACAGTTTCTTACCCCAAAGGACACTAACCAGATTTATCTCTAACCAAGCTAACACATCTCCACATATCTCCTGACTCTACATAAATCTCTGTTCTTAGAATTTTCCTTGGACCAGCTTGTTTTGCTGGTTTCGTCAATAAATGAGTTAAATAAATATTTGAAACATGCTCACTATATGTTTGATGAGAATCATGTGTTTGACTCGTGGAAAATTATCCTTTGGCATTCATTTAACAAGTGTTTGTTGAACAACTATTAGAGGTAAGGCAGCGTGCCAGGGGCAGGGAATGTAACAGAGAATAAGACAGATCAGGCCTCTGCCCTCACGAAGCAAACATTCTGGAGGGGAGAAAACCATAAACAAATCAATACCTTACAGATTGTGATTAAGGCAATGAAGAGAAATACATAAGATGCTGGGACAGAGATTAATGGGAGAGGAGGTCAAATGAGGCTGAACGTGACATTTAGCTGAGACTTGAAGGAGAGAAGCCAGCCCTACAGAGAAGCAGAGGAAAGGAGTTCCAAGACAAAGGAAATGACAAGCACAAGGACCCCGCTGTGGGGTCAGGTTCAACGTGTCCTGAGAACTAGAAGCAGCCCATGGTGGCTAGGGTAGAGTTGATCAAAGGAAAGATGGCACAAGATAAGATCAAAGAAGTAACATGGGACTTAGTATTTAGTGTTGAGATGTGTCATTTACTAAGAACTAAGGAAGGAAGAAGGGAAGTGTTCACCATCCAGATGCTGAGTGACCCCCGTGTCTTAGTTATTTCAGTACATCACATTATGGGCTGTCTTTCAGCTTTCTCAATGATAACATCTTACACACCATGGTACAGTTCTCAAAAGTAAGAAATTAACATTGGTACATTACTATTAGCTAAACTACAGTTTATTCACATTTTCCCAGCTTACTACTAAATCATTTCTTCTGTTCCAGTATCCAGTCCAGGGAGCCATGTTGCACCCTTTGTCATGTCTCCTTAGTCTCCTCCAGTCTATGACGGCTCCTCCCTCTTTTCTTGTTTCTCTTGACTTTGACAGTGTTCAGGAGGACCGTATTTTTGTGGAATGTTTCTTAATTTGTGTCTGTTTGATGTCTTCTCGGGATTAGACTGAGGTTATGGGAAAGAACAATAGCAATGAGGTGACATGTTTTCTTTTAACATAGATACAACTCAAGAACCTGGCTGAGAACTGTCCTGTGATACTCCGAGTAGGAGGGGATTTTGTGACACTTGGCGAAGAAGGAGACGTTTCATGAAACTGAGGCTAGGAACAAGAAAATCATGTTATTCCCCAGTGGTGGGGAAACATGATTACAAGTTAGCAAATTCAGAAGGCTGGGTTCAGTAAAAGATGATGATAGAATGACCTGTCAAACGAAACACCGTGCTCAGTAAAATCTTAAAGATCTGAGGCTTTCCTGAGATGTCAATGTTTCCTCCGACTGGCAGCTTAGGTAATCGGAACCTTTGTTGCGGGTTGGTTTCTTCATCAGTAGGCAAGAATGCAGTCATGCATGATTGTGTTTGAATTTTATTCCAAGACTAGTGGGAAGTTAATGAAGGATACTGGGCTGGAGACACATATTCCAAGTTGAGAGGACAGCATCTTTTTTCTTTTGGAGATTTAAAAATATTTTTTAATCTTATTTTTTATTGAAATGTCTATTTACAGTGTTCGTTCCAGGTGTACAGTAAAGCAATTCAGTTATACATATACAAACATACATATTTGTATTTTCAGTTTCTTTTCTGTTACAGCTTTGTACAAGAAATTGAATATAGTTCCTTGTGCTATGCAGTAGGTTCTTGTTGTTTATCAATTTTATATACAGTAATGTGTATCTATTAATCCCAAACTCCTAATCTATCCCTCCCCACCACTCTCCCCCCGCCCCATAACCACAGTTTGTAAATAAAGCTTGTATTTTCTGTTTGTTTTTCAGATTCCACACGTAAGCCACATCATATAATATTGTCTTCCTCTGTCCGACTTAGTTCACTTAACATGATAATCTCTAGGTCCACTCATGTGGCTGCAAATGGCATTATTTCATTCTTTTTTTATGGCTGAGTAAGAGAGAACAGCATCTTGAAAGGCATGAAGGTGTGAGGGAGCACTTGGCACAGTCAGGGAATCAGACTGCCTGGAGGGAAAGGTAAACATAAAAGAACCATGAGAAATACAGTTAGAAAGGAATCAGAGGTCAGAGCAGGAAGGGCCTTATATCTCATTTTAGGGCATTTTTGATCCAATAAATGATTCAGAAGTCGACAGTTGACTTCATTCTGGACCTTGGTTCCAAACCCAACCTATCCTATTATCTTGCAGGTTCAAGGCACTGATTTTAAGGAATCATCAGGCTAACGAGTAGGTGACACGCTACAAATTCATCATCTGCTCAACAACACTCTTTATCACTGAGTCGAGAGTGTTAGCTAAGTGTTATGAAGAACAACACATCACCACCATTAGGAGTGATTGTGCAGCTCAGACATCCGCACTCATCTCCTTACTTTAATTGTGTGGTTACCCTGTTCTCTTTTTCTTTAGATCTACCTGTTGCTTTGTTACTGTCCACTAACCTTTAAATGTTGGTTCTCTCTCAGGTCCTGTTCTCACTCTATGCTCTTTCTCTCTCCTATCACTATCCTGAAAACTCCAAAATCTATACATCTGAATTGTCACTTGATCTTGGCTATATTCCCGCTGTCCCTTGGCCTCTGACCTTTCCATGACACATGCACCTCAAATTCAGCACATCAGAAACAAAACCTCTTCTCTCCCACCATCAATCTGCTCCTCCATTTGTGTTCCTTACTTTAGCTATTGGGACCATCATCCACCTAATCCCCTGAACTAGAAAACTTAGAGTCATCTTTGACTTTTCCTTTTTTGTTACTTGTTATGCATAGAAATATCCCATGCACATCTAATCTGTTGCTAAATCTTGTCCATTTTTAAACCAGTTTTCTCCCATTTGCCCCAAATACTTTACTTCATATCAGCCCAAACTAAAATTATATTCCATCTTCCTTGTTTAGCCATCCTCTGATTCACTGTCAGAAGCATCACTGGGATTTTTTTAAATGTAAATAAGCAGTGGGTTACCCATGTGTAGAGCTACTGTTCCCCTCACTGCCTTGGTGCCTGGGTGGGGGCTGGGTGAATGGAGCCCTTGGACTGGTCACCCAGCTGTCAGCGATCCCATCTGTTTAAATCTCATCATTCTCTGTTGTCACTTCCTGGCTCAGTGCACACCCTCTCTGCCCAACCCTGCTGCACTCCAGGCCCTGCTGCATATAGACTGTGGTTACTGCCAGAGCAAAAGGAGAAGTAGGGCGTGAAAGAACTCCTACTCCAAGGGAGGGGCTGCCTCCTTAAGACAAAGGAGATACCCCCTCCCGAGGGAGGGAAGGCTCAAACGTTGGGATACAGAAGACTTCCAGGGTTCAGATATTCTTTTTTTTTTAAATTGATCTCCTTGATTTTTCTTACCACTTTAATCTAATCCATTGCTTTTCAACTTTTTGTGTGTGTGTCATGGCGTAATCTAACCCATACAGCCTCCAGGCCATCACACCAAAGAGTGTGCTCTTACCCAGAAGCGCCAAGCTGTCATGTCCTTGGACGCTTACTGTCTGTGCCATTTCCTCTGGATGATGTGTTCTTACCATCAGTTAAGCCCCATAAACACACGGGTACCTACTACACACCAGGCTCAGGCACACTTTCCACCCACCCAGCTGATCAGCCCTGTGTGGCCTTGCCCACGTGTCACCTCCTACACAAGTCTTTCCTTTGACTTTACCCAGGTAGATACGATTTCCTCATTCTCTGTTCCCATGCAGTTTTTAATACATGAAACAAACCCTTGGTATTCATAAATTTAACATTCCTGGTTTAACCAGTTCAAAAGTTACTCCATAATATGAGTCCGTAAACTGTCGTCATTTGTCATTTTGCCAAAGCACAAATGGGAACCATCCTCCCTGAAGAGCTGGGGAATGAGAGCGAGTCACCTCCTCTTGGAGGCTTTTCCTGCTACTCCATCCTGCTCAGGCTCAGGCTGGCGGCCCCTGAATCAGTGGGGATACTTCCCACTCTACGTGAGAATAGGAATAACAACGCTTAGTTACTTCACACAACAGAGCGTCTGAAGGAGGGTGGTTTCCAGGTTTCTCAGCTCCTCAACACTGTCAGGGCTCTGGGTCAGGATTTTTGCCAAGTCACTCGGCCATGTCCACATGGTGACAATATGACAACAGTGACTTCAAACAGCATGTCCTCACCTAACTCCACTCAAAGTGGGATGAAAGGACAGGGCTCCATTGCACTTTTTTTCGAGGAAGCAAAACTTCTTCCTGGAAGAGTCCTCCACAGGCTTTCTCCTTCCCTTCACTGGCCAGAACTTGGTGGTGTGTCCAGCCATAAACCAAACACCAGAACAGGTGAAACAAGTAACCGGGCTTGATTTAGATTTAGTGGTCCTCAGGCTAGCAGCAACAGCATCACCTGGGAACCCGCTAGAAATCCAAATTCTGGGCCCTCACCTAGACTTACTGAATCAGAAATGTTGGGGATGACATTCAGGAGTCTGGATTTTGAAAGCCCTCAATGTGATTCTGATGCAGACCAAAATTTGAGAATCACTGGCTTAGGTCTAACATGGTTCATCCTTGAGCCTGGGGAAGGGTTCACCTACCTGAGCATCTTGCCTCCTCAAACAAAATCAGGGTTCTATGAACTAAGGAAGAAGAGAGGGATGCTGTTGGGCAGGCATCCCCCTTCTCGTATTTCCATTTGAAGATCACTAATTACATTATTTATCCATCAGTTTTCTTGCCTGACTCCCCAGCCAGCTTCTTGAGAGTATGAACTTTGTCTTTTATTAGTGTTTCTATCCCTCGCACAAAAGAAGGCACTCGATTCGTATTTGCTGGACAAACTAATGGATACGAAAGTGACCTCTCCTTCCTAATTGCCCGTCCCCTTAACAGCTGCTTCCTGCTGCCTTCCACTCAAGGAACATTTTCACATTAGCTCATGTCAGTGAGCCAAGAGCAGTCCCTTCCAGGGGATCTGAGAACAATTATTCCTTTGCACGTGGGTGCAAGTGGAAACTCTGGCTTTCTGAATGCATGTTGGGTCTTTATGACATTCATTTTTGTTTGGGGGTGTCCTCAGAGAGCACTGCCATATGATAGCACAGAACTGAATGTGTCAATTGTTCGGCTGAGTTCTGGCTGCCGACTCCTGGCTGGCAATCTTTCTCTGAGGCAGCTGTGTCCTCTGAGTTAAATACGACCTGGAAATAAGCCTGTGAGCTTCATCCTCCATCAGAGCTGCACAGCAAGAGGCGATGGCAGAGCTGTGACATTCAGTTTGTTCTGCCCGGCAGTCACCTCGACAAGCCACTCTCCTGGGCTTTCTGACGCCACTTGTATTAGGTAGGACCCTTTTGGTTGTACATGACAGAAACCCACATGCGAAATGATGAAAATAAAGGGGAAGGAAGAAGGTTGCAGGCTCATACAACTACAAGTCTTAGGGGTAGCATCAGTTTCAGTGCTTCCCCAAGACTTGCAGCATATGCTCCCACAAGGTCCTCAGAACCTTCCGTCTTCATCACACAACTGGGTGTCTTCTACATGGCCTCTGGCTCAGGCAAGATTTCACAGAACAAGCCAGGAGGCACTTCAGGCTCACATCCCCTCCATTCAGCACATGCAGCAGAAAGCAAGCCCCTCTTTCACAGAAGTGATAGCAAATATCCCGGGGTTGACCCTTCCCATCCTAACACAAGCCACCTGGACCTTCCATTAGGATCCCATGACCACTTGCTTACGATGGTATAAGTGCCCAGCCTGAGTCAGATGAGGGTCAGTCCCACTGACCGTATGGACGGGGAATGAGGAAAGATGCCTCCAACGCAAAATCCCAGGGCTGTTACCAGGGGAGTGGGCAATGGCTGCAGCGGAGACAAAATCCACACATGCCCCATCTACCACTGCTCCGTGGGGTGAGTCTCCCAGTGACACTTCATGGAAAAGGCACCCACAGACGTGCAGAGCTGGGCCTCATTTTCTAAAACGAGGCAGGAAATGAAGTGCCCCCTAAAGACAAGGAGAGTGGACTCTTTCTCCTTCCCACTGGCTTGAAATAGCAGGGCTGGGAGGATGGTACCCACAACCTCCCTCTCTGTCATTTAATCTCCGGAACACCTGCCCTGAACATTCAGCTCAGCCAACACCCCCCTCTCCCCATAACGTTTCTTGGCCTGCTTTACCGTCTTTTGTAATCACCCGTTAACATCTGCGATATTTTATGTGTGGCAGGAAAGATTTTTTTTTCCTCCTTTACCCTTCCTCCTGGGGTTAAATACAAAATAGATTAGAATAACAAAATGAGGCACACATGCTTCTTAATGGAATTACCTAAAGATCCCTTAAGCTGGGAAGTGTCAGTGGTTCCCTCTCTCCACTCCCAAGGGCAGGTCCATGTAGAGGCCTCTCCTGTTCTCTTCCCGGCACTCTCCTGGCCTAAAGCCCTGGATCCATGCAGAAAAGAACCAGATGAAGCTGAGGGGGTGAATTCAAACTGAGGGGGAGGGTAAAGGCAGTAAGGGAAGGCAGAGCCACGGTGGGGAGGTAGAGGAGATAAGAAATCCAAGGGGGTAGAAAGTAAAAGCAAGGATTTCTTTACCATCTTCTCGGGGACCAATATTTTTCTATTTGCAAGGAGACAATGCAGCTAGATGCAGAGATACAGTCTTTAAATCAATGATAAAAATCAAGGACTTGCCCCTCCTCCCATCTAGCTTTTACCAGCAAAGGAAGACCCAGCAATTTGGCTCAAACGATTCTAAATGAAGATTTTACATAACAGGGAGGAAAACCAGCAGGGAAGCTGGAAAAATGAAGCAGAGAAACCATCTCCAGAGCTCCAAGCTGCCCCCCGGGGGGGCCCCTAAAGGACATTCTTCCAGACTCTGTGTCTGGGCTTCATCACTGGATCCATTTGTGGCATGGATCAGACAGCTACTTCCTTTCCAACATGGATAAACCGATGGGATCATGTGTTTATTTAGGTCAAAAACATTCAACTAGTACATTGCAAAGCACAACGCATCAGAAGAAGGGATGTTTTGCTGACTGTAAAATCTCCAGTGAATTCATTTCTCAAGTAAATATATTTCTTCTCCTGTACCAGACCTATAACCCTCCCCTACCTGTGTACATTATGAGTTCTTTTCGAGGAACTCATTGCCTTCATGGCAGGTAAGTGAAAACTAACTTCTCTATTTTGTGGTTTCTTCCTTTGAGACCCTTCCTTTCTTCCTACAGACCCCTAAGACTCATTTCATTTTCTTCCTCCCTTCCTCACGGCTGCTGCTTTCTCTGTCTTTTGTGTATGTCTTGGTCAGTGTTGTTTGTGGCCGACAAGAACCCTCTCTAGATAGTTTCTGCAGTAAGGGATTTATTGAAGGGTGTTAGATAGTCTTCTGCACCCTCCCCAGGGGGAAATCCACCTGGGACTAAGGAACCACTCCTATAAGTAACTTCACTATTGCCACACAGGCCACTTGGCATCTCTGACCAGGATTCTCTTTATAATCCCAGGGCTTACTTTTCACATCATAGACATCTTAGATTTGTCTATTACAATTTTCAGCAGATGGTGACTGATTCTAATATTTGTATATACTAATGACAATTTTTAAGCATTTCTTCTTGAGGTATAATCGACATACAACATTATATGAGTTTCAGGAGTATATATGTATACATACATCACAAGTCTAGTTAACATCCATCACCATACATAGTTACAAAAAAATTTTTTAGTGTACTAATGACAATTTTATTTTTACAAAAGGAATTAAAGTGTTTTAGCAGGAATCAGTATCTTTTTCTAATTAATACCAAGCTGCTATATGGGTGAGCAGTAACCATGCCCATGATAGCAGATATTGAACAACAGAAACCTCACCACAGCTGTTCCAGAAGAACTAAAAATGTTCGCGATGGTGCTTTCTGAAACATGCAGTCTCCTCACCTCTCTAGCACCCTGAAGTGTCACCTGGGCGAGTTGTCTGAGGAGCCCTAGCTGCCGAGAAGTCTAGTAATCCTAGGCTTCTCCCGCCCCTGCATACAGGAGCATGTGGAATTTGTATTGTGAACCCTTCTACCGGGCCATCTCTGAGTTCTGCCATCAAGCATATCATGTCTCCCCATTCTCCCATCTTTGCTGCCACTGAAAAACACCACACAGCCTCTGATCTTTAAAAGATTCTACTGATCCCAATGGTGAAACTCTGAGAAGCCATGCAAGAGGGAGAGATTTGGAATCAGCAAAAACATCCCTTTTCATGGTGCATTATGCTTTGCAGTTTACTAGTTGAATGGTGTAGGATATTTACAAAGCTACTGACATCTCAAAAAGCTTTCTCTGAATTCTTTCTTCAGTCTATAAAGAAATGCAAATGGAGCTTCTGTTCCAACTAGGTAATCTGAGCACATATGTTAATCTACCACCTCCCAAACCTGACACCTCATCTGAATGACAGTAAAGAGAGTGGAAGGGAGGCATCCACAACTAAG
Source organism: Camelus ferus (assembly GCF_009834535.1). Lineage (NCBI taxonomy): Eukaryota > Metazoa > Chordata > Mammalia > Artiodactyla > Camelidae > Camelus > Camelus ferus. The sequence goes on along the minus strand of NC_045698.1, from coordinate 22,743,944 downwards.
AGATTTCAGAGGCGTGAAAACGGAAGAAACTGCTGCCTTGAATGTACAGGGAAGGTCTGAGCCCCAGAGAGGATCTGTGTCCAGCAGTCAGGCTGTCCCTAAACAGCAATGAGCACACAGCTGCTGGGTCTGCCTTGCTACACTTCTTAGGCAGTGAGGGAACAAGCAGCCCAGTTACAGAGAGAGTCTATTTATTACTCATGGAGCGGCAGCAGCCGTGTTCGCATCATGCCCACCTGCCCTCCAGTCTCAGGGGTGAAGCAGAGCCGACCAGGGTGAATGCTGCCCACACAGAGATCCACGTCACAGCTGAGGGAAACCCCAATTCTCTAAGGAAACCCCACCTGTGCCCTAGGGGAAGTCAGTGTCTTTATTACACTGCTCGGAAACAAAACTGTCCCCCAAACCAGACAGACTTTATCTCCAGTTTCCAAGGATGTTTGCTACACAAACATTCTTGAAAAGGCTGTCTGGACAAAAACGGTCATAAAATGTGTAGAAATGCCATGGAAAATGTCCTCCCAGCATTCTTGAGGAATGACAGAGGCTGACGGAGAAGTGAGGAGGAGAATGAGTCAGCTGAAGGCCACGGGGGAATGTCTAACCATGGCTCCAGCCCCAGAGGTGGTCAGTGAGGCATCTGAAGCTGGTACCTTGATGCCCCCTCAAATTCCAGGGCCGATGCAGGGCATTTCCCCTGATGAGTTTTAGGGCTGCTTTGGGGGACCTACTGATGTTCCAGGATGTTATGGAATGAGGCTGAGCCATATAGGGATAAGTCAACAAGGGCCTGAGCAAAGGTTTAGGGACAACAGGCATCACCAGGTTGCAACAACACTGGGTGAGGTGCTGGCTACTGTGGAAGAGAAGTTCTCAAAGCTCAGCCAGCCTAGCCCTTGGGCGCAGGGAGTGACCACTGCCCTGCAGGTGACGACTCAGCTCACACTACTTCCCAGGCCCTTGAATAAAACCCATTTAATGAAAAGCCCCTTCAAGTCCAGCTCTGTCTCAGGGGAACTTCCAAACCTCTCCCCTCATTCCTCTCCTCCCCCAGAGATTTTCACCTTTTAGATTCAAGCTTGATAAAGTATGGAGGAACAAATTACGAAAACAGAATGTAAACCTTCCCAGCCTTGATGGGAAACGGGATAGTAAAGTTACAGGTGTCAGGAACTGGGAAGTGGAGCTTGGAGAGAAGAGTTTAAGGGAAAAGCAAGTGTTTTCGGGTTTTAATAAAGGGAGGTGTCAAGACGATATTGCTTAAAATCATTGGAACAAGAAAGAAAGATTGAAGTCCATTGCTGAATGTTAAAACAGTAACCACCAGAGGAACTGAAAATAACAGTATACCTCTACCAGGAGGGGCACGTGAGAGGGCTACATCCTTATTATTCACAACAGGAAGTCAAGAGATAACGTCTGAAAGTTGATAAGCCAAGAAATAGCAGTGTAAGCATAGTATTTAGACACACAGAAGTAATTACCTAAAAAAACAGAAGCCAAGTAACTGCCTCTGGGTAGCAGAAAATATTCCTGCTCTAGGAGTCCAGTGTTACAGAATTTAATTTTTTTTTAAATCATGTGCCTATATTACTTTGTTTAATACGTTAAGCAATTTTTAAAAATATCAGTGGAATTATACTTGTCTTCCCTCTTCTCCTATGTGGTTCTGTGAATAAAATGTTTCTTAAGCTTCTTTTCTTCTTCTTTTCTTCTTGGGAAGATTCATCAGTCTTCTTCCCGGTTCCTCAAGAGCTGATTTTAAGATTGTTCAGGGTATAAGACATCTTTCAGTGTGAACTAAATGCCTGAGACCCAAATGAGAAATTTCCATAGTATTTATTTATTTGCTTATATGCATATTCATTCATTTATTCTTTCTTTCATTCAGTATGTATTCTGTGACTAGGTAATATGTGCTAGGTACTCCGGCTACAGTGGTGCGTTTCACAGATTAACAGACACTGCCTTCAAGGAGATGACACTCCACTAGGAGAAAAGCCTGAGTAAATAATTATACATATATATTTACTGTGATAACTGATATGAAGTAAAAATAAAAGTAGAGGGAACCCTGAGAGCCAGGGGCAAGGGGAGATGTTGAATGAGAGAGGAATTCTAATTTGGATAAATTACTGTTTCTGTACTACAGGGGACTTACAGCTCAACCTGATCTTAATTAAGACAACTGTCTCAGGTACAACTCTATCAGTGAAGCACATCTTGTAACAGTGAAGCAGAATAGAGAGCCCAGAAATAAACCCACACACCTACCATCAGTTAATCTTTGACAAAGGAGGCAAGAATATACAATGGAGAAAACACAGTCTTTTCAACAAATGGTGTTGGGAAAGCTGGACAGCTGCATGTAAATCAATGAAACTAGAACACTCCCTCACACCACATACAAAAATAAACTCAAAATGACTTAACAACTTGAATGTAAGACATGACACCATAAAATTTTTAGAAGAGAACATAGGCAAAACATTCTCTTACATAAATTGTAGCAATGTTTTCTTAGATCAGTCTCCTGAGGCAATAGAAATAAAAGCAAAAATAAACAAATGGACTTAATCAAATGTATAAGCTTTTGCAGAGCAAAGGAAACCATAAACAAAATGAAAAGACAAGCTGCTGACTGGGAGAAAATATTTGCAAATGATGCGACCAACAAGAGATTAATTTCCAAAATATACGAACAGTTTAAGCAATAACAAAAAAAGCAAACAACCCAATCAAAAAATGGGCAGAAGACCTAAATGGACATTTCTCCAAAGAAGGTTCACAGAGGGCCAATAGGCACATGAAAAGATGTTCAACATTGCTAATTATCAGAGAAATGCAAATCAAAACTACAATGAGGTATAACCTCACACCAGTCAGAATGGCCATGATTAAAAAGTCTACAAATAACAAATGCTGAAGAGGGTGTAGAGACAAGGAAACCCTCCTACACTGTTGGTGGGAATGTAATTTGATGCGACCACTATGGAAAACAGTACGGAGATTCCTTAAAAAACAAAAAAACAGAGTTGCCATGTGATCCAGCAATCCCACTCCTGGGCATATATCCAGAGAAGACTCCAATTTGAAAAGATACATTCACTCCCCAATGTTTATAGCAGCACTATTTACAATAGCCAAGACATGGAAGCAACTTAAGTGTCCCTCAACAAATGAATGGATAAAGATGATGTAACAAGATGTGGTATATACATACATACACACATACACATACAATGAAATACTACTCTGCCATGAAAAAGAATGAAATAATGCTATTTGCAGCAACATTCTAGAGATTATCATACTAATAAAGTAAGTCAGAAAGAGAAAGACAAATATCATATATCACTTATGTGTGGAATCTAAAATATAATACAAATGAACTTATTTATAAAACAAAATTAGACTCACAGACATAGAAAACACAGTCACCAAAGGGGAAAGGGGAGGAGAGAGGGATAAATTAGGAGTTTGAGATTAGCAGATACAAACTACTATATATGAAATAGATGAACAAGGTCCTATTGTATAACACACAGAACTATATTCAATATCTTATAATAACTTATAATGGAAAAAATATGAAAAAGAATATGTATATGTATAACTGAACCACTTTGCTGTACCAGAAACTAACACAGTATTGTAAATCAACTATACATCAATTGTTTTAAAAATTAAAAAAAGAAAAAGGATACTGTAAATAAATAAATAAATAAATAAGCAAGTCATGGGGATGTAACATACAGCATAGGGCTTATAGTCAATAGCTTTGTACTGCAGATTTGAATGTTGCTAAGAAAATTAATTTTATAAGTTCTCATCACAAGAAAAAATGTGTAACCCTGTATGGTAACTAGATTTACTGTGGTGACCATTTTGCAATGTTCACAAATGTCAGATCATTATTAAGTATGCCTGAAACTAATAGAATGTTATATATCAATTACACCTCAATTTTAAAAATTATTTTTATTTTAACATCACATTAGTCTCATACATAAAATTTATCTTTTTTGTTACATTATTCTGAGTTTTTGTCATTTAAATTTGTGATTATCTGGCGTGTTTAGTAGTTAAGGGATGTTCGCGGTTCTCGGGTTTCTATTTTTCGTGTTTGGTTTTGTTTTGTTTGGATGTTGTCCCTGAAAGTCAGAGAGAGCCTTGTTCCATGAGGGGAAAATCAAATTTAGGAGTGAGCTTATACAGAATGACTTCATGTAACTTTTGCCAAATAAATTATGAGGGGGAAGGAACTCAGTGTCTGAAAGGGCCTAACAGTGCCTGACACTTGAGAGAAATTCGTTTAATATGAATCCAAGGCATGAAAGACAGAAACCATGTTCTGTTCATGCTGGAAATCCAGGAGCCCTCAATACCCTCCTCGATTTCCCTTATTCAATCATTGCCCAGGCCTACTGAGTTTACATGTTCACTCTCTCTTGTATCAGCCTTTCTCTGTCTTCAGCACTACCCCCGACCCCAGTCACCATTATTTCCCACATGGACTATGTGGTAGCCCACAGCCAGGGTTGCTATAGGCCTGATGTAAACAACTCCACCAGACTTACTGGGGAACAAATCCGAGAGATGACAAGGGAGGAGCTGGGGAGATACAGAGCAACCTATGAGTGTGTAAAAAACTAGTGAACAGAAATCTTAATTAAATTGAATCCAGAGACCAGAAGGGGGAGCTCTCATGCCCCATGCTGATAGCAGAGCCCAATAGGAAGAAGAAAGTCTTCCTGTTCTTGCCTGGCAAGAGCTCGGCCAAAGGGAGACTGTCACAACTCAGCCAATGAAAATCCTCTCTGTTTCCTATAGTCCTCCCAACTTCCTTTCCCCCCTCTATAAAAGGGTTCTCCTCTCCATTTTTGCAGAGGTCTTGTACATGGCTCACCATGGTTGCAGACTCCCAATTGCCATTGTTTGCTGATCCCCCCAAAAAAACATTTTTACTGGAGAAATAACTGACAGTCTGTTTTAGGTCCACAGATGCATTGCAACTATGAAATAAACTGTCTTCAGTATTAACCATGTTGCATGACTTCCTGCAATTACCTAGCATGAAGCTCATCCAAGAAAGGGGCCATTTCACATCCAATACAGAAAGATGCGATCACGGCACTTTGGAGAGAAAGAGCCCTAATGTTCTTTGATCTTCAGCATCAGGAGTCAGAGGGAAAATAAAACCCAGAAAAGCAGGGGGAGTAAAATAAAATCTGAGTTGGAAACTTGGAGCTTGGACCAACAGACATTTCAAGGAGCCCTACAATTTACAAAGTGTTGCAAAACACCAAAGCAGCTTGATTCACTGTTGCTCAGGCTCCCGTGCATAGATAGCCGTGTGCTCAGTTAATGCTCTGCGGCCACCACCTTGGAATTCTTAATAATTTTTAAACATAGGCCCTGTATTTTTATTTTGACGAGGCCTCACATAGTAAGTACTGTGTCCTGGCCAGGGCCATTTACGGTAGGGAACCTGAAAGATAGAAGTTCTCAGGAGTCATTTCATGGCTTCAATTTAAGCAGGGAGTAGAGCTCAGGGTAGAACATTTGACTGTAACTTAAGTAAATTCCTTTCTCAAAGGGGAGATTCTCTTTTCCCCTCCTGGGATGGTCTGATTTCACAGTAGGGAATTCACTGGAGGAGAGTCGGAGTGGACATAAGTGCCCGCCCACATCCGTTGGCGCTCCCTGTTGTGCTCTGAGGGCTGCTTACTGCCAACACCCACCTGGAGACTCTTTTCCGGCCACAGGAGGCTGCTTGGGCTGCACGTGGGGCATCCTGAGTGAAGAGGAACGGAGAGTGAGTGGGCATGCGCCTCGCCCTCCTCGCCCCGCAGGAACAGGGATGCTTGCAATGATTCCCAGGCATGGCCACCCTAGTCCCAGAGCCCCTCAGGGAGGGAGGGAGCTCCAGGTGCCGGGGTGGAGACTTTACGTGATGCTCACTTGATAGCTCTCTTCCTCTGCCCTCTTCACTTCACCATCACCCAATTGGAGGTTCCTGGAATTACCTCCCGTGTCAGCTCTGCATACCCAAATCTTCATCTTCAGGATACTTCTGGGGGAACCCAAAGACAACAAGACATTTCTTCAAAATCCAGCACAGGTTCAATAAGCGACATGAATGATGACTTATTTACAGTTCAGGAACTACTCTCTCCTCGGTTTGTCTCTGAATCGGCAAAGAGGGCAAAGGATACATACTAGGTAAGGAAGTAGGTGAGTGGATGGCTCGTTAGTTCTTCTCTGAACAGTGGGGTTTTTTTTTAATTACTTATATTTTTATTTTCAGAAAAAACGTATTGATAGTTCACTTAAGTATATTTCTCATTAAAACTAAACAACAAAAAAGTATATTTCTCACTAGTTAAATCACAAGTCATTTTATAGTGAAATTATTTCCAAAGACAGTCATTTCCCTGTATCGTTTCATTTTCTTAAAAAGCAAAACACTTTATTTTCAGTAGATATAGGAACCTGCCAGGTCAGAGGCATTTGGAGCTGCAGACTGGTTACCTTTATTTTTAAATTATTATTTTTTTCTTTTTAACTTTTAGAGGGGAGGTAGTTAGGTTTATTTATTTTTTAGTGGGGATACTGGGGATTGAGCCCAGGACCTCATGCATACTAAGCAGGCACTCTACCACTGAGCTACACTCCACCCCTCCAGACTCATTACCTTTTATGCCATTAAGTTGAAGGAGAGGCCTCCTCAGTCTCAAGGACCCACCTCCCACCAGGTAAGGAAATTCTTGTTGTGCTGTCATTACTTCATGTTCTTCAAGTCACAGAAAACCTAGGAATGCAGCTTAAACAAGTAGGAAGTTAATTTATCTTTCCTATAGCAGACTGATGGGAGGTTGTCGAGGACTGGTATGGCACTCATATGTTTTGCTTTACTCTGCATGACCTCCATCTCCAAAGTTTCCTCATTCTCCAGAATGACTGCTCATAGTCCAGCCATCTCATCCATGTCCCAGACAGCAGGGAGGAGAAAATAAGGAACAAAAGCACACCTTCTCCCTGTAAGTCTCCTTGACAAATGTTGTACATATTCTCTTCTGCTTCTATCCCAATAGCCAGAATCTAGTCTCATGACTCTACCAAGGAAGTCTGAGAAATGTAGTCATTACTCTGGACAATATGTGCCCAACTGAAAATTAGGTGTTCCACTTCTATAGAAGAGAAGAACAGACACTGGGGGGCAACTAACAGTCCCTAGCACTCCAGCCTCAAAGAGTTTCTTGGGCCCTAATTTAGCCCAGTAAGGGCAGAATAATTCCCATTTGCCCCAGAGAGGCACAGATGTGGCCACAAAGTACTGGTTCTGCTGATGGAGCCCAGCAAACTGGAACGGGGTGGACAGACAACTGCAGACCAGATGGATGTCTCAGGAGATGCTAACTTGAATAGATGATGACTGCAGTCCAGATGCCCTCCTCTATCATGGTATATGTAAGCCCCTGTACCGTGCCATGGGTGGAACCCAGGAATGAGAGGACCCAGTTTGGCTTAGATTGTATATCTACTGCCTTAGTGAAATGAGGAGTATGGTGGTCATTAAAGCTATTTATAGATATTCTGGTTCTCCTTCTCCTGGGTAGATGGTAGGATTTGCATTTCCCTGCCCCTTTGAAGTTAGCTGTGGTCATGTGATACACTTTGGCCAATGATACATGAGCACAGTAAGATGTCTCCTGACTAGGCTGAAGGTTAAAAGCTCATGATGGTTCATTTTATGTGTCAACTTGGTTAGGTCACAGAACCCGGTTTTTGGTCAAACACCACTCTAGATGTTGCTGTGAAAGTGTTTTTTAGACGTGATTAACATTTAAATCAGTAGACTTTGAGTAAAAGAGATTACCCTCCATTATGTGGGTGGGTCTCATCCAATCAGCTGAAGGCTTTAAGAGAAAATGACTGGGGTCCCCTAGGGAAAAAGGAATTCTGCCTCCAGAATGTCTCTGGACTCATGCTATAACATTAACTCTTCCGTGGGTCTCCAGCTTGCCCTGCGGATTTAGGATTTTCCAGCCCCTGCAATTGTGTGAGCCAGTTCCTTAAGGTAAATTTCTCTGTGTCTGTCTCTCTCCGTACACACACACACACACACACACACACACACACACACACTCCATTGGTTTAATTTCTCTGGAGAACCCTGACCAATGTAAAGCCTGTGTACAATTTGTCACATTTTCTTTTTTTTCCCTGCCAAGGTGACCTTGGAAGCACATGAGGAGATGGGGTCTCCAACCTGGATTCTTAAGTGACAAGAGCTAGTAGAGACCCTCTGCCAACCCACAGTGGACAGGTAGCGTAAGCAAGAAAGAGCTTCCATCGTGTTAAGCCACTGAGATGTGGGTACTGCCGTGGATCAAGGCAGGCGGGTACTGCACTTAGTAAGAGAATCTACCAGAAGCAAAGCAAAGTGAAAGAAAAGTTTATTAGATACACTGCTACAGACAACAGTGGGCAGGCAGACGAGAGTTTTCCCTGCGACGAGGACAGACCTTATAGTCTTTTATAAGGAAGGGTCTGACCATCCACGTGCTTTAGGGAAGGGGGTGTGTTGAAGGTTTCCAGACATTAGTTGATCATTATCTTATCTCTAGGAAGAGGTAGGCAGTCTGGTATGCTTGAGAAAAATTTTTGGAGGGAGTTTGTTAGGTCATAACTCAGGGTTGTCAGTTAAGCTAAAACAATTACATGTTGGGAGAGGAGTGTTCTTTGTGTTCTTTTAAATTTATATCTTCCTGACCTGAGTGATCAGGGCGCAGGCAGACATCCTGTGACTGGAGCCCCTTTGGCTCTCTATGGGGCTCCTTACTTGTCCTCAAACCCCACGGGGACTGTTTGTTGTCACACATAATCTAGTCTATGGACCAGTACAGGAAAGCAAAATAGAAATTAAGGTGACACTGAATAATAACGAAAGCTAAGATCTCCTTCCCTACAATAGGTCCTCACTAGTTCTGATTTCTTCTGGCCAGGATTATCCCAGGGCTCCCCATCCTTCCAGACCAGAAGCGGTTCTTGGAGTTTTCTCTGCTTAGAATGTCCCTGGAATCAGTGTCCTATTCCCACTCTTCCAGCCTTCATTTAAGCTTCCCTGGCTCTAAAATTCCTCTTTCCCTCAATTCAATACAAATGTTCCCTTTTCTTCTCGGTGTGAGAGATCACAATTATGCAACAAGAAGTAATAAGCAAATTCCCTCCACTGTGTGAATAGAAGCTTCATTTTCCCAAGGGGATTTGCATTTGAAAAGGAGATTTAAAAACAAAACAAAAATCCCACACAAATAAAGCAGTACTTGGTGAAATTCCAGGAAGCACGATTAAGGGGGGAGATTTCCTATAGTAAGAGAGGCACTGGGGGACAAGAGGAATTTCTCACAGGTGCTCTGCAGATGGTACCAATATTGTTGACTTTTATTTCTTGGGATTTCTGAGTGCACCTGAGTGTCAGAGAACAGGAGTTCCTCAGGGACGCTTCAGAGCAACTTCCTGTATTGTCCAATCATCCCCATTTCTCCTTCCAAATGCCTCCCAATGACTACCGTAGGCCAGCGCTGCAGCCTCACAGCCTCTCCTGTCCTTCCTCAGGCCACTTCGCTTTCCACAGGGCAGCAGCTTCCTGGGATGTATGACCTTTACCACAGGGTAAGGTCTTAAATCCGATACAGAAATACCCCTGAGTGCCACATCTTCCCCTCTTACTTCACCCATGAGGCTTACCTCCGATCCCAAATATAATGTATATTCATAAGAAACAACTAGGCAACTTGTTTAAAATGCAGATTCTGATTCAGCAGGTTGGGATGCAGCCCAGAAAGCTGTGTTTTCACAAGCCTCCTTCCCCAGGTGGTTCAAATGTAGGTGGTGGGCAGACTACACTTGGAGAAGTAGTGCCAGGGGGAGACAGGGTGAGCTGTTAGCCCAGCCTGCCCTCCTGCATCCCCGGCTCACTCTTTCCTAGTAAGCTCTGACTTTATGTGTTTTTGATGTAGCTGGGCCATCTGCTCACAACCTTAAAACAAAACAAACAGACAAAAAAAAAACACAAAAGATGGAATGTTGTTTCTAGGCGGTTCTGTGCCATTTTTCCCTTTCTGTTTGCAAGGGGATAGGTCTTTTCTGTGATTTAGTCTTTGCTGACAAAAATGAGGGCAAATGGTTGCCTCCTCTCCCACTCAATTTTTGCCATATTTGCAGAGTTAAAAGTTAACATGTAAGAAGGAAGCAACCAGCTCCAAGAGCTCTCAAATGAAAGTTGGGATACTGGAGAGTTAAATGACATTTGTTAATGTGGTGTCTTTATAAACCTGGCTTAGAGCCAATAGCCAGAGAGCAGAAACCAATACTCAAAAAGACAGTCCCTTTAGCCAACTGAAGGGTTAATTTCTATGGCCTCGGGGAAGAGGCCGAAGAGTCCCCCCCACTTGGAAGTAATTATCCCTCCCAACTCCCAACACCACCCCTGCTGCAGCCCAGCCCCAAGCCACATCTCTGACCGAAGTGCGTGTGCCCCCTGGTGGTTTGAAGGTAAACTACAATTTTCCTCGGAAGAAGAAAATCCGGTCCTTGCATTTTATTTCACCACTCAACACCCACACAGAGCTTTTTCAGGGGCAGATCTTCAGGTGCAGAGTCCTCTTCAAAGGTGCATCAGGACTGACAGGTAAGGATACCATAGCTCTGATGGCATCCTCAGACTTTATTCTACACACCTCTAACAGGTGGGTGCTTTGCTACTTCACAAATGCAGACATTTAGCAACACTTATAAGCACAGTTCTTGCCTGGCCCAGCTCTATCCATGGAACCAGGCCAACCCACCAGTGCAAGTCACAGAAAGCAATCAGTAAAAATCAAGCCCCAGGTTGAGTGTGGGCTCTCTCATTCCACCAGCACCCACACTTCAATTCCAGGCCTGCCTGCCTGGCCTCTCCCTCCTTTCCAGTGTCTGTTTTTCTAACCATTCACCCCTCATTATGGACCCCAGAAACTGTTTCCGGAGACAGACCTTGCCTGCACCCTGTGGCCCCTGGCTCCATCTGGTTCGCATGCCCATTCCATCCCCACCACCCTAATATGTGAAACTCTTGACAACTCCTCATCAAGAAGTGATAGAAAAGGGTCTCTGAACCTCCTAAGTGGCTTCGGGCCTTTAGCCAGACACTCTATACACACGCAAGATTCTTTTTATTTTTGACCATAAGTTATACAGATATAGTCTATTGTTTAAAAAAATCAAATACAACACACAGAAGCCATTGTTATTAATTCAGAGCATGCCCTTCCAGAACTTTCTATATGTATTTACGTATATAAGTATATATGGACACATACACAGATTCATAAGCCCGTGGAGCTTTTTTAAAAAAACAAATAGGATCCATCTTCTTTTGCAGAGCGATTTTTTAAGTTAACAGTAAGGTTTCTTTGATTAACAAATCTCTGTGCTTACATATGGAGCCATTACGCTCTTTTTAACTGCTGTGCTCTATTCCATATTACTGGGAGTTTAGAAAGCCAAAATAATACTCCTTTCTTTCATTCCTAAGTCAGGGCTCAATGGAGAGAGAAGGAAGCAGAGGCAGACAGATAAAAATTTAAAAAAGAAAACAGACAGAAATCAAAATATCCATGTTATTAACAAGCAGATTGGAAAACATGGCCTAAAGGCACATCAAGAAGAACTTGCTAATGTTTCACCCCCTGAATGAGTATAGACTGACTTGCTGGCTCACAGACATCCCCAGACACTCAATGTGTCCTCCTGCTTCAGAGCTTGCCACTGAGCACAGCACAGGCTGGAATGCCCTCAGCACAGGCACCTTGCAAGATGGCAATGAACTGGCTGAGCTAACTAAGGTGCCCAGCCCCTTCTACCAAACTCACCAGCTGGGCAAACCAGTCCTTTTCTAATAGGGATGAATGAGGGGTGAGAAGGATGACAGGAGTGTAATCTAGAATCTAACTGAGGCCAGGGAAATGGAGATTCCCCTGAACATTTTCTAGCTTTTTGTTCTTGTAATCCTTTCAGCCCCAAATCCACAGGGGCATAACTGTCTCTCCCTTCCCCACTGAAGAAGAGATCAGGCAATTATCAAAGCACTCCTGGTCTCCACCATCATGCTTCCATTCCCTCAACACCAGCTACTTCTCTTTTGTAGATCTGTCTTGTGAATCATTTATATTTTGGCCTCAGAAGACTCTAACATGGGTTAGGACAGTCCACTTGATATTAACTCCTAGACCTTGATGTTGAGTAAACAAAAGTGTGTTCCATATTCTGTTTCTCACCAAAAATATGCCCAATCACAGTGGCCAATGAGAAT